>NC_139344.1:17016955-17169455 GCF_055883805.1 Amblyomma maculatum | reverse complement strand
CGTAATTCTGTGCTTTTCATTTTCTATCATGAATAAGTCACCATTTTGCACAAAATATCACGGGTTCATTGGTTTGGGTTAACGACCGAGAATAAAATGCTTTTCTTTTTACAATAATGAATAAGTGCCGTATGTCTATATGCCCATATTTCATGCACATGAACTTCACACTATCGGCTCTTATTAATCGTGTCGTGAGGTCCTATGGCTATAATGAAAAAAAAAATAAACGCAAAAATATAATGCAAAATGCGCCACAGCAGCATATCACTGTACCATCTAGCCCTCCTATCATTCTGCTAAAAGGCCCCTAGCGCTAGCATTCAGGAGCAGGGAGCGCTAATCTAGGTTCACTAGGGAACTATGCTTCATCGATAAGGAACCAGCGCATGCGCAGGACGTGGCTCCAACCTTCCGCAGGCGCGCTTCGCCAGCGCCCGGCCACCTTCGCGGCTCCGAATTATTCTGTGAGCACCTGTACAAGTTAAAGGACGAAAAAGGAGTTCTCGGCGGAGACAATTTACGCCGTTCAATTATGGTAGGTCATCCTCACTTCTCTAGCTGGGAAATGAGTACAGTCCAATCAGCGGGGCACAAACAAGGACTTGAGGTGCCGCCCACTGCCGAGGGTGGTGCTTGAGCCTCCTCGCACATCTTTCGGTGGCGAGGGCTAGCTTCTCCGAATATGTCGATGACAATCTTGTGCATGCTGGCGGTGGAAATCCTTCACCAAGGCGAAGCAGCCCAAGACGTCGTCCGTTGGCAGAGGTCATTTCCCTGGCGCTACTACTCAGAAGGCCACCCGACTGCCTCGAGAAGTCGGCGAGCAGGGTCAGTAGTGATCGGCGACGCGCCTCCGAACATTTCAACAACAGGTTCCCGTTGTCGCCGCCGTGGGCGCCAAGGGTCTCCGTCCCGAAAGGGGAGGGGGGGGGGGGGGGCGGTGCTTGGGCGCCGTAGCAGGGGCCAAAGGTCACTCCGCCGTCGTAGTCGCCGCTTCGATGCCTTTGGTCGTGGGCGCTCACCGGTGTTCGCTAGGTCCGTTTCCGTTTTCAACTGCTGGAGAATCTGCGCGAAACTCGGCTGGAACCGAAACGGAGGTGCGCGTAGAGAACTGTCTTGCCTGCGCAGCGGCGTAGATAAAAAAAAACCAAGTGCAATAGAAAACCAAAACGCCTTTGGGCCAGCGTTCGGCCTTCTCTTCTGCGTTAGGAACAGGCACGAAGACGAAAAAAAAAACAACCACAAACAAAAACCGCAACCACGGAGAGAGCGTAGTGCACGGGGAGAGGGCGAGGGGTACCATAAAGAGCTGCTACAGCAGGGTGAGGATCCGCAGAAGGCACTAGAAAAAAAAGCACCAACAGAAACATGCAGCTGTCAAGAGGGGCTGAGGGCAGTGGGAAAGAGACACAATTTTGAGCAATCGGGGAGTTGAAGGCGAGGTAAATACTGCCTTTGAAACACTGAATGGGAATTGAAACCTGGCTTCGATGCTGTCTTGTTTCGTCCACCCCCCTCGCGGCCGCCGCGAGTTAACGCGACAAGTCCGCTCGCCATCCAAACGCCCTTGAAACTTGAGTGCTCGGAAGTGGCTCCTTGCTTTATGTGACTCCAGCTGCGTGGGCATCGCTACGAAATGTAGCCCAAGTTCCTAATGTTTGTGCTGAAACGCCTTTTCGAACCGGAAAGTGATATTGTAGATGTCACGCGCTCGGTAATCGCCGGAGGTCATCACCGAGACATGACAAAAGGGGGGGGGGGGATCGTTCGATGCCCGGCGTAGCCGGTAAGCAAACGTGGAGAATGAGACGAAGACGCGTTGACTTGAAACAACAATAAGAAGACGTTTATAGGCTCAGAACGAGAAATACACACAACATTTAGAGGGCAGCAATTAGCATTCTAAAAGGCAACGACATGAGTGAAGAAACAATCTAATTAAATACTTCGAATTAAGTATGCAGGGTCATGTTTTCCGGGATGGAAGTAACAATTCAAGTAACAGTAAGGGAAAGAAAGTTCATAGCAGTTTCAAACATACAATTGACTAGGGAGCGCGGCGGCAGTCCATCACTGATACGACGCAGACGGGCGGCACTCGAAAGCGACGGTTCTTCGGCGGCGGCGCTCGGTACCCCCCGGGAGCACGCGGCAGCTCGGGTTACCTTCTTCGGGAGCGAACTGGGCGGACTGACTTTGGGGCCTCGGCGGCTCCTTTTTAAACCCTCTTCGACGATGCCTTGTGCGCAGGGTCAGGGTCCGAAACAAAACACACACATAGAGCGCACAAAGTAGTTCACTCACAGAGGAAGGCGCACGTAGACACACCACACTTCAGCACTGCATGGCCGCCATCTTAGGTTTGAAAAACATAACGCACAACAAAAACAACAGTCACGTACGCCCCTAACTTCGGTTCTTCTGGGGGTCACATTGCCAGAGAAAAAAGTATATACGGATATACAAAGGAAATAGTAGGGATGACTTTGAGTGGGGAACGTACGACACAGGCAGTACGTACTCCTCTGCTCGAGCATGGAGAGAGTTGTAGCTAACTATATCGTTCCGAGGCAACGTGCACGTACGCGTTCTTGCGCACCCGACCGATGGTCACATAAACAGGTCCCGTGAACATATGGGGTTTACACAACAACAATTCCGCGTGTGTATAAATGCAACATGGGCAAATTAATGGATGCCGCCTATTCTGTGACAGTAGACAAAATCCAAAATGCTTTCCAGCGTCGGTGGTTGTTTTGGTCGGCGGTGCATAACAGCACGAAACAATTTCGGGGGGGAGGGGGGCTGAAGTCTAATAAGCCCCCCCCCCCCCCCCCCCCTTGGCTACACCCCTAACTCACATGCTCCACCTGAAAACATCCTAGGCTCAAGCGGAGGAAACTAGGAAGTAATCGGTGCCAGACGTTCACAGCGTATGTTGAGAGCCGTTCCAGTCGTTCCCGAAGAATGACTTCCTATAAGCTCTGTCTTGGCTTACCTGCTCCGAAGTTCTGTCTGGGATGATCCTTCCGAGAAGAGTAGACGGGACTGATTGTAATTCTGGCATTGCAAACGGTTGATCCGCTTCTTAGGCAGAAAATGAAGAGAAAGGGAGGGAGTGAGAGGAGCTGTGTAGAGGTGGTATGGTAAAAGTGGATAGCATTATCTCCCGCTGGAGCTAGTGGCAGAACGTTCTGGTGTAACAGTAGTGTGCCCAGAAAGTGAAGGGTCTTCAAAAAGCCCGGAAGTGAGCGAAGAGAAGACCATGCCTTACTAGAACGAAATGATTTTCCAGCTTCTTCGTACAAGCCATTCAGTTAACTCGAAATTGTACCGCGTAGTCTTGGGTTTCTCGAGCAAGAGACTGTGTGATAATTAAGGCTAAAGAGGCCTGCCTAACGGTGGCGAAGTTCGCCTGTTTGAAGAGGAATGGCGTTTTCAATGAGGAAGTGGCCACTGTAAAGATTTCCGGCTAGGTTTTACCTAGTGCGTGTCTATGTGAGATAAGGATTTGGATCTCGTGTTATGGAGCAGCATTTCGTGTACACTGCCTATTGTAGAGAAGGGTGATAAGAGATTTTGAGGGCACGGTAATGAAACGCCTGCTGTTGAGGCTGGATGATGGGCCCACCGAATTGGTGATGGCAGCTGAAGTCGCCTGCCCATATTTTCGGACCTAAATGGTGATCCCTGTGATAAGGGGAGCAGCATTCGGTAAGTGGCATTTGCTGATCAGTCGAATAGTATAATTGCCATTTACGCTGCACTTGACGTTGAGTAATTCGGTATCTGGGGTACTGAGGTGTGTGATGTCTATCTGAACAGCTTTGGAGACTAAGTCGTAGTGGAGCGGAGCATGAGGACGAACGAGCAAGACCGCGATGTCGGGCGGTACAAAGGGGAGTAAATGTCCCCAGGAACAGTGCAACTCGTGTTGGCTTTCTGTAGAATAAAAAAAGTGTGTGTGTGTGTGGGGGGGGGGGGGGGGGGAGGGGCTCTGTCGTTAAAGGCCCACTGTCCACCCTCCGGTCGAAAATATTTTATTCCCCGATGAGTGAGACTTCGCCCCTGGAACGCAAGGCCGCAAAATGTATTTGAAAAGAGTAAGTAGTTGGTTGGTTGGGAACTTTGGGATATTCACGGGGGGTGGGGGGAGAACCGGACGCGGGTTATGCCGGCCTAATGTCGCGGCGGCACTCTTGGTGTCCGGGGGATGGGGAAGTGGGATGTGGGGAGGGGGGGAGATCGCCTTGTCGTCTTGGCCCGCACCAAGCAAACAGCCCGGTGAACGTCGACAGTCGGTAGTCCGGTGCGCAGCCTCCAGTGCAGCAGCGCTTACGGGTGTTCCAGGCGAAGCCTGGTACTGCGCCTCTGCGAGGCACAGGAAGGACTGCTGGTGACAGCAGGACACCACGCCGATTGGGGCAACCGCCGCAGCAGGAGGGGACCGCGATAGACTGCTGCCGAGGCAGCAGTGCGGCGGGTGGCGCTGAGGAGACCGTCCGTAGACAGCGCGCCGAGGCCCGCGAGCAGGGAGCCCACGGGAAGCTGTGTCGCAGGAGAATCCGGGCGGCAGCAGGGAGGACCGCTGATTTACCTCTGCCGTGGCAGAGGTGCGGCGGATGACGCTGGAGAAGCCGCTGGCAAGGCGGCGCGTCGAGGGCCGTGAGCACAAGGCCCACGGGAATGCTGGCGAAGCAGCGGGGGGACCGCAGGAGCGGCAGGGGACGCGGGTGCGTCAGGGCCCGCGGACCGTGAAGTCCGCGGGAGACTGGCAGTGGCCAGCAGGGCTGCGCCCACGGAGGAGCTGCAGTGGGTCGCCGCAGTAGCCATGAGCCCGGTCCAACGCAGGGGCGCGCCGCAAACGTGGAGGCGACGAGGGGGGTGCCGCGGGGAAATCCAGGTCAACGGCACAGCACTGGGTCGACGCCTCGAGGGCGGAAGGGGCGCACTGTGAGGGTCCGGTGATCCTGGAGTCGGTTGCAGCACTGGGTCGCACCTAGCACGCAGCAGCTACGAGGTGCGCGAAGGAAGTCACAGGGTCCGGGGCACCATGGCAGCAGGAAGGTTGGCAGAAGCCAGCGACATGGGGACGATGACCCAGGGAATATGCACCAGCGGGCTGGAGCTGGGAGGACTGAACCCCCGAAGGGGGCAAGCAGGACGCACGAATACGTGAGGGACGGTCAAGGCTGACGAGAGCGGGAACGCACGAGCTCGCCGGAGCGAGCGCCGCACGCACCCGCTCTCGCCGAGCTCTGAGAGGCGACTGACGCGAAACGCGCCTAGTCGAAGTGGAGCGAAAAACGCGTGTCCGTTCCTCTCGAAGATCCGAAGGAGAATCGTAAGTAGTAGCGCAGTCAAGGTCAATGGCGCCATGCTTCTCTCCTTCCGTTCCCTCGCAAAGGTTTTTCACTCTCCTGCCCGAGGTCGTCTAGCCTCCGCAAGACAAATTCCCCTTCCTCCTCCGCGTTTGGCGGGAGGTGGGGCGTGGCACTCCGCGAGCACGAGAAAAAAAAAAACGGGCGAGGGAGCGCGCGCCGCTGGATTCAGTCTGGCCGTGGCGAGGGAAATGCGCGCAGCGAGTGATAGACACCCATCCTTCTACCGTCAGTCAGCGAGACGGACCAATGGACGTCGTTCCAGAGAAATACGTCATTGCTGCGGCTCGACGGGCCAGCGCAGGGAACGGAAAAGCTGGCTTCCCGAAGGAGAGCATGAGAGAGCTTTGATTTGTATTTTCGTTGCTTTGCGGCGCGCGTGTCACTGTAGCACTTTACACAGACTATCTCCGGTACCTGATCGAAACACTGGGCTCCTTTGCTTGAAAGGTCCTTCCCTGGACAGTGGCCCTTTAAGGCCATCATGCGGCAGCGTTAAAGGGCCACTGTCCAGGGAAGGCCCTTTTAAGCAAAGGAGCCCAGTGTTTCGATCAGGTACCAGAGATAGTCTGTGCAAAATGTTACCGTGACACGCGCGCCGCAAAGCATCGAAAATACAATTCAAAGCTCTCTCATGCTCTCCTTTGGGAAGCCAGCTTCCCCGTTTCCTGCGCTGGCCCGACGGGCCACAGTAATGACGTACGTACCGCGAACGACGTCCATTGGTCCGTCTCGCTGACTGACGGGAGAAGGATGGGTGTCTACCGCTCGCAGCGCGCTTTTCCCTCGCCACGGCCAGACTGAATCCAGCGGCGCGCGCTCCCTCGCCCGCTTTTTTTTTTTTTCGCGCTCGCGGAGAGCCACGCCCCACCTCCCGCCAAACGCGGAGGAGGAAGGGGAATTTGTATTGCGGAGGCTAGACGACATCGGGAAGGAGAGTGAAAAACCTTTGCGAGGGAACGGAAGGAGAGAGGCATGACAGAATCGGGTGATTGCGGTTGCTGTAACTGCGTTATTAGTTACTCTTTTCAAAAACATTTTGCGGCCTTGCGTTCTGGGGGCGAAGTCTCACAGTCACCGGGGAAGAAAATATTTTCGACCGGAGAGTGGACAGTGGGCCTTTAATGACTCCCGGCTGCCGGCTTCCCTTGCGGCTCCTCGTTCCCGTAGTCTTTATCAAAAGTTTAGAGCCCAGGGGGTCTGCTGGGACTTATTTACATTTACATATGTATTACCCATTCGAGAGGGCAGAACCAAAAATCTTCTTACCTTCAGGCGGTTTGGAACTCTGGGAAAACATTATGAGCCGCACGGTGCCGCTCGAAAGTAAACCCCTTGGGCTCTAAACTTTTGACAAAAAGTATGTATGAACTATTCGAATATCGGTAATATATTCAAATTTTTTGTCTCCATTATCCCAGACATTCTATTAGCATACACTCGTATGCTGCCAGATTATATGAGAGACCACCCGGCGTAGATATAAAGACCTCCTTTAACGAAGTTGCACGAGCGTGCCTACCTCGGGATCCAAGTGTTCTGGAAGGCTACGTTCCAATCTCCCATCTCCAAGACACTGCCTGCCAAATCGGCCACGTCATGTGGTCTCATAACGTCCACACAACCCGACGACCAATGAGTGCCTCGTCGCGTCGCCTGCCAACTGGCACCTGCCAGAGGGATATGCCCGTGATGCTTCACTCGCAACGCTGATAATGCAGGATTTTCTGGAAAACGGGACCTTTAACGATATCGTAATAGCGTTAACGGCCCCGTTCCCCAGAAAAAAAAAATATCGAGCACTTTCAGCGTCGAGCTATGGAGAAATGTATTCATTTTGTAGCAGCAATATCATCATTTTGGAGCATACTGGAAATTGCAGCGCAGTGTAGTAACAGGGACGAGACGAGAAGAACGTAAACATAAGCGCTGACGAACAACTGTTTTATTGCCCTGGACCAGCTTATATAAGAACTAGTTCCAAATCAACAAAACGAGGAACCAACATGCATCACGCATCCGTGGCACGATTATCGCAATTATCTCCCGCTCCTCCAATCTTTCGTCTTATCATTGGCGTTCAGAAATGATATTTCTTTTTCACTAAGACGCAAAGAGGGGTTGCTGACACACTTATCTGCGCATTTTGAGATCGCCAGAGCCTCTGCTTTCACCCTCGTGGTGGTGTCCCGACACTTTCGAAAAATAACTGTTTTTTCAAGGGCAGGGGTGCAGCCCTCGCACTGGCTACAGTGTAAGGCGAGCTCCCCTGAGTTTGTTTTGAGCAAACTTTGGAGCACCTTGAAAGCATGTGATCAAATTTTCATTAAAATTATAAATGCCTCCGCTACCGTATTCGCAATGCAACGCAGTAGAACTGGTGCCTGCTTACAAACGGTCCCGTCGCGTTTTGAGGATGCTTCACTGCACGAACTTAACCAGCGCGTGACCAGCGCGCCATTTTAGCGTATACTGGAGGAAGCACATGAATGCAAGCTAAATGCGTATGCTTTAGAAGGCGAGACGCCCTTCCTAAATAATAACAAAGATCACAGACAATTGCCGCTGGTTTCCTTTGCTTTCATAAGAAAGCTACTGCACTTCTACAGTTTTTCATTTTCCGTGACGGGTTATCCTAAAAGCACCGTGCTTCCTTTTGAAATCATTGCAGTCATAAAATTTATCTGGTCCATATTTGAAAGCCCACGCGCTGCAGTATAAACTATGTAAACGTTTTTTTATAGGAAACTGAGTTCTGTGTGATCACATCTTGGGCACTACTGACAGGCAAGCGTATTTTTAAGCATTATCGGTCCTGTTTGTTTACTATGGAAAGATATGACCAATACACCATGATGAACTAGTAAAACATCGCATATTTACAGCGACCCTTGAGAATTGTAAGGCGGGAATCATCATGTAATACCATATTTGCCAAAAATTTACTCTCTCCCGTAGTCGAGAGTCGTGGCGGACTTGTCAATGGAGGCGCACTATAGGTGTGCCTCCAGTGTGTGGCAGTGCTTATGCTGCGACGTATAACTCGCAAAGGGATATCTTCCCGCAAGACGCTTCCCGCCTCTTTCACCAGGCACCACTGCTCGGCCTAAGCTGCTCTGACGGTGACGGCACTGAAACGCACAACGATGGAGATAAGTACGCGGATACGACGCTACGGAGGCCCGAGAAGAATGTAGGAAAAAGAGCGCGTTTGAGTGCTTCCCTTGTGTACATCCCTGGTGTGGGGAACACCATGAGCTGACGTCCAAACAGTGGCAGATTTGATTCTAAATGCCCGAATGCGCTTCAAACTGCTGCCGCATCGACCGTTAGCGTCGGGCAGTCTTTTACGTGTGTATGTGGACGGTGGCGCCATCCTTGGGATGCGCGGAAGCCGTTGTTGCGCGCAACGCCCATTTAGCCGATTCAAGAACGACCCTCTCTCAAAGGCCCCTGGCAGCTAGCGGATAATGAAGAGTACGGCGCCGTGTATCTGCATTTTTCACGGCATTATGAGAAATGGCAAATTGAAGTTTAGCGTATTTCATGTACAGCTTCAGTGGTATTGCAACGAACGTTGACAAGAAAGTGGAAACAATGTTTTAATACCCCGTTCGGGCAACATTCAGCGTTCGTATGCCGTTACTGTACGAGGGCTTAGAGAGCGGAGAACTACTCATGTTAAATTTCGTTTGGTGCCCGGATATTGCTCTCGGTTTTGGCTCGAAGTCAACTCAAGGTAGCCGACGATGGGAGCCAAAAGCATTTCATGCTTAAAATAGACTAGTGATGCACCAAGTAGCATTCGAAACGGCGCGACTGGCCAATGCGGGCTCTTACTCAATGGCACAAACCGAAACTATGCCCCTGAACTGCACTTTGGAATTGGAGGGACTCAAATCGTCGTACGTTCCGTAACATGCCGAATACCTGTGCACCACTGTTACATTAAATTCAGAAAAGGGAAAACTATATAGGTGATCAATGGCTGCGCGGGTCGCACTTCAACACGACCCTCCCCCACCCCAAACCGTCCGAAGTAAGTGGTGCGATACCATGTCCGGAATAATGTGCGTCCGATTAGGGCTCAACGGCGCTCATAATAATAGAGAGTTTTAGAATAGGGGGCCCCAAACTTTGGGGCCCCCAAGGAGCTTGGGGCGTCGAAATGCGCATGCGCAGAACGTAAGGCGCGCTTGGGGTCTTGGGTTAACGCTAGGGGCGGCCCCTATTTTTCGGAAATAGCGTTCGCCCCAAGCCGCCGTTGGGTCGCTTGGGTTACGGCAACATGGCGGCGACCGGCCAAGCGGCGGCCGCTCGCCTCGGCACACATTCGTCGTCACCGCTCCATGGTGTCACGCGTTCATGGCAAACGAAAGGCCAACGAAGCTTATGCTATGTCTCATGATGCCCGCACCACCAAATTTTAGCAATAAAACGCCCTATATTTTCTGATTGCTTCCGGATTTACCGAGTTGCTAGGCCTAGCGAGTTCGCCTCGTTCGGTTGCCATGGGGACCAGACGGCGGAAAGCGCGGAAGGTTCAAATGAGTTTTCCCGGCCTCGGCCTGGATTGACAATAGGCCGATTTCGTCTTGTATGACAAAAACAGTTTGTATAACTGGTAGTTTTAATATATTTTTGTGCAATAGTAGCACTTTTTGATCAACAAAATAGCGTTGTTGGCTCTTATATATTTAAATGCTTTTTCTTGGTTTACCGTTGTGGCGCTGCAATCGACGAACGCAAGCCCGGCTCCGCTGCGTCGGGAAAACCCCTATTCTAAAACTCGCCGCTCGGCTAGCACGTTGCGCCGCCGCACGCTATTTCCTTGGGGGCCCCAAGCCTTGGGTCCCCCTATTCTAAAACTCCCTAATATGATTGAGTGACCATTCACGCTCAGACAGAGAGAGACCCTTTAATGAAAGGTTTATTGACCAATGCTTGAACACTTGCGCGAGAGCGACGCCGAACCGTTTACCTTGCGTATTTTGGAGATAAATAATTATTAGCATCCACTTTTTAGCGGGGTGATGAAAAGTGTCACCTGGATCGTGATGTAGAAAGCTCCCATGTCGTTTCTTGCTATCGCTCCCTGTCCCTTTTCTTTCCGCAGGCCGCAGCTCGGGTGGTAAGATATTAGATAGCAATTGCCGCTGCTTGCAATTCGACTTTTTCTAGTTTTTTTTTATTTTTTTTGTGGTGATTTGATAATCACCTCAGTTTTAAACGCCTTTCGGGAAGAACCACTGCATTCAACTCATCAGCCCTGCCCCGTGCAATCATTTATTGGAATAGTTTTCATGACAACATTGTTCACATTTCAGATTACGTTATTTTCAAAGAAAAAATAAGCAGCATTTGTTCTGAAGTGTGTTCAATAGTGTGCTTTTCAATCTTTGTTCTTGTGTTTGCCATTGTATAACATATCATTTTGAAAATAACGATGATAAAGTAACCATCTTCTACTTGCTTCTGTTTCGCATCCAGGTTATGTAAGCCTTCTCACATAATACTCCAATCGGAGCCCGTGGGGTATTTAAATAAATAAATAAATACATCCCTACCACCACCGATGACTTAAGTTTGTGCAAAAATAAAGCGTCCGCAGGAGCGCATGCATATGTGCTTTTTCCGTTCAGATGTTCCCACGCCGTGCTTCGCAGGTGACGCGACTCGCTAAAGTGATCGAAAATGATCGCTGAACTGGCACCTGGTCGTTCGCCTTCACCGTTCATTGCCACTCGTTGATTGCGCCATGGCTGCCGCCGCACTGGGTTTCGATGCCGTCGATGTGTCGCTTTCTTGTCTAATTAGCACGTCAATTCCACGAAAGATGAGCCAGTTAATTGACGTGACAGCTGTGAAATGCTGCAACCAGTGAACGCCATTTAGAATCCGCAATAACTGGCCTCGAATTCAGACCCGCAAAGAATTCCATAATTTCTGAGCATTCACATTGATTGAACACATACAGTAAGTACGGTACAAATGCAGTAGCCGTTTCGGATGTTCCAACCAGCCTGGAAACCGCGACATGCTGGGAAAAATATCGTGTCAAGCTTGCCTGGCCTTTTTGGCGCTGTTTCAGTCAATTTAATGTTTTTGCCAAAGCTTGGCATAGACTTTTGGAATAAGCATTTCTGTGAAAATGGCACAATTGGCGCAGCGGTTCCACCCCTGGAAAACGTACTAAGCTGTTCTGTGAGGACAAATGACAGAGGCGTTGGCCTCACGTTGTGCGTTCAAGATGGCCTGTACGATCGTAGTTTGAGTAAATTTAGACTTCCACGTATATGTTGCAGTTGGTTAATAAAGTCCGTGTCTGGTGTCCCGAAAAACGAAGACACAGGGGGCTGTTGTGACCGGGGTTCCGGCTGAGGTATGCGCACACTCCAGCAGCTGGAAATGGAGGCGTACCTAGCGGACGCCGGCGAGCGACTGCCCCCAAAGGATCGAAGCGGCGGCGACAGCAGCGGAGTGACGCTTTGTTCCCGGCTGCGCGGCCAACCCTTCCCGCTTTTAGGGCATTAACCCCCCCTTAGCGCCCATGGCGGCAACAGCGAGAAACCTGGACGCCGGCAAGCAACCCCCGTCAAGGGCAGCGAGGCAGTGGCGACGGCGGCGGAGTGACCTTTGTATCCGGCTGCAGGGACCACCCTTCCCGCCTCCCCTCCTTCGGGATAAAGACGAACTGCCTTGCGGGCCTTAATCCCCTTGGCGCCACGGCGGCGATCGCAGGGAGCCTATTCTTGTGCTGAACGGGCAAGAGGCGCGTCGCCGAGCAGCATTGACCCCGCTCGCCGAATTCCCGAGGCAAGCGGGTGACCTCCTTGGAATTACGCGGGGGAAATGACCGCCGCGAGCGGACGACTTCGCGGGTTGTTTCACCTTGCTGCAGGAACTCCCTCGCCCGCACAAGATTTTCATGGACAATTTGCCCTCGCCACCGAAAAATGTGAGAGGAGGTCCGAGCCCCACCCTCGGCAATGGGCGGCACATCGAGTGATTCTTGTGCCCCAGTGATTGGACCGCACCGATTGAACTTTGTTTCTCCATCTAGGGAAGTGGGGACAACCGACTGTATTTAAGCGGTGAAAATTGTCTCCACAGAGAGCTCCGCTTTCCTCTCTTGACCTGTAAATATCCCACCATGTAAAAAGTTGTATAAAACACTCCTCTTTGCCTCTCCTCCCTGGCTGCTCCTGCTCCTTTATCTCGGTTCCTCATGGTTCGACGGCGGTGAAGCCTAGGCCCCCGAACTCCGGCTACATCACATCAGGGCGTGTAGGGGATTCGATCAGCATAGTTGTGCGCACAGGGGGGAGGGGGCGCCAAGTCTGCCTTATACATTTACTCTGCCGGACCATCAGCTGTAAACGTGTAAGTTTATTTCCATGCAGGTTTTTTTTTTTTTTTTTTTTACGATACTGGCGGCTGAGGACCCGTGATGTTGCATTACAAGAACTGCTCACTTGCCATCTTTACCGGCGGAAAACCGGTCGAGGAATGCGCGTCGTCGCGAACTGTTCAATTCTGTGTCTATGGCGAAGCTTTTTTAATTTTAAGCGCACACTATTATTTTTATGTTTCATTACATCGCGTCAAAGTAAACATTTGATAACAAATCCTCTTCCTTGTGCTGCTTTGTGGCCGTAGGGACTTTGAAGGAAGAAATGGGGGGGGGGGGGAGGAGACTGCACTGAAACGTCGCTCCCCCTAATGCAGAATCCTGCGCACGCCTATGTCGATCAGTTGTATTTCGTGTGCGTGACGAAGATGGTAGCAGAGTGCTTGCTTAAGTGATATAAGAAGCCGATTGCCGGAGGGTTCTGACTGATGGGGAAGGTGCAAGGGCACCCGAAGACTTATTTTGACCGGCTTTGATGCCAGCGAGGAAAGCGGCGACGTTTGATTTATGGGGTGTAGCTCCAGGAGATACATGGTGGCGGGCGTATCACAGTAGTCTTTTAACGCAACAGTGTTAAAGGCGTCGGCGTTGCGGGCGAAAAATCACGCCTCTGGAAGGTGACATGACCGTGTCCCGACGTCTGGTTGTATGGCGTTAGAAACCGCATGACATGGCCGAGTTGGTAGGGCCTGGCAATTCGGGCTGCGCCTTTGAGATGGAAGTGCCAGATTGGAATGTAGCCTTACAGGACACTTGGATCCCCAGTCAGACACGCTGCCCCTCGGCCACGTTCGTACGGCTTGGATACGTCATTGCTGCTGCTATATGGGCCAGCGCAGGGAACGGAAAAGCTGGGGTGATTTATACCTATCTTCGGTGGTCCTTCGTATAATGTGGTCTATAACGGCTGTAATGGTTCTCGTTAAGAGCCCCCCGACTGTTAATGTTGTAGGGGGTTATACAGGTTAACAGCGCAAACAACGCGCTGTGTCGTCCTCTATACTTCTATGCTCTCGTTACGTTGACAGCACTGTTAACCTATAATGAATCACCAACAAGCCCAACCTGCTGTTCTGCAGGAGGCTTCCACTGTTTTTCGCAGATGTGCGAAGCGACGGGTTATCGGAACGCTGGGCCACTGCGATACTTTGCGGGCCTTGTGCGAGAGAGATAAAACATTAATGTCCATTGGTGTGGACTGCAAGCCAGGGTCAGGCACGGCCTTACTGCAGAGATGCCTGGCAGTCCGTGTCGCTGTTGCACATCCACAGCCCGCGTGATGGTGGTCTTCTGCCAGTGCGGCTCCGTCACGCGATGCGAGGCCTCCGAAGTGGAGAGCTCCGAGCCCGGCGGGCAAGATCACAAGACCACTTCATGAGGATATGTGTTAGGCTAGCGGATGGATGGGAACACAAGGAACACGATGCGGTGAAGGCACTCGGAGTATGCCGGCTAGCAGGCACGTGATGGGGAGGGTTCAGGTCAGCAGGCGGCGCCACAGTATAGGCTGCGGATCGGGTGGAGGGATGGGCGAGCGGTGGGGGGTTAGAGCTGAAGCTCGGTTCGACAGGCCTACGTCAGCTTGCTGAAGGTATGCACGCGCTCTCTCGAGTCGTCCAGACCCAAGTCTGCCACCGCCCGGTTTATTAGTCTTCGGGCGTGGACCTTGGTGGCTTCGTTACCAGGATTTCCCGAGTGCGTAGGCACCTAGTTCAACTCTGCTTCACTTGATGGGATGGTTGAGGTGAGATTGTGTAAGGGATCGTCAAAACGCGCGCGGGGGCGTCCATTGCCACGACGACAGAAGCCGACGCCAGCTGAGGGGTAAGCCGGCGCCTAGCGCTCAGACGGCTGGGCATTGTCTAGTTAATCCTCCTCGAGTCCCTAAATGAGAAGTGGGTGCCCCTCCATGTCTCGTTCGAAGAAATGCGCCGCGAAGCGTGGGCACCTTCTCTTAATCACTCTCGTGTAAGCTTGTTCGGTCAGCGAAGGAAACAGGCGTCGCCGGCGGATGGCCAGACGGATTAGAAGCGAAGATGCGTGGGAGCGAACATCTTCGCGAGTTCTCACAGGGTCAGTTTCCCCTAAACTAAAAAAAAGAAAAAGAAAAGAAGCTTTATGGGTCGCCTGCCTGTACTGTTTCAGTGCGGGAGCAGTGCTGCGGACAGCGGTGACCGGGCACGGGGCGAGGGTGAATTTTCTTGGCCCAATCAAGCCGCTTATGGCCAGTGATTGGATATAGCTCGGGCCAAGGGGTGTGAACCCGAGGTGTAAACGGAAGTTGCAGAAGGTTCGTTGGTTGTTCTTGGTTGAATCCTGTCTTAGGTCGGTGCCCTGCACCATCGGCTCTGCCGTGTTTAGAAGTCTCTCCCAAAAAGACAGGACAACCAGTTCCTGTGTTTGCTATGTCTTTGCAATCTTGTATAAATGTACTTTATGTAAATAGTTGTACACAAAAGTCAAGTTCATCACTCAAGACTCTTCTGTCTCGCCCAAGACATCCGACCCTGACGGAGGAGCACGAACCAGTTCGCGCCAACCCCTGGTGGGGCGGAACGGCGGTTTAGAAATTTACTGACTGAAATTCGGCAGGCGGTCTCGTGAGTCCTGCCTCTAGCGATATTTAGTAATGCGGAGGGAAGAAATTAGTGGGCAACCCGTGTTGTCCACAACCGCCACTACAGCAGCCGTATCCGCGCAAGACGCGTCACCCATATATGGCATCCTGATATGACCCGTAGTTCTTGTGGAGAGTGCGGGTTGCTCTACGTGCGGCGTGGTAAGCGAGATATGTGTTGCTTGTTGGTTGGTTTATGAGGGTTTAACGTCTTAAAGCGACTCCGGCTGAGAGCGCCATAGTGGAGGGCTCCAAAAATTTCGACCACCTCGGATTCTTTCACGTGCCCTGACATCGCATTGCATACGGGTTGCCTTGATTTTCGCCTCCATCGAAAAGCGGCCGCCGCGGCCGGGATTCGCTCCCGCCTCCTTGGGCACAGCAGTCGAACGCCCTAACCCCTGCACTACCGCGGCGGGGCTGATGGGTCGCATGGGAGGGGCTCAGGGAGCGGGAGAGGCTGTGGGTTGTTATCGGGTATTCGGATATGGAGTCTATTATGTGTACTCTAGCGGATTTAGTAAGCTGTAGATACTGAGCTTGTCTGTGAGCTTCAAACTCTTGTGCAGCTGCGGAGTCCTAGTTGTAGGAGTTTTGAGCTTTGTGAGTGAAGGGTGAGACAGTGGTCTGTTTCGTATGCTTTCCTAAGGTATGCTTCTAAATTGTCTGTTTCCCTGCGATATAGTTTTAGATATGGAAGTGTAGACAGAAGACGGCTCAGTAAGAAGGCGTGGATGAGACGGCATATGTAGTGTTCTTTAAAGGGCAACTCCGGTGGTTTTTTCATCATTTTGTGTTTTTAATTGAATTACATTCCTCGGCATGTCCTGACTCCAACACAAAAAACCGTTTTCCAAAATTCCAATTAGAAGTATTTTTAAAAAAGAAAAATAGCAAATCGAAACCGAAACTGATTTCACGGACAGAAACGACGTCACATTTGACGAAATGGTGACGTCACACTCAGTATTAGAAAAACACTCGTACGTGCGTTGGATGGTGAAAATAAAGTATGGAAATCATGACGCACTGCATAAAATGTCTGAGGTATGTTCAATATAAACCTCACAATTTCATAATCACGCGGAAAGTAGACATTAACGCCTGTATACTGTTTGTGACGTCAGAAACTCAGTGTTGCCCGCAGGAATACTCTCAACTTAAGCCACGAAAACGGCATATTTTAAAGCCGTATTGCGCGTGAACGAATTATCGTACGGCACCCAAATTTTGTAGAATGTGTCAGGACGGAGAGAAGAACCTGTGGTAAAAGTTTCACTACAATATTCGAATGTCAAAAAACCCCCGCAGTTGCCCTTTAAAGGTGTCACAAGCTGCCTCACATACAGAGCGGAGGTTACGGGATCTCCTGCCTCACATATAGAAAGGAACTTACGGGATCTCCCCGCTCCTCCGAGTATGCTTCGACATGAATCTCCGGGGCAGCGACCGGCCATCGCGCGTCCTTGACGATGGGCCGCAGCGCAACCAGCCGAGAGAATAAGGTAGACCGCTGGACGCTCGCGGCAGTGTGCTCTGGGAAAATTTAGTCTTCCAGGCCTCTCTCACGGCCGCTCGCTCTGGAAAAGTGTCTTGTCTTTCACTAAGCCCGCGATCAACTCATCGTTTGTCATCTTGTACGGCCGCCGCTAGCGATCAACTCTGCGACTACAACGCCTCACTGAACAAGAAAGCCGTGAGAATTCCTTTTTGCCACAGATTGTCGGTTAATTGAATACTATTTTCGCCTTTGTTTAAACTTTGATCTGGCTTAGTATTTTATGCTGCTTGCCCCTATTTACTATATATGGAAGACTTGCTTTATCTTTATAGGCTTCTTTTATCGCAGCGTTTGTTCATTATCAGTTTTTCCATCTTGCATTTACCGAGCTGTCTTCTATCACTATCGTGTAGTGGCGTTCTATTTTTGTGTATTCTATTATTATGAAGTGTAATTGGACTAGCTATAAATATCCCATTGTAAACAAAAAGTTACTTTCTTGAACTTATTCCTAAATCACACACCAACACGCGTACTTCACGGGTTGACTGGCCTAACTTTTAACTGTGTCCTCAAACCTCATAGAGGTACGGCGGGTAACCGTAAAGGGGATTCCGCGCCTCTGTTGACCATAAAGGCGGCAGTTTGTGACAAAAGGGCCCATGAAAAAATTTACTATGATTATAAAACGCGCACTAGCAATATGTAACCCGTCAATCCTCTCTTCAACGCAAGAATTTTTAAGCTAGCTAATTCATTAGCCCCGAATATATGGCCGATCGAAAATGACTCTCCTCCTCTCCCCCTCAGCACAGCCCACGCCGTCGCGCAAGAAAAAAGAAAAGTTGAGACCGCGCCCAACTACTCCCTGTCCCGCTCGCCTAACTTTGCAGCCTCCAATGAGCAGGCGCGCCCAGCAGCCTCACTGACGTCACTGGGGAGGCCTGCGCGCGGCGAAGTGTCGCTCAAATCGGCTGCGGTCGCCTGGCCACTTTTTAGAGATTATTTGCAAATTATCGGTTCAACGTGAAGTTTTCAAATCTGGCCCGAATACTCACAAAAACCACCTCTGTGAATTGCTTGCATTAGAATTTTACACTATACTCCGTTTCATACATCAAGTGTAACACCGCCAAAGCTACAGCTCTTGTTTGCGCTCTCCGCATCCGCAATGAAAAATAGTGCCTGCTCTTGAGGAGAGAAGATAATAGTTGCTTTGTCTGTAAGCTTAATACATCTTACATTTGCCATCAACTTCATGAAAATTCCCTTTTTTTAGGGAGAAAGTGTCGGATTCGGTGAATTTGTATGTTTTTTATGTCGTTTTTGTTCGTGCCGCGTTTTCGCTGCCCCGCAACCTTGCCAGCTGTGCCACTAGATGGCGCTGGCTGCGCCCTCCGCACTGCGCATCTCTTTTTGAGAAAATGGTTCTTCGGTGCGCATTTTTTCTATAAGATCCGCACTGCAAAGACGTCTAGGCATGCGAAGTGGTGGTGGTGAACTCTTTTATTGCGCCCAAAAACAGGGGACCAGTCAAAGGGCCGGTTGCGCTGACTTAGAGGAGGTCGGCGGGGATCCTTTGGGATGCCGCGGCCTCCACCGCGCGTTGAATAAGCCAGCGTTGGTCTGCTGGCTCGGAAGTACACAGGAGAGACTCCCACGTCTCTGGGGTGTTTGTGTTGTCTGTGTTGTAATGTGTACAAGTCCACACCATGTGTATGAGTGTGGCCGGAGTTGAGCAGTGTTTACACATGGGGGCTATCTGATCCGGAAAGATCCTGCTGTATAAGAGGGGGTGTGGAAAGCTGCCAGTTTGTAATTTGCGCCATTGGACGGCCTCGCGTCTTGTTAGATCGCGGTGTGCCGGAGGATATGTGCACCTCTGGGGTCGGTAGTGCTGGAGTATGTCCGTGTAAGTGGTGAGTAGAGAAGCGCGTGATATATTAGTGTCAGCGGAAGCAGGGTGGCTGATCATACTCTCGGCCCGGCAGCTGAGATCTCGAGCGAGAGTGTTTGCCTGGGCGTTTCCGCTGAGCGACTCGTGGGCTGGAGCCCAATGAAGTAAGCGAGATGTGGAAGAGGGTGCTGTAGAACGTAGAATGTGTAACGCCTGGAAAGAGATACGGCCAGCATCGTAATTGCGAATAGCCTGTTGAGAATCACTGATGACGACTTTGGTATTAGGGTCGGCTAGCGCTAGCGCAATGGCAACCTCCTCAGCTGCGGTGACTGTTTCTGCATTGCGAATGCTGCAGGCTGTGTACCAGCTGCGGTGAGGGGCGAGAGCTACCGCCACCATCGCTGGCCTCGATGGATGGTAAGAGGCGTCTGTATACGTGACGTCCGGACGTCCACTGAAGCGTTTCTCGAATTGACGAGCCCGATCGGCCCGTCCCTCGGCGTGGTGTTCCGGGTGCATCCGTTTGGGAATGGGAGGAATGTGGAGATTTAGGCGATATTCCGGTGTAAGTTCAGCGTAACTTGGGGCCGATCTCGGCGGGGAGATCCCAACTTGCTGCAGTACTGCTCGGCCAGCGTGTGTGAGTGAGAGCCGCTCATACTGGGCGGTGAGGGTTGCCTCGATCAGTTCACTCACGGTATTGGAGATTCCGAGAGCCATGAGCTTATGGGTAGCTGTGGACATGGGAAGACCTAGGGCCGTCTTGTATGCTTTCCGAAGTGATGCCTCTAGCGAAGCAAGTTATTGCAAACGTGTATGCTCGGAATAGAGCCCGTTTCCGCAAGAACCACTCGGCCACAGAACGAGCGCGTAGTGATAAGCCTCCTGTTTTTTTTTTTCTTGCGGACTATTTGCGTAGCTTTCGCTGCGTTGCACCTGATGTATGAAACGGAGTGTAGTAAGCATTTAAAGAGCCCTTTAAGCCCATTGTACTCGGTGGAAACGCGCCAGATGAGATTTGCCAGTGTATTTTTGTTTTCTTTTTTTTTTTCTGGTAGTGAAAATGTTGTTTCCTGTGTTTTGCAAATGGAGCCCAAGTACACCTATGGTTTTTGCCTCCGGTATGGGTTGTTCCTCCTTGCAGGGAAGGTGCGAGGTTTTGGGCATGTTAGTTCTGATTTGGTTGGCGAGCTAGTGAGGCCAACAGTGCGCGCGCAGTTGTATGTGGGTGGCTGCCTCTTGGAAAGTGTCTTCTATCTGCCCATCGTTGGCCATGTTGGCTCACAGGGTGATGTCATCGGCATACAATGTGTATCGGAGGTGTAGTGTGTGGCTTAGAGAAACAGCTAGTAGGATGAAGGCGGCGATGAATAGGAATAGTGATAATAGAACCATGGTTGCTCACAGGATGATGCCATCGGTGTATAGTGTGTGTTGGAGGTGTAGTATGTGTCTTACAGAAACTAGTGGGATGATGGCGGTGCTGAATAGGAATGGTGATAATGCAGAGCCATAGTTCACAGGATGATTCCAGCGGCGTATAGTGAGTATTGGAGGTGTAGTATGTGGCTTACAGAAACAGCTAGTGGGATAAGTCAGCGCTGAGTAAGAATGGTGATAATACAGAGCCATGGTTGTTCACAGGATGATGCCATCGGCGTATAGTTTGTGTTGGAGGGGTAGTATGTAGCTTACAGAAACAGCTAGTGGGGTGAGGGTGGCGCTGAATAGGAATGGTGATAGTACAGTCTTAAACGGGGCACCCACTCCTTGAAGGCTGTAGGAGTGGCGCTTACATGAACCTCCGCGATGCACACAGCAAAGAAAGTGCGGATGTAAGAATAAATGTTATGTTCAGCATTAAGTGGGGAAAGTGAAGTCATTATGTCGGCGTGGCGAATGTTGTCAAAGGCTTTAGAGAAGCCTAAGACGAGTATAGCTTTATTGTGGGCTTGCGGTAAGACTTGGAAGACTTCGTGGTCTTTTCTGAAGCGCGGCGACGAGTAGCAACCTTGCGTATGCGCTGATCGGTCTTCAGCTTTGTGGGAAGGTTGGGTCGCTCGCGATATATGGTTTCCTCCGCAGTGAAAACAGCGCAGCTAGCACTCATGCAAAGGCCACAGATTGTCCTTACACAAGTTGTCCACGGCCTAACAACGCGCAAAGCAGGCGTTCGGGCACACGTGCGCGCGGTGGCCGCGAACGAGGCAGTTTTGCCACATAATGACCAGGCTCTATGGGGATGGATACGGACCAAAGGGGCACTCGGTATGGGAAATTTTCACTACCTATAGACCTTTTTAGTTTCGATGCCTGGGTGCAGCCATCTTAGTTTGATGGTGGCGCCCCGTATGAGCCAAACTGCAGAGCGTCTACTCCGGCGCCTCTTGACGCCATCTTGGGCTATGCTGTGCGTGTTGATGCTGCGGTGCGGCAGTGTAAAAGTGCTGTTTCGTGGTGCTCGTGAAAGCTATCTGACACCTTGGTGCTATTTGTCCTTTGTTTGAGCGCGCCAGGAAACCGTATACCATCCGTTTGACATAGCGGCTGCTATTGAAAACAGCACAGCGGCCGGGGTGGCTGCGAAGGACTGCGCTCCACTTCCGCAGTGAGAATGTATCTCTTATATCTTTCACGATACAGGTATTTTCAATTATATTTTATTATCGCAATGGTAATTGCACACACAAACACACAGCGAATGAACCGTATGGGCAGCTACCGAATTTGGAATGCAGATACTGCGAAAGATGCTTTCCAATTTGTGGGCGATTCCTCTGCCCGAGGGATGCGCACGACAAATACACAGCGGGCCGTGTAACAAACATCTGTAATCTCACAGGGGATCGTCCAAGGCGGTACGGGGTCGTCGTTCGGGGGGCTGCAGCCTGCGGGTCGTCTTCCGTGGAGACGCGCCAGGAGCGAAGAAACAGGAACGAAGAGAGGAGCGAAGAGAGAGCGAGACGGCGGCGCGTGCCTTCCTTTATAGGGGAGCGCACCTGAAGTTTGCTCCCACTACACCAGCGCCGCCTCCTCTTCTGGCGGTCATTTCTGAACGACTGGTCGGGGACGTCGCCGGGGGAGCGCATTGAACCACCCACGTCCCGACTGGTACGCGCGCTACTCGCGCCGTTGGCACCCTCTCCTTCATTGTATGCACGCGCCGTCTCACTCGCAGGTGCACAAAAGAGATGTTGCTGGTCGCTGCGAGTCTGGCCGGCATTCCAAGGCGTTCAGAGAGGGAAAAAAAGGTTATTGTGTCCAGGGGTGCGGAATGGCCCCTCTTGGTTCTTTTTATTAAAAACACACAACAGCACCATGCTTGCAGTGCCACAGATTGCTAGCCGTGCAAGTGCATTTGCCACTGCTTGTAAGCTGCTGCTTTGGAGAGCATAGCCATGAAGGCTAGAAAAATGTTCGCGATGAAACTTCCTTGTCGCACAGTTTACGAGTACAGAGAAAGAGGAGACGCGCCCATAATTTTTTGCCTTGAACGGCCTCCAACTAGACCAGACTTCTATCCAATTGAAAAAAGTATGACATTATTTATTGCATAAACATTTATTTACCACACTTTTGCACGGAATCGTAGCATTTAGTTAAGCATTTCTCCATTATTGTTATTTACTTACGAATGTTCATGCGGCCGAATGCAGTTTCGAAAAAAGAATTTTGAAGTCAAAACGTTTGTCATCCTCATCAGTGAGCATTCGCTTATGATCGATGGCTCTGCAGATAGGTTGTCTTGAGAGTACGCGTGCGCTGTGATAGCATGAAATAAATCAGCAACCGCTTTTCTCTATGGCACTTATTAATCAAGCTTACGACCTTTTTCTTTTAACCATAAGCGAGCAGTTGGTAGACATATTCGGTGAATGGTCTCGTCTTTCTCTTCAGCCTGGCATATCGCCTTCAGGACTCTTAATTTGCGTTAAAATAACGGTAATTTTCATTACTATTAGCACAAAAAATATCAAAATCCAATCTATTAAGTCAGCGAAGTTCCGTGCACCACACTGAGCCATCGAATAAAATTTTGCATTGTGAAGATGACTATGTAAAAAATAGATTTACTTTCTATGTTGTAAACTGTTTTGCCACTTAATTACTTGCGGCACTAAAAGCGCCGTTAACATAATGGCGTTTTCGTCAATTTGCCTCACGGAAAGGACATTATCCACAAGTTGTTTTTTTTTTTTCGCGTTTGCGCTGAAAGATTTTCCTAATTCTCTGAAGAATTCGCATGCGTAAGCGCGTACGCACCCATGAGCAAGCACGCGACTGCATAAACAGATCTGCAACAGCCCAGCACGTGCAGAACTGACCCCTTTCAAGAGCCACTCGCGCAGCTGTTCAATGGGAGGGGGAACCGGCCTGCCCGGTCAATTATCGGGACGCCGCCGAAGAGGGCGCTTTTCACAAGCGTTTAGGGGTAGCTCGGCTGGAAACGCTGATTGGCGCAAAATTTGTGACGTCATATATGACGTCATAAGCAACGTCATGGGTCACGTGATATTTTATGATGTCATGTCCGGATGTAGGGCGCACGTCTTTTCCCTAGACTGTCCCTGGATTCCCCATGCTTTTCAGAGGCGCAACCCGGCGGCATGGCCGGCGGTGCCGGCGGCGCGCCGCAAGCAAACGGCAGCTGCCCAGCCGATGGCCGTCGGCGGAGAGGCACGAGGCCTAGCTTGCATGCAGTGCGGACAACGGTACCGTGGAAACGGCAGTGACATCAAATAACATATGCACGCTTCGAGCCGCGAAGAGGTTTCCGAATCAGCTTGTCACACCACACGAATTGCCGGGGGAAATCACAGTTTAATTGCTTTTCCTTTATCTAGATTTGTGTGAGATCTTTAGGCGACAAAAACAATCGAGGTTCGCCAACGCAGTGTGACCTGTTCGTAGGCCGGCCGGGCGAATTTTCCAGTGACAACTGCACACCATGATTGCGGTGATTCCGCTCTTCTGCACATTTCGTATATTTGCAAAACGTTTCCTTGCAAAATAGCTTTCTAGGTGCGACGTCTTTCAGGCGCGCAGGCTGTCGGCAATGGTCGTACGTCCCGTTGCCACGCGTCCCTATATAATTCGGTCTTTTTCTAAGCGAAATATTTCATTATGAATTGTTTTAACCAGAAATGCGCTCGGTGACCGCTCTTATTGGCTAAAAAGGGCCTAATTTTCTCACTCCAAACTAGTGCGCCGGCGAATGCATATGATGCCGGCCGGCAACACCGCGGCGCCGGCGCTATTATAAGCACATCCTAGCTGCAATAGCTAGCTAGTCGATGACTGTAGGGGGCAAAAAAAAAAAACCTCTGAGGTCAAACGGAATAGAGATACGTACTAGGTCATTCGACTCTACAAATGTTTTAGGTCAGAATTGTGATGCTGGGAGTGATATGTTGATTAGGAAAAAAAAAACTAAATAAGCTGTAGTATTAAAGGATGACCTCTCACTGTTTTGGTTACCCTGTTGCCAAAAACAATTAGATGCCTAATGGATATCCTATTCTCATTTGGGCTATGATTATTATAAAACTATGTAAGTCATTTCACATTGATCAGGGCTTGTTTTAGATTAAGTTTTATAAAGCAAATCCCCATCTTGCACTTGGAGCATAATGCCTTCATACCTCAAATAAAGTTGATGGAGCATATCATAAAGTCGCAATTAATACAACCGGATTTCAGAACATTCAGCCTCAGGATTTCAGGCTAACAAGAAGAAATGTTGTACATTGTTACTAAGGAGGTCATGTTATATATGGGTAACTATAGGAGCATTATAAGATGTGTACTTTTTAAGTAGTACAGAACTGTGCGTATCCTTCAGAAAACATGAAAATATTGCAGCATATATCACATGAAGAGTAATGGCATTGTACGTTTTGTAAGTGTCAGCATATGTTTGCTGTCGAATTGAGATCCATGTGATGCATGCATCTTTTAATGACTTAGTGCTTGTTCTAACGCAACGCATGGACCATTTCAGCTTGTCATGCCTTCGCATGTCTAATATGTAATAAGCAGCGTCTTACGTCTTCTGCATTTCTTTCACGGCAACAAGTTTTGCATCCGTCATATGTGTCAGTTGTGATTTTTAACTGGACCTGTATCCTGAAACAGACTGCTGACTACCATCACAAATGTGTTTGTTATATATTCAAACACTGCATTTATTTTTGTTCATAAAAACATTGAAATGCTTTAATGACTCTCATTGCCTTGAGTAAATGTTTGTCATTCGTTACATTGATTGCTTGCAGTCCAGAAATTCTTTACATTCTTATTTGGCTATACCTTACACTTACAAACGCATATAAAGTTATATATGTGCTACACTATTTTTCCTTCCATTTAGTATCTCTTTCAAACAACCTCAGAGTTTAAAGAAAATTATTTATCAAACAGCACTTGTGAATATATCTAAGTGGACACTTTTTTAATTATACAATGATGGCATAATGCAATGAAGAATAAGTTAATGTGGTCCACCACTTCAGTTTGCAAAAGACTTATGAAAGAGAAAGGTAGCATGCACTATAGCCAATTTTTAACAAAATTTTCTGGGCATATGCCACCTTTTATGCAACTAATATGTCAACAGGAAAAAAGAAAAAAAAAACTTTCTTATACATTACTAAGGTGCAAAGATGAGTAAAACGAGTATTTGCTGAATTTTGGGCTGTGCAGACATTGTGGGATTGCTTTTCAGGATATAAAAAGGCATTTTTTTAGCATAAAGGAGGGGTTAGAAACCTTGCTGTCCCTATAGGGGTGTGAGGACTGCACTGGGTGCAGTGCTCAGGAAAGTGTGTCTAAGAATGGGGGGGAGAGGGTGGTAATGCAAAGAGAAATGAGTAGGCACGGATGCTTTTTTAGGAAGTGCAGTTAGAGAAATATATGCAAGGCAATTCACATGCTGCAACACTGTGGGCCTTAAGTTCTTTTCCTCAAGAGAATGCTTTCTCTCTTTTGTTGCTGTAAGAGAAGGTTATTGTTAAAATGATAGATACAAGTCAGTCCATCATGAAATCAAACCTGACGACCCCCACTATCACTCCGCTGCTGAAGACCGCTTTGAGAGTAAATGTATTCTGTTAGCGAGGCATCACTGCTCATTGGTGCCTTTTTTATTTGCATGGAGGCTACAGTAGTCTGTGCCATTGCTTTTCTATGTTGCTTGCACCTATAGCATGCAGTACCTGAAGTAGTAAATGCTGCACAATTTTATTTGCAGACAAAGCACCTATACCTTGACAAAGTGGTGGCAAAGATGGATGATTTAAAGCTCTTTCTCAAAGATGATGTGTGGCCACAGTTTGCAAGGCTATTGAGCAGAAATTCATAAAATCAAATGAGCTCAGAATATCAGTAGACAGGCCTCAGAAGTTCAAAAAGAGTATGGTCGGGGAATGTGTCTGAGGTTTAGGGTTTTCATTGCAGGAAGAAAATAAAAAGGGTGATGCTTGACTGCACTGGTAGATTTTATGCCGAGCTCTGCATTAAATCAAAAGCGATTTTAGAAGCCGCAGAACATATCTGGTCCTCTTGAAGTGAAGAGATTTCTTTATTCTACTGAGGGACCTCTCAAGCCTTAAAGTATGTATTCCGAAGCTTACATCCTTCTACGACAAGCTGTCTGATAGAACACATTTCATCGAAATGCCTTGGCTGAGGAGACACCTCAAATTAAAGTGGCAAGCATTGGACTCGAAGAGGGGCAACAGTTGGGCAGCATTGGAGTTCCCCAGATTGAGATTTTCTAGAGCCTCTCCCCAGCCTGCAACTATTCCTAATATATGAGTGTCTGTTGTATCCTGTGAGAGGAGGAGGTTGTGTCCTGTGAGGAAGGGGACCTATGATGGGTCAGTGCACGCTTTCAGATCTTGCATTATCATCTCTCGTAGGTGAGCTGGCAAAAAACATTGATTTTGACAAACCGAGTAGCAGCTTTGAAGCCTTAAAGATCAGAAAATGAAAATGTTGGCAGATCGGGTTTTTTTTTTTTTTTTTTGCTTTATGCTCTTTAGATCAATACGAGCTTTCAAAACAAGATTTATAATATCTGAAATTAGTTGCTCAAAGCAAGATGACTTCAGTGTTTCCCACTTTTTGTACACAAGCGATTTCTATAATTGATCTAGGGGTATGCTTATTTCATTTGTGCGGCAGGCTTAATTACGCACTTGTCCCTCTGAAAAATTTGTCTTTTACAGCGTAGTTGTTGAAGGCCTCAATTATGACTGCTTGTTTGTTTTTGTAACTTCAGTTCTCTTCTGTGTGTTCGAGTTGTCCTTTCACTATTAGCATGCTTACTTCTCAAATGGCACTTATACGCCCATATTTGCATGTGAACGCTCAGTCTAACATTCTAGCTGGTTCGTATTTACTTTGTTCTTTGTCACTGTGGCCGATGTAATTGCAGTTGTCTTGTGCATGTTCAAAGCTTTCAACAGTCCTTATGAAGAGCTTGTGGAAGCATAAAAAATATGAACTGCAATACAGCACATTGGCCAGTTCTCAAGGCTTTTGCTGGCACTGCGCTATGCCTGATGTAAACGAAATTGTTCACAATGGCACCGTGTTATAATCCTGGTCGCATCTGCCACTTTGCCACTTTTTAGTTACTGTGCATGTTACCAAGTATGTCTACATGCTCAAAGTTTGCAATTCTTGTGGTTTTTATATGCCCTTTTATTTGAGTGGTCCCAATCTAGAAATTCATGTCAAAATCTCTACTTAGTTCTTCACAAATGCACCTTTCTTAAGAAAAGAAAAAATGACATATGCCCCTCGTAATATAGCTTATTATCAGTTGTGGGGTATGCTTGTTACGTTGAAGTCTTAAGAAATGAAGGAAAAAAAAATGCCAGTAATAAACACACTATTATCAGCATACATGAGCTGAACACTGTTGTCAATATGAATTATGTCATTTATGTACAAATTCACCAAAAGTGTACCTAATAGTCTTCATTGAGGTACTAAACAAAATATTTAAAGGATGATTTGTTTTTGTTACTGTTCATCTGATTCCTTGAATGGGACTTGATTCAATTATTTCCAATACCTTTGCGAGTGCTGGTAATTCAAGAAAATATCTCTACGAACGTGTGCTCTATGCTCTAGCAGATTTCATAGAGTTCCCTGATAGAATATTGAGCTTTTATATTAGCATTGCATGGCATGTTAATTGGATGTGAATCATGTTTGATGTTCACAAATGCATGCCATTTCCATAATTTCGACTCTCTTAATTGTACGAAATGTTGGCACAGAGCTGAACTGTTGCCATTGAATTGGACTCCAAATTGTTGACTGGGGGCCAATATCCAAGTTGGAAATGGTCATTTCTGATTTTGATTTGGCCTCAACTGTTTTGTTAAACTTGGAACAAAGCCATACTGCCGCGGTGCAATCCATCGCTACGTACGTGGTTCGGCCAGAACAGCTCTTTAGACACAGTGACAGACACAGAGACCAATGACAATTTTTATTTAAGAAACAGCCAACAAAAGTGAACTGAAAACATGGCAACCGCTCACCCCGTACGTGGTTACTATACAAAGGCACACTGCACTCGAACCTTGTCTAGGACGCCTAGCGCGTCGGATGCTTTCGTTAAAAAAAAAAAAAAAAAAAAAAGAACACGGCGTTGTACATGACATCGAATCCAGGTGCGTACACTTCTGCCTTTTCCCGTGCTCTCGAGTTAAGCGATCCTTGGATGGCGACTAACCTTCGAAACGTGATGCACTTATAAAAAAAAAAATACACAGCGGCATAAAGCCGCGCTGTATATTGTAGCTTATCGCGAGGCCTATAGTTTGTCGTCACCGCAGGACTGAAAAGAACGACGCTGGCCACGTGCTAGCTGCAGCAGCTGTGGAATGCACGAGGTAAGTGGTAATTAAGCAGTACAGTACTTTATGCAGCAATATTCAAGACGAATATGCAGTTATATAAAATGTCGATACTCCCATTAACATCGCTGAACAAAGCCGCACCACACTGAGAATACTCTAGCTGTTAACCCTGTTGTATGGGCTTAGTTAGCGTTCGTAGCGGCAGCAGAATGACGCTTGCCACGTGTTCTGCATCTGCTGCACGAAGACTCGGAAGAATGCGTGAGGGGGTAATAAGCACTGTAGCACTTTATTAAATCAAATTTGACACGATTATGCCTGCGTGTATTTACGTATAACCTGGTAAAGAGGCCTAGCGCGCAAGTTATTTTGGTGGCCGCGGCGATTGATACGAAGCCACGTGCAACACAGAGAGGGAAGATGAGTACGGGATGTGCGTCTGAGGTCTGCCAGGAAACATTGGGGCGGCCCTGAAAAGAGCCGTTTGGATGCGCAGCGACGTGACGGCGTGGCGAACACAACGCCCTGCACTCGTCCGTAGCCCTTTGCCGTGTACCGTCAACAGTGGTGCACTACGTCGTACACAGCGCCTGGTTATGCTGCCCTGGATGCTGTAGCGATGCTTCCACTGTAGACATTTACGAGGGTTGCGGCGATGATCTTGGAGAGCTGATCGATGCCGCGATCCCTGACATGAGCTGCTGCGTACAAAGAAAATCCTCGGCCTCTTCGCAGCATACAGGAAACGGTGCTGTAAAAGAGTAGAAAAAAAAAGTTGCATTATGAACATAGCGATTTGATGAATGCGCAACATATGACAAAACTTTCGACAAAGAAATCTGCGTTCTTGCACCTCAATCAGGGTTGAGAGTGCGCACGGCAGACGTGCGCCTCAGCATAGCAGTCAGGCAGCGGTTAGTTGCCGACGGCGGATGTTTTCGTGGCCTCCATAGCTGTGTCCGATTTTTTTTTTTTTTTTTTTTGAACACGAGGAGCGTCCATGCCACGAGCTGCTGCTGCACGAGGTCCTGGAAGCACGTGGGGAGAGATAAGCGACACAGTACTTATAAATAAGCAAAATGTGAGACAATTTTGCGCAATTTATACTTACCTTGACGGTGCTTGCGATCTCCCGCAGGTCGACGCCATTATCAACGTCATTCCGCCCAACGTACAGCACGGATCGGCGTGCCGAAAGCCCATTCACGTAAACGCGCAGGCCCGCCATCGTCGAGCACCTCGGTGACCAAACGCGCCGCAGCCATACAGCAGCGAGATCCACGAACCGAATGCCGGAATCGCGCGCGTTGCCAGAGCGGAGGGGCACCTAGCGATTCCCTAGAGCGTCTAGGGACGAAAAAAAAACAAGCAAACCCAGTTTTTGGCCGCGTCACGTCCGGTTAAGCATCGAGCCGACACAAAAAACGTCACGCCAGGTCGCGGCGTGTCCACCAATCAGCGTTTCCAGCCGAGCTTCCCCTAAACGCTTCTGCTTTTCACTGGCGCTTGCAGCGCCCCCGTGCGAAGCTGCGGTCCCCTATAGCCCCCTCGCGCGGGACCGGTTATCCCCGAACGAGCGAGGAGAGGGAAACAGGCACCGCGCAGAGAGCATTGGGAAGTGGCGCGGCCTTCGAATGCGCGGCGCGCCACGGGCCTCACAGATATGTGGCGCAGGGCCCCACATCTCCCCCCCCCCCCCCTCAGTGTCCGACCCGGGCTCCGCCAACAGCCGGTCCATGTCCATGTTCGAGCCCGGGTGGGCGTAAAATATGAAGGCTTGTCGCCTGGCTCTGGCGGGATGTCATCTCGGCTGGTCCGTGGGACGGGAGAAGCAGCAGGCGTGGCGAGACTGTTCCGGCTGTTCCCTCTCCGGCAGCGGCCACATCCTCGGGGTCACTGCGCAGCTTGGCTCGGCCACGGATACGCCTGGCAGCGGCCCTGAGCTGCTACTCTACATCGCTGACCGCTTGCTGGATGCACTGGGACCCCTTTGCAGCAGGCGTTTCCGCCCCGGGCACACCTGGCTTCCTGAGGCCCGTACTCCAGGCCTGGGAAGCAGGCTCCAATCCAGGCTCGTTGAAGACGGCCAGCATGGCCGCGCTGGTCACAGTGATGGGCCACAAACCACGACAACTAGGGGGGTAACCCCTGTTTAAGTGGTCCCTCCTTGAACCATGCGCTGGGTGCGATTTCCCGCCCCAGCGACGGTGGTTCATCTGGCTGCTGCAAAATCTTATCAGAATGCATTCTGAAAGAAGCAAAGACGTTAGACAAAGTAGTGCACTACCTTGGCCTTAGGTTATAGCGTCGGTTGCGAACCGAGTTGCTACCTGTACACCTTACTTTGGGGGAGATCGCTGCATCGCTTTGAGCTTCCCCCGTTTCGCAGTTATCGTCCTTGCGAAGGTGGTAAGCTTTCAAGTCTGCGACGTGCACCGGACCAGCGGTTTCACCGCTCGCCAAAAACCGCAGCTGGTAGATGAGTGGCGTAGTCCGTGCCGTAACTTCGAACGGTTCAACCCACTTGTGCGCTAGCGACGCGGCGAAACCACGCGCTGCGTTACTAAGCGGGTGGGTTCTTTTCAGTACCAAGTCGCCCATGTTGAAAACGACGTGACGACGACCTTTGTTGTACTGATCCGCTTGCTCCATGCGCGCGACATCGAGGTTTTCACGAGCCGCGCGCTGCGCTGCCTCAAGGCGCTCGCAGAGCTTTGCCGCGTATTGCATAAGCGGAGGGGGCGCGGGCCTCGCCGCGTCAAGTAGGGCGTTCTCTAACGGAAAAGCGATCTCCTTCCCAAAATTCAAGTAAGCAGGTGTCATACCCACCGACCTGTTCACGGTTGTTCTAGTGGCGAAAGCCAGTTCGGACAGCCGTGCGTCCAAATCTCTGTGCTGCTCGGTCGTCGCGACCAGCATACTCTTAAAGGAGTATAGACACCATTTTTTGAAGCGTCGGAAGGAATACGATTGCTTTCCTGGTTATACAGAGATGCTCCCCAAGCAATCCCAACCTCGCACGTTTCCACAAAGATATTTTAATTTGATTTTAAAAACAAGCCAAGCAGGTACTCCGTTTTTCAAAACCCATTGGCATCGACATCTTTGTGACGAAAACGTGTACATAGGTAAACAACATGACGTCATCAAACAACTGTGACGTGGAATCGGCAAAGCAAAGAGCAGTGACGACACATGGCCGGACTCGAACAGCGCCGCCGCCGCTTCCGGCCGTGCCCTGAAAAAGAACTCCGCTTCTGCTCGCTTTACTCGATGGCTTCTTCATTGGTGCATGTTACAATTACCTCACCGGTGTACGTATGGAGACTGCCTGCTAAACTCAGGCCCCAACAGCATGCCTGCACAAGTGCAGGGCTTACGGCAACGGTGCCTGTCGATGGCGTGCCGGGAACATACTGCGCCGCTCCCCGCCTACCCTAGACGTCGCTAGCCCTAGCTGGTTTCACATCGAAGCGCCAGCGAAAGGCGCTTCGGAACGAGCTAACGCTGTAAAAAACGTCGGAGTTTAGCGCCGCTTTACTGGCAAGCACATCTCGTAAAATAATTTCTTGCTTTGCGCGACGCCTTCAGCAGGTGAGCTAGCTGACATCAGGTGCGTCGCACCGGGCAGCAGCTGTCGTAAAAAAAAAGTTCGCTTGTATCACTGTAAATATTTCTACCAGGACCTCCGTATTGGCCGAATAATCCTCGCAATTTAATCGTGACTGATAGTCCTTTGTACAAATAGCTATGTAAGCGAATGAACAGCGATCTGCGGTAGCTAGATTACCGATAGCGGATGCTGAGGCAGCTATGACTTGGGAACCGATCGCGGCGGCCACGGCTTTACGCACCCAGATTGCCTTGACTGCGCCAGATGGCGGCACATACTTGGACGGCGGCACGCAGACCTGCCGCGTCGGGACCAATCAGCGCGTGAACAGGCGTGAGCACGAGAGCCATCGGGAGAGCTTATGGGTTACGGTGGCTGATCGCATCATTACTAAAACATTTTTTTTTAGAACAGCAGCATCTTCACGGTTCCTTTGTTCAACATTCCTACCAGTTGACATTTCCTGCGCGTGAACCCACCAAGCTTTCGTGGCTGCTGCTGATTCCTGCTTCGTCGCAGGCGAGCGGGTCGGGATTAAAGTGCCCGGCAATGTTAGTAACATCCACGCTACTGGGCAAAACAATGTCGCAGTACTAATTATGCTACGCTGAAGCGCTGCTCGACGACGATATTTTCGTGCACGTGCGACAGCAAGGAGACGAAAAACGCGACCCGAATGCGTCATCAGATTTTGTGTTTACGCGATCACCAACCTTGCCAGTAGGGAGCGCTCGTGTGGCGTTCTCGTATCTTTGACGTCATCGCGCGCTCGTGTCCGGAGAGATCAAAACCGAAACTGGCCGTGATAAATGCACTGATAACAATTTAATTGATCTGTGCTGGGGCTTTTTGGGTCGCAGTCCCTCTGTTTTGGACCACTGTGGATCGATTAAAGCAAAAATACCGGAACAGAAAATGTACGTGTCTATTCACTCTCGGTTATGTTGCTCTGAGCGTGGTAGGGACTCGTTTTCCTGTGGCGGATTTGAAGCACCCGACAGGAATCAACAAAGACTGCTTGTGAAATACGAAGCATTGTCTGTAATCAGGTCGGAAGGGAAACCAAAACGAGTGAATGTCTCCAACAGTTTCTCCCAAATCCGTTCTGACACAAGCTTCCTATAAGGGGGAAAACCTCAACCCACTTGGAATAGTGGTCCGTTATTACCAGGATATAGTGGTGTCCGCGCGCGGAGCGAGGGAGGGGTCCCATGATATCGCACGCGACCACTTGCCACGGATAGTTGCTAACTACCGGTTTCATCATGCCAGCGGGTTTCCCTGCACGAGGCTTGGCTACCTGGCAAACAGGACATGTACGGGCGTAACCCAGCACATCCTTTCTCATACCTGGCCAGGTCGCGACACGGCATAACTTGTCGTAAGTCTTACTGCCGCTGCTATGGCCTGCCAGCGCTGAGTCGTGGAAGTACTAGAGGAATCGTTTCCGCAACTTCCTCGGGACCACGACTCGGAAGGGGGATGCAATCGCCTCTTCCTCGTCAAGTTGGGGGATGTAGCGGAGCAGTAAGCCATCCTCGCGCAGCAGATACGCGTCGTACTTGCCCTCAGCGTTCCCGGTGCAAGCTGCACTACTCGCAAGCTCTGTCAGCACCCGCTGGCATAGACCGTCTGCTTTCTGGGCCTCAATTACCTCTTCCCTACTGACCGCTACTCCCCAAGACAGATTTCTCTCTACCTCGCTTCTTGGCAGGCGAGTAGTCGCCGCCACCAGCTGCTGTGCCTTCTCTCTCTCGCAGCACAGCGCGGCAACTCTGTCCGCCTCCTTTCTCTCTTTAACTACGCAGGGCGCGACACTCGCGTCCGCCCTCTCCTCCTCTCCAGTAGCGGCGATGCCGCCTTCAGCAAGGCTGGTCTGCGCCTCTTCTGCGCTTCTGCCAGCCTTCAACGGTGCGCGCGATAAGGCATCGGCCACCCTATTCATGCTGCCCCGGCGGTACTCAATGGCGTACGCGTAACGTTGCAACGTCAGCGCCCATCTCGCGAGTCTGCCTGCGGGGTTTTTCAGCCTCTTTAACCACGAAAGTGCCTAGTGATCTGTCTGCACGGTGAAAACCGCTCCGTCTAGGTAGGTATGTACATGTCGAACTTTGACAATGCGAACATTATCGCCAGGCATTCCTTTTCGGTCACGGAGTAATTCCGCTCCGCCGATGTGAGCGTGCGGCTAGCGATCGCGACAGGGCGCAGCTTGCCCTCGTGTTTTTGCAACAAAACCACTCCTACACCGGCATCACTAGCATCTGTCTGCAAGACAAACGGCTTGTTCAGGTCGAAGAGGCGCAAACTAGCGGTGTTCGCTATCGCGAGAGCCAAGGCAACAAAAGCGTCGTTCTGTTCCTTGCCCCAGACCCACTTCGAGCCTTTCCGCAACAGCTGGTTCAACGGCCTAGCAAGCTCTAAACAACTAGGGATGAATTGTCTGTAGAAGGAAACCATTCCCAAAAACCTCTGCAAGCTTTTCACGTCCGTCGGGCAGGGGTAGTTCAGAATTGCCTGCAGTTTGTCATCGTTCGGTCTCAAAGTGCCATCATCAACAACAAATCCCAAGAGGTTCACTCTCTTTGATGCCAACTGCACTTTCTTTGGGTTGATTGTTATACCCGCACGTGTCATTCTTTCAAGAACGGAATTCAGGTGAATGAGATGCTCTTCGAACGACTGTGAGAATATCACGACGTCGTCGAGGTACGCCATCGCGTAGTTGAACCTTGCATCGTCCAGCACGATGTCCATCAATCGCATGAACGTGCTCGGTGCATTAGACAAACCAAACGGGAGTCGAGTAAATTCGAAGAGCCCCCGGTGACAGGTGAATGCGGTTTTCTGAATGTCGCCTTCCGCCACCTCAATCTGCAGGTACCCTCTGCTTGCATTCAGGACTGTGAAGAACCTTGCGTTCCCTAACGCGTACATCACAGCCTCGATCGACTGGAAAGGGTACGCAACCGTAGGCGTCAGTGAGTTGAGCTTTCGATAATCAACACACAGCCTGACCGAACCATCTTTCTTTGGCGCTAGAACCACTGGGGACGCCCAGGGAGTTTGTGAGGGTCTCACCGCGCCGGTATCAATCATCTCGTCAAGGGCCCTGTCGAGAAGCTGTCTCTTATGCGCGCTTAAAGGTCCCCAGAAAGGGGTCACCAAGAAGGGTAAACAACGCCATAACACTGATAGTTATTGAACCACCCATCATTCTCCCGCAAAAATTTTCGATCTAGCTTCTGCAACACCAGAGATATCGGCGATTAAAAATGACCCTTCCAATTTTCCCTCTCAACTCGTACGCCGAAGGGAGCCGTAAAAAAACAAAGAATACAAGCAAGTTCAAAGCTCCGCCCAGACATACGTCACTTCGACGAACTTCCGGTTGCCGCGCGCTCGCTCGCTGGCGTACTCGCGCCAACCCGTCCTCGCTTGCACACACCTGAGGAGTTCGCCAGTTCGCGCAGCGACGGTTAGTGTAACCGCGAACCCGTGGTTATCCTATGTTACACGGCGGACCAAACCATGGTTGCACCACTAACCGCGGTTACCGCAAACCGAGCTTGACGACCTCGGTTTGCGTCGTTAACCGAGGTTATGACGGCGTCTGTTGACGGAAGCTACTCGTCGGCGCCCGAGTGCGCGAAACGTACGAGCGGGTCTGCTTCACAGTTATTCATTTGCCCACTGTATCACGTTTAAAGATCGATGTATAGATTATGGTGTCGCCCGACGTCTTCGATTACGGCCGACAGCGCAGTGACTGCGTACTGAAGCCTTGTCGTGCCTACAGTATCGTTTGAACGGCTTGTTGCTGAGCAGAACGCCAAAAAATACGCGGCCTTAGCTATGAAAGTACACGAGTTTGCAACGCTTGCAGCACGGGATGCCGCGAGCAGGCTGAGGTACGTTACACAGTTACCGCGGGGGTGGAACGTGCGAGCGCGGCGAACGCGGGCGCCGTGCCGGACCGTCCCTAGTCGTCGCTAGGCCTATTGTTTCGCTTCGAAGCCGCGGCGGTCGACGCTTTGGAACATGATCAACGCTGTCGTAAATCGTCTACTTATGAAACTGCCTTATAGCGATTCCTATCCTGTCATAGTAAAATAATTATAGGATTAACTCTGCCGACGCATTAATAGCAGCGCTAGTACGAGCAGATCGGATCAGCCGAAATGCACCAGCGGCAGCTGGCTTGAGCAGAAACTAGCTTGTATCACGGCTATCGCTCTTACCAGCAATTTGCTGCTGGTCAGCGATCCTCACGAGGGCTTCATACTTGATATTCGGCTCAGTATTCCAGACGCCAACAAATTTTAGCACGCTTTATTTCGGACATCGGTGCTAACGATCCGCCGTGTGGTTCGCGAACGGTATGCGGGGGAGGGGCCACAGCGGCGATGTTTACGGCGGTCAAGGAGGTGCTGCCATCGTGCGGTGCTTAACCGTGCTGTTGACGCCTCGTCGGACGACACTCCGATACTCCTGAAACCACGTTATATAAATAAGATATTTGTAAATGCAGCTTCGTTCTGCCGATCCCTGCGTCGCTTCGGTTGTTGCACTTAATGGGCAATGGCCACCTAACCGATAAGGGCGGCGAGCTGTAACAGCCCGCACAGAGTTCGAGCAGCGCACGAGCAGACGACTTTCGCAGCTACCGGAAGTGTGTTCGTGACGTCATGGTTGCAGTGACCGCAGCGAATGGCAGCTTCTAGCAAGCCTTGCCAGTCAACCGACCCGTGACGTCACGGGATAAGGAAATAGTTCCATACGACACCACCAAGCGGCATTTCCTCTGCCCGCGAATTTCAAAAAACGCTGTTTTTAAAAATTAATAATAAATCGCTGGCTTTGTTCCAAGGAGTTATACTTTGCGTTAATGCTCAAAAGGATGTGTTCTACACACTGAACACGTTTATCAGTGGCTTCTTGGGGGCCGTTTCCGTGGACCTTTAACGGCCGCGGGTTACATCTGAAAGGGCGCGCATCACCCGTTTCGATCTCGTGCTGAAGCAAGTCGGTTCTGCCTGGTTTCTCTGTGAAGCAGTCCGAAAACGGGAGTAAAGTTTCCACGAGCCTTTGGCGCTGACTACCGGTTCCTGAGAAGGACGCGATAATTGCTTCTAATGGGCTACCATTCAGTGTCGCAGGGGAGCCGTCTGTCACACAAGTGTGGACACTCGCCCGCTGGGCGACGATTTCCTGTTTGGGTGCGCTAACAAAGGGAATGAGGGGGGTGAAGGGGCTGTAGCGATAGCTGTTCTCCCTCATGTCAAGCACAATGCCTTCGCTCGAAAGAAAATCTCTTCCCAGAATAACTGGTATGGCTAAGCCGGGCAGATAGACGAAGCGATGCCTCCGCTTCCTGCCGTCAAAACGCAGGACCAGACGTACCACTCCCTCCGCTTTTGTCGTCCCTGCTGCTAAGCTCAAAGGGGTTTCGGCTGGCCTGACACGGATGTTACATCTAGGGCAGGCCTGGAACACATCATCACCGACTAGTGACAGAGTTGAGCCCGTGTCAATGAGTGCCGAGTAGCTTTGATCAGCTAACCGCACTAGCATAAAGGGGCTCGAGCGCGACAACATTCCTTGCGCTCTACAGGCGAGGGGGACAAAAGCCTCTGCGCCGCCGGTGCGGTCGCCCGGTGACGCGACGTGGGAGTACATTTCCAATTTTCCGCTGTGGCTTCCACGAAATTCTCCCGCCGACGGCGACAGGCTGGTGTTACCAATTATCGCTGCCGGCGGTCCGCGTTTCCCTGCATACGCCTTGCTTGACACTCTCGTGCCACGTGGCCCGGCTGGTTGCAATTCCAGCAAAGTCGATCGTTCACCTGCCGCGCGGTCGGGGGATACCGCGTTCCACGAAGCGGTTGGGGACGTCTTCCCCCTCTCTCCGCGCCTTCGCGGTCGTCCCTGACGAGCCCAACTCGACGCCGCTGCTCGAACACGTACGGGTCAAGAGTGCGAGGAATTGCAGAGCCTTCCGCTGGCCTTTCCTGCCCTACCGTCATTACGTCTGCGCCTCCGGCCCAGGCGCATCGCGGCTCTAGCGATTCTGCTGGCCTGGGGGGTGGCTGGTAGCGCAATTCAGCGAGTAAATCCGCCTGTACTACCTTCGCTTCCTGTGCTAGGGCCTCGAGGTTTGCAAAACCACGTCCCCGCAAATACGGCTTGAAGCGCGAATGGCATTGCCTTATCACGCGCGCGACCTGTTCAAGATCGGTTGCCGTGGGATCTGCCCTCTTGTAGAGCTCCTGCATTGCGCGTACATACTCGAGGAGGCTCTCCTCTGGGTGCTGTGTGCGCAACGCTAGCTCCTCAAGCATCCGGCGCTTCTAATCGGGCGGCAAGAACTCGGCGCGGAAGCGATCTGTGAAGTCTGCCATCGACTGGAAGGCCGGCTGGCAGCGTCTCCATCGCGCCGCGCTTTCAACAAGTGCTACGGGAATTACCTGCGCTAGCACCACGTTGTCTGGGGAACCCAGTGCCCTGATAATCCTAGAGTTCTTGCAAGAACTTGTGGACTGACTTCACGTCCGTGTAGCCGGAAAAGGAGGGAACCTCTACATTTATCCGCAGACGCGAGACTGTCGCCGCAGCTGCGGCTTGGTTGACGCTAGCCACCGAACCGAGCGGACGGGTGAACACCGACAATATTTCGTTCATCTGCCTCATCAGAGTGGCCGCATCGGTAACCTGCGAAGACTCTACCGCGTCCCTTACCTCACTTCCGGACGCACTGGCGCCCGAAGCGGCGGCCCTATCTGGCATGTCTTTTCTCGGAGGCATTGCACTCAACAACTAATCCCGGCCGGGAGCCGCAGAACAACTGCACACGCACGACTACCACCTAGCCCGCATCAAGAGGCTAGTCACAAAGGCTAATCGCGGCGACAACCCTTCATAAAACTAACATATGTAAAACAAAACTAAAACACAAACCGTCCGACACTAAAAAACACATACAGAACCCAGAACAAAATTAAAACACTGTACAAACACTACTATACTACACTCCGCGCCATCTGCACACACGATAGCCCTAAACTCAAAATGGCGTCGCGCCTATCATACAAAGGGCCAGCCCGTCGTGTTGCCGTGCGCTGCCACGTCGGCAGAGAAATCGTCCGCATGGGTGCTAATTCAGCCCCAGTTGGGTGCCAGTTGTGGGCGATTCCTCTGCCCGAGGGATGCGCACGACAAATACACAGCGGGCCGTGTAACAAACATCTTTAATCTCACAGGGGGTCGTCCAAGGTGGTACGGGGTCGTCGTCAGGGGGGCTTCAGCCTGCCGGTCGTCTTCCGTGGAGACGCGCCAGGAGCGAAGAAACAGGAACGAAGAGAGGAGCGAAGAGAGAGCGAGACGGCGGCGCGTGCCTTCCTTTATAGCCCCCTCGCGCGGGACCAGTTATCCCTGAACGAGAGGGGAGAAGGAAACAGGCACCGCGCAGGGAGCATTGGGAAGTGGCGCGGCCTTCGAATGCGCGGCGCGCCACGGGCCTCACAGATATGTGGCGCAGGGCCCCACAAGTTATCGCCGTATTGATTTAACATGAAGTGCGACCCATTTCGATATACGATCGAGCTGTCCTGCTTCAACAATGCATACTGTCAAGTTAAACTACGGTTCAGGACTAGTACTTAAACGAAGTAGGGTCTAAAGTACCATCCGTCAACGTTTTTATAAAGCCTTGGTGTTCGTCCTGCGGCGAGACAACATCGTATACTCCCGTCCCGTACGTCGTAGCAGCATCGTTTGCACGACGTATTGTTGAGCAAAACGTCGAAAAACGTGTGCTCTCAGCGGCACCATGAAAGAAAACGACAAATTCACAGCACATACAGCAGCGCTTACGAAAGCGGCGCCGCCCGTTGGCGCGGCTCACTACGGCACTCTCGTCGAGCGCTACTCCCTAGTCGTCGCTAGGCCTAAATTGTTTCGCATCGAAGGCACATCCGACGACGTTTTGTAATTGCTCAGCGCTAGAGTAAATGGTCTCTCATGGAACTGCCTTACTGCCGATCCCATAGTATCAGTAAAAGAAATATGTAAATTTCGGTGACGCCTTAGCAGCGGAGCCAGGGTGCAGACGATGAGCCAGCGCCGCACCAGCGGTAATGTGTTGCGTAACTTATTTGTATTGCAATTATCAATAACACGGTATGGATCAGAAATCCGCAAGAAAGTTTTTTTTTTTTTTGCTGTCGGCTTATTGTTTAAGTGAAGAACAGATTTTAGCACACTCTTGCATTGGCGGAAATGGGCTTGCGGGAGGCACGGCCTGCCCGGCGTGCGTGGCTACTACGGCGGAGGAAGTGAAGTGGGCATCATATTCGTGAGTCCGTCATTGGTACTAAGCTTATCTGGCTTACATAAAACGTTCATAATCGAATTCAATAAGTTTAGACTGGAAAGCGGTGAAGCAGAAACATCACAGCCGAACTAGGACTGTCGATGCATGCTGCCCGCATACGCTCTCGGCAATCATGTTGCGATTTCTTCGATTCTGTGCGCAGTCCACGATCACGCATTGCTGTCCCAATGACATTGCCACTAAAAGGGGCGCTAATAAAGGTATTTAGGTCTCTCAAACGACAATATACCGAGCTGCAAGGCCGCTCTGCTATGCATGAAGCGTGCGAATGCACAGCCCACTCGGTACTGGCAACAATGGGCCGGAGCAAGGAATCTGGTTAGAGTATTTTCCTCCTCTCCTGCTCGCTCTCGGTAAAACGGTTTATAGGCGGCGCCACAGTCGAGCCAAGATGGCGACCGTAGAAAGGACTCCCTCTGTGATCAGCCTGGGTGCAATGGTCAATTTTCTTGATTGCACGACTGAGTCCAGCTTTCGCGTTGAAGGTATGCACGCGACCTGCGGTACTATAGACGCAAGGATGAGTCCCTTTTGAGACTCATATGCTAATTCAAAACAAAAAGGACTCATCTGCTAACTGTCCCGATGCGTGATGGGCCAGTGGTTAGGGCGCTCGACTCCTGTGCTTAAAGGGGGCATGAAACGGCTAGAAAGGTCACTGACAAACGTTTTCAATGTGTAGAACAAATGCTTCCGAGCATTCGTTCAAACTAAACTCATCGGAAGAAATCCAGCGATTTATTATTAATTTTTAAAAGCAGCGTTTTTTGAAATTCGCGGGCTGCGCCATTTCCGCGTGGCGGCGAGATTTGGGACTATTCTGCCGTGATTTCCTACGTCACCAGTCACAAAGTGACAGGCCATGACAGGCTGCCATTGGCTGCAGCCGCGACGCCCTCTACGTCACTGACACACTTCCGGTAGCTGCGAAAGTCGTCTGCTCGAGTGCTGCAATGCATGCGTGAACCCGAGCTTGGCGCTTCGGTTCGCGATATTAACCGAAAAGGTGGTGGCGTCCGACTGAAAGTGCGCGTCGGTGCAGGAGTGCGAAAAGAGCACTAGATGGTCCGATTTAACACCGTACCGATTAAATAGGCAGCATCAACCTTTATGTACCGACCGACGGCGCAGCAGCGTACTGTAGTCCCGTCTCGTCTTTGCCGCATCGACCATTTGTGCGGCGTGTTAATAATTAAATGGAACGTGCGTCAAAAAAAGGTGTACCCTCAGCTTCATCGCGAAAGTACACAAATTCGCACCGCTTAAGTGCAGCACCCGATGCCGCCAGGCGCGGGCGCTGCGGCCGACGCACTCCGGTCGTGCGCTGCTCCCTGCTCGTCGCTAGGCCTTGTTTCTTTTTCATCGCAGACACGGCGGACGGCATTTTAGAATCGTCCGCTTCGCTGCGTCTCTAGTGTAGTTGCTCGCGTGCTCCTGTGCACGATTCTTGCGTGTAGCTTCGGAAAACAGTGACAACCTGCGCTGCCGAACTGCATGTGGCGAGCTGCTTTGCTCATGTTTTGCGCCGTTGTTTCTGGATCGGCCGATGCGTACACGAGATAAAACACGCGTGCACGTTACGCATTGGCACTTCCTAAGCTATGTGCGTCCGACTGAAAGTGCGTGTCGGTGCAGCAGTGCGAAAAGAGCACGCAGGTCCGATTCAACACCGTACCGATTAAAAAGGCAGACAGCATCAACCTTCGTGTAAATGAAACGTGCGTCAAAAAAGGTCTGTCCTCAGCTTCATCGCGAAAGTACACAAATTCGCACCGCTTATGTGCAGCACCGGATGTCGCCAGCAGAGATGCCGTCCGCGGGCGCTGCGACCGACGGCACTCCGATCGTGCGCTGCTCCCTGGTCGTCGCTAGGCCTTATTTGCGTCGAAGCCACGGCGGACGGCGTTTTGGAATCACCCGCTTCGCTGCGTCTCTAGCGTAGCCGCTCGCATGCTCATGTGCGCGATTCTTGCGTGTCGGTGCGAAAATCAGTGACAACCTGCGCTGCCGAACTGAATGTGCCGAGCTGCTTTGCTGATGTTTTGCGCCGTCGATTCTGGCTCGGACGATGCGTACACGAGATAAACACGCGTGCACGTTGCGCATTGGCACTTCCTAAACGATGTGCGAAAGGACGTAAAAAAAAAAAAAGAAAACACTACACTATCCTTTTTGTTAATCTCAATTTTAAGATTCGCGGACGAATAATTCGTGCTCACCTGTTATCCGATATCCAAACTCTGTAGCGATCATCAGTCCGTGCTCTCGTCGGTGGTACGTACGCGTATACATTCCATTCGTTATGCACAAGAGATGCCTCTCGCCGACCATAATGAAAGCAGCTCCGGACTAAAAGCGACGACGACATATGTGCACGCGGGCAACTCGCACGCTCGATCGTCTGCCAGCATCCATGTAGAGTCGATGCTATCGCGTCAACTCCGCGAGGGGTCACCGGCCACCGTTGGTCAAACCGCAGAAGACGGTACCAAAGAGGCTGACCCAGGCAGCGCGAGAGAAGAAAGCGGTCTTGTAGAAAGCCGTGCTCGGCAGGAGTGCATGCTAATTTGCGCTGATTGGGACAGGGATATGAAGGAAAGTGCTCCCTCCGCGGCGGCCGCCAGTATGTGTGGACTCCCACCTGCAGGTATGCGCTCGCGAACGACCCGAGTCGTTCGGGCTGCTGTCGCACACAATTCCGAGAGGTCAAGAAACTGAAGACACCGGCGGCCGAGGAAGACAGCAGACAAGGTTGAAAGCTATGCAAACGCAGACGGGACGGGAAAGGCAGACCATGAATGCATGGGCGACGCTCGGGGGAAAACAGGCGCGACGACCGGAAGTCTGAGAACCGAGCGTCATGGGCGGGGCTAGCGGTGCGGAGTTCCCGAGCTGTTTTCTTCGTTTTTTTTCTGGTGTCTCGGAGTGTTGAGTTGAGGGGAGCGAGGAGGAGCGCCATTTTTAATCACCGATATCTGGTGTTAATGAAGCTAGCTAAAAAATTCTTGCGGTGAATTGACCTGTGAGGGAGTACCTATCTCTCGACCGATTTGCTTTACCCCGTTTTAGGCATTGCATGACCCCTTTAATGGATACAGAATCGAATCCCGGCCTCGGCGGCCGCTTTTCGATGGAGGCGAAAAGCAAGGTGCCCATGTGCTGTGCGATGTCAGTGCACGTTAAAGAACCCCAGGTGGTCCAAATTTCCGGAGTCCTTCACTAAGGCAGCTCTCATAGCCCGAGTCGCTTTGGGACGTTAAACCCACAAACCAACCAACCAACCGTACCCTCAAGACAACCTATCTGCAGAGCCATTGATGATAAGCGAATGCTCATTGATGTGGATGACAAACATTTTGACTTTTCAAAATTTTTTTCGAAACTGCATTCGGCCGCATGAACACTCGTCAGTAAATTACGATAATGGAGAAATGTTTAACTAAACGCTACGATTCCGTGCCAAAGTTTGGTAATTAAATGTTTCTGCAATAAATAATGCCATACTTTTTCAATTGGATAGAAGTTAGTTGGAGGCCGTTCATGGCAAAAAAATTGTGGGTGGTCTCCTTTCTCTGGTGGTGGTGGTGAAAACGTTTAAAATATGGAGTTACATGAAGGTTGCTCTGGGGTCAGGCTTAGTGCCCTTCCCCTCACAAACACTGGGTGGAGTCCCTAGTACGGGACCCCAGTGGCTTCCGCTGCCGCCATTGCTCTTTTGACCAAGGCCTTTTGGGCTTTCAGGTCGGAGCAGGCGAGTAGGGTCGCCTCCCAGTCCTCCCGGGTGGTGTTTTGGTTAGGTGCAAAGCTCGTAAATTGTGCGACAAAGAAGTTTCATCGCGAACATCTTTTTTAGCATTCATGACTATGCTCTCCGAAGCAGCAGCTTACAAGCAGTGGCAAGTGCACTTGCAGGGCTGGCATTCTGTAGCACTGCAAGCATGGAGCTGTTGTGCTTTTAATAAAAAGAACCAAGGAGGGGCCATTCCGCACCCCTGGACACAATAACTTTTTCCCCTCTCTGAACGCCTTGGAATGCCAGCCAGACTCGCAGCAACCAGCAACATCTCTTTTGTGCACCTGCGAGTGAGACAGCGCGTGCATACAATGAAGGAGAGGGTGCCAACGGCACGAGCAGCGCGTGTACCAGTCGGGACGTGGGTGCTTCAATGCGCTCCCCCGGCGACGTTCCCGACCAGTTCAGAAATGACTGCCAGAGGAAGGAGGCGGCGCTGAAGTAGTGGGAGCAAACTTCAGGTGCGCTCCCTTATGGTAGGAAGCTTCGATGCAAACGCCCATCGAGGCTCCCTATCGGAGCGTGGTCGCGTGGTGTAGATTGTGCCGTACTGCGCGTCTGCGCCCTGCTGAACCGCTAGTGCCGTGGCAACGCTTGCGCACCATGTGCACTTCTTTGCGCTCGCGAGCCGGAATCCGCGGAAGTTAGCATGTGTGTTGGTGCTCCTTTTTTATGGATGTGCGATCGCGTCATGTCTACACAATGGCACAAGCGTGACAGCACGTGTTTTGAACCCTACCGCCTTCTAGGAACTGACGCTAACACAATAATATTTGCCAAGTATGGCTCCCTTAGTGGCCTGATCAGAGCAATTTGATTTCAGTGATGATCTGTGGAAACAAAGATTCTGCCTACTCCGCGTTACCTCCATCCATGGCCATGAGCCGTCCTATTCAATAAAATACTTGCAACTCAACTCGTGCTCGTGGGTGCAAGAGCGGGTAGCACTCGTTCAAGGTGAAATGCTTTGTCTTAGGACACCGAAAGACGCAGAGAAGAGGCAAGAGTGGGAGCGCACCATCAAGAGCGGCGACAGAGTGCTCGACGAAGGTAGTGTCGTTTGTGAGCGACGCTTCAAACCCTAGCTGTTTTATTGAGAAGACTGTGATTCAGGGAAAGGTTAACTGAGATTCCCCGGGATGTTACCTCACGAAGGATGCCGTCCAGACAGTGTTTCCTGACGTTCTAAAATACTTGCCGAAACCCCTGCCTCAAAAGAGAAATGAGCGTAGCTAATTGTGCGAGCAAAAACAGTCAGCAGGGAGACCTGCAGAGAGAAAGAAGCGCACTGATCCCAAAGCACCAGTGAGCCCATTGAAGAATACAGTGCCGGTGGATCGTGCGTGACGCGAGTCTGCTCCAGGAATGCAGAAAGCTGCAGTCACCACCACCGCGTGGACAAATGTCGACCTTTCTGATGATAAGCAAGTAACATTCACACATGCAACTCAAGCGAGGACGGATCTCCGGAAGCAATCTACGTAGCAGGCGAGTTCTGCTCCAGCGCAGTTATACAGATGAAGCTGCCATGAATGCTGCAGCGCAGATTCGAGCAAAAGAAAGTGAAGGAGATAGCAGCTGTTAAGTAAAAGAAGAGATAACTAATCTTCTTCAAGACATTGCAAAACTTAGTTTGTGTTCTGGCTGCAGATTGAAGCCTATGCATGAAAAGGACCTTTCCCTCCTCCAGTGGGCGTCACTTTGCGACGAACTGTATTATATATTCTTTCTGATGCAACACGCATGCATAGCCTGCAAATACTTGCGAAAGTTAACTCAGAACACCCTGTCAAGGAGAAAAGGATCAAGTCTGGCGGGTGTAAAGAATAAAGACTTCCAAGTCTTGAGCAGGTTGTCGTATGAAAGATGTACAATTGATGACAAAGTTGGTAAAAGGTCTATGAAATGAAAATGAACACCTTTCAAGGACAGAGTTTGAAAGAAGGGTTAGTGGCCTTCCTCTCAAGCATCAGCTGGCTGTTAAAACATGTTTTGAGGCTGCAAAATGCAATTCAAGAAAAGGGATAGCATATTCGAGTGGCTACTCAACTTCCTAAGCACCAAAGAACGCATATTAGCAGTTTGCCTGAAGTGCGATGCGATTTGCAGGGCTCGGGTTTCTATCTTACGTGCTTTAATTGTGCATGCATCCAAAAGGTTCCAGTTAAGTAAAGATGAAATTATAGCGTGAACGAAAACACCGGTGACAGCGCTCTGCTTCTCGCACATATGGTGCTCTGAGCCTAGAATGTGCACCTAATATAGTCCTTCATGCAAGCGCGATTGTTTATACAAAATCTTCAGACGTTGTTACAATACGGCACTGTGGTAGTATTCAGTGAGGATAACGGGGTATAAAAATTGGCTTTGTTTCTCCATCAGCTCCAGGGCATGCGCGCAAAACTTCGGTCATGACAAAAAAAATTGTTTCCGTGGTTATGCCAATAACTGAGGCGCGAATTCAATATTACGACTAAACTGAAATAAAAAACTAAAGAGCAGCATCACACATACAAGGCACCAGGCAGTGCGCAGCGAATGCATTTCGGAGCGCACGGCGCGCGTGTCGTCTGCTCCATCAGCAGTGGCGCACTCCAGTTCACTGCAGTGCCACCGTGGCGATCATTCAGCGGCAGCCCCCGCCGCAGCCGGCGGACGAGACTAGCTTGGGTAAGACTCGTGATCGCATCTTCGTTTCGATGAGCAAGGCAGCGCCGGGGGTTCCCATCGCAGCCGAGGACGCTGGGCTTGCTGTGCAAGCGCGAAATTCCCGAAAGACCTTCCTGGGGACGTCAGGTTTCGTTCTGCAGTGCACGCGGCTCGGTTGGAAGGCACTTCCAAGCTTCTCTTGCAGCTCGGTGCAAACTTCTGAGAAGCCATGTCCGCCAAACGTCTGAGGTCGGACGCACTACATTGCTGAGCTCACCAAACGTTTCCTCCGTACCAGCGACTCTATATGTGCAAGGGTCTAGATAAAAACGGAGTAATTATAGTGGTGCGCACAGTCCGCAGTGAATGTAGGGCAGCAGAGACAATACAGAGTGATAACATGGCCAACGTGTCTGCACTGGTACCGTTGCTGTGCTTGCCCAGGCGTACGCAAAACACCGTACGTTGGCACTAAAACGCTCTGTTGCTGCTATAAGAAAAGAGAAGATGCCACAGTGGAGCAATGAGCAATGTGTACAATCTATTTTTAAAGCATCGTTTTATAAAACGGTGAAATTCTCTGACCCTGTAAGAGATCACTAAAACAATGTAACGCTGCTAACATGGTTAAAAATAGCCTCTCGCCCAAGAAGACGTTTGTCGATGAACGCTCGGGGCACGTCTGAAACCAGCTGAAATTTTACGGGGGCCTGTGTGGGCAGCGTCGGCGATCGTGTCCTGAAAAAAAAAAAGAAATCAGTCATTACGAGCAACACAGAATAAAAAAAAGGAACTGAATGTGCGCTACATGTGTTTTTTTTTTTCTAATGTATAAAACAACACGACTTCCTAGTGCCACATCTTTAAAGCCCTTCATCTGCTGTAATCTTTGTTGCTACCAACAAAGATTTCAATGGTTCGCGACAATATTATTGCTATCTTTCTTTTTTTTTTGCACAAGTGGCCAGGGGCACCAGAGTATAGAATGCTAAAACAGTTTGCAGTCCATACAACCAATCAGAGAACAATGATTTTACACGAACCTTCCTCATTGCAAATGCCGCATCTCCGACCAGCGCCGCCAGTGCCACCTCCGCGTCGGTTATGGGGTTGGGCGGTGTTGCCGTCCCTCCTATAAGCCGGCCGCGCATCATACTGCTGTCCTGCAAGCAACCCATGCCGAGCAGCCTGATGTGTATGGTTCTGTACGATAGTCGAATGCGTTTAAACCAGCAATGCATGTGCGCACTGCTGAGTTGGAATAGAAAAAAATAGGAAACGAGATGCATTCTGATGAGTAGCCCACCATGTTGTGGTCTTTGGCAGCAGACGATCGACGCAGCCACCGCCCGTGTAACACAATCACGTTTACATAGTCGCGTAATATGCGCAAACCGTGCTGGCACAATGTTATAGCGTGCTGTGGTGGTCTGTGAAAGCCGAACACAAAACAAAATGCAGAAGCTGAACACCAGACGGAACGACTTTGGGTTCATGTCCAGGATTCCAAAAAATTGGCTATGGTTTAGCTTCAGTGAAACCTAGTGTAAAGCAAAAGCTGAAGCATGGTTACACATGATAAAGCTCTTTATTTAGAAGGTTTTTCTTTGGTTATGGCTGGGAAGAGACTCCGGTTATTCGTAAAGTTTGTCTTGGTTTGAACTTGGTGTACTCCAAGTCCGTAGCGTGGCTGCGCACTCGATACTGACGTCAGCGATTGTGGACACCTATACCTAACCAAGCCAAGATCATGTTCTCATATTTTTTCTTGTATACAGTCGAACCCCGCTACAACGAACGTCGCTTCAACGAAATTTTCGCTTCAACGAAATATTTCCAATTCCCCGTCAGCTTGCTATACAAAGTAATGGAACAAATTTCTCATCACAACGAATCATTTTTGGGGCGCGTTTCCGCTTCAACGAAATTTTTGCTATGCGAAGCTCGATTTAAAAATATATCTTACAATAAAACAAGCATATCGCCGCCCATCTATGTACTTCCATAGGCCCACGCTGCTTTGTTTCGCTAAACATTCGCTGGACCCAACTAATCCACTCACTGAAACGCACATGATCACCGCCATAGCTTGGTGTTGATGACAATCGGGCTGGCTGCCTTGCGACAAGGCGCGGGGGCAAGCTCCCGTTTTCTTCCAATCCAGAGCCGCAACCAATCCGTTGCCAAAGGACGCAGCAGCCTGGCAACAGCAGCGCGTTTGCCCTAGATTTTTTTCACTCGTGCTTGTGCTGCTAGTGCGCTGTAATGAATGCGAGCATGGCGACTTCATCTAGAAAGCGGAAGTTCCTCTCGCTTGAAGAGAAGGCACGGATTATCAGCGCGGCATCCAGCGGCAGGAAAAAGGGAGATGTTGCAGCGGACTTCGGCATCTCACAGAGCACGCTGTCAACGATCTTGAAGTCTTTTTGCCATTGCACTCGTGGCAAAAAAAAAGAAGCAGAAGAAGCTGACCGACTTCTTTGGAAATAAATGATGTTTTGACACTATGCGGTCCAACCTCACAGTGTTTTTGGGCTGTTTTCGCCTCAACGAAATTTCGCTTTAACGAAATTTTTTGCGCGCCCCGTCAGTTTCGTTGTAGCGAGGTTCAACTGTATTTCACATTGGTTTATAAGAAAAGAAAGGCGTAGTTTCTGTCTTGACCTTCAAGGTTGTTCATGATGACATCGCACAACCCAGGGCTACCTCTCTGTTTAAATTATGTTTTGGGGAAAGGAAGGTGCAGTATACATTTTGGTGACCACCACGAAATCGTGGACACATGCTTAATTAGGTCAAGGTCATTTGAAAGGAAAAGCAAGTATCACACAAAGACCTGCTATACCCAGCGTAGTAAGGTTTCGCTTCGATTGTAGATTGGTTTATAAGAAAGGAAAAAGGCACAGTATTTGTCAAGGTCACTTGAAGGTGAAAGCTGTGCATACCCGACGGCTCAAATTACCTGGCGTAGTGAAGCTTTTGCTTCAAAATATGCATGCACGAGTCTGAGAAGCCAAAGGAGCTCTCTGAGCGACGCCAATGCGGATGGTACGCACGAACTGAGACGCGAGATCCATGCCAATTCGGGCAGAGTGCCAAACTAGTCCTCAGAACTAGAAATTCATGAATGTCGGCGACGGGCAGCCACAAGTCCAAACCCATAGTGCAGCCGTCCGTGAGTAGCATGAACGGGTCCACACTGCACTGTTTTGCCTTTTCTTCATAGCACGCCTGATCTTTCAGGCACAGCGTCCATGCATACATTCCTGAGTAATCTGCAGACATCTTGCAAGCACGTATCGGGGTAGCGCACGAGTAACAACGTGTTTGTTTGGTGGACCGTTGAAAACGAAAAAGTACTCTGTCAATTTACTGAAGCCCAGCTGTGCTGCATCGTCTGCTCCCAAAGACGACAACATGGGACTATCCAGAATGCATCGCTTCGTGTAATGAAGACAGCACGCTGTCGGTGTGTATGCAACACCACATGAAACTCTCCATGTCTCTCGAGTGTACTTGTTGCACTGAAAACTGCACGAGGAAACCAGCAAACTATTCTTGAAAGACATTTCAGGAAGAAAGGTAACATGTACCGCAATACAGAACGACATTAGCAGACGGCAGGACACACAACACATACCAGGCGTCGTCTGCTTCGCTTTTGCATCATCCCGTTGCGACAGCATCACCAATGCCGGACTTCAGCGCTCCGAGCCCAAGTTATACCGTCATTGGGCAATAAATTCCAAGAGGGGTAAGCGGGAAAACTTCACGGAGCCAACTGCCGCACCTGGTTCTGTTTTGATCGAGCTGCAGTGAGGATGCGTGGACTACTTGATGATAGTAAGCTGACGGTGTTCTGGTTCACTTGAGCACTCGAAAAAGGTTTCAAGTACTGCTTCTTATATAACCAAATAAAATATTATGTCTAAATGGGCTTTTATTCGTCATGCTTGATGCAGTGACCTTAGAATAGCACTTTTGCTCCGTTCCTCTTTCTCACCGGTCATATCTATAGCTGTGCACCTGACGACGTTCGAATATTTTGCGACCTTCTGCAAGTGCAGTTGTACAAACGTGACTGCACAATGGCAGAGGGTTAAAAACAAATGTCTGACAGTGAAATGATGGCATAAACAATAAACACCTTCATCACCTTCACCAACTAAAACTACCACTGCGGCCTTTCAAGGGACGGGGATTTTCGTCACCATTCGCCTTTTCTTTGCTACGTCGAGACCGCGCCTTAAAAAAGCCTTAACCTCATTGTCATTCCAGTCTGGTTCTCCCTAACACTTGCAAGCCAAGAACCAGACAACAATGCTGTATGTCGTGCAGTCTTGATCAAAAGGCTTGATCAAAAGTCTTGAAGTCAAAGAATTTTCGCCTCTGCCGAAAAATGGCACCCATCGCTACCGTCGCGGCACCACCAAAGACCAAATGGTCTCCAAATGCTAAGAAATGGCTGCTTATCGCAGTAAAGAGCCGTCTCTAGAATTTCAGTGCAATTTGTTCTTTAATGGTGCTGCGACGGCCTCATTCTGTGGCTCAGACGAAAATCCTTTCGATTCATGACTTGACCAAGACTTGCAGCACTGCACCACACAAAGATGGCCGCAATATTCGCCTATCATAGAGGAACGAAAATTCCTACCGCCGTGGCGCCCATGCTATCACTTCCGCGGCGAAACTTTCCCTTGCAATGTGTTTCCGATTTCTAGGCAGCATTGTAGAGGTGGTTTGTCAAAGGTGTGCGGATTCTGCCCAGCAGAATGAAGAGCTACACTGATGACATCGTCGTTCTCTGCAGCTCCGTGCGCAGAAACAGCCTGATGGCTATGTGAACCACACCAGACAGCTCTCAAAATACCTCTCCGAGAGCTCAATGTGTTGGGAGCCTACAGTGCACATGCACGATGGCTCTTCCGAAAGTACAAAATATGTTTGTAGCATTTGTTAAAGTGAAAGCCTCACTTGAGTATGTTTGCAAAAACATGTCCGCAGAACGTGGAAGCAAAACATGTAAGCAAAATGTAACGTATAACTGATGTGACATTAAGACGACACTGGTAGTCATAAATGTGTATGTAATAACAAGTGGTATATAAATGTCCTGTCATGCCTAGTCATGACACGCGAGTCATTACAGTTTAGTCATGAGTCAGTAAGATCGGAGATTCAATGTGCATGCCTATAGAGCCCATGACTTGTGTAGGTCAGTCATGATCATGACTACTGTATAGTCATGACTCTTAAATGTTCTGAGTCATATGACACCTGAAAGTACTGTTTCATGGCACCTCAAAGGTGCTGAGTCAGACTTCAAAAGTGCTGGGGCACAGACCTTAATTGTGCCGAGTCATACTAAACAAAGTGCCATAACACTCAAAAGTGCCGAGTCATGGCACTTAAAAGTGCCAAGTGCAGAGCGAAAGCTTTAGCTGTGGGCAACTGGACATTGCATCAAACCAGCGTTCCCTTGAACACATCAAAGTTCACTGGCATTCTATACAGAACCCACTTGCATGCCCTACTAAAGAGACACCGAAGACGACTAGGAGCTACTAAAGAGCAGCCGATAGGGAACCTGTGCTGCCCAGGGGGCGCGCTTAAAATCAGACACCCAGCGTCGCCTGGTTTCAAAATGAGCAAGCGTATAGTAGGACGGAGCACGCCACTCGTCGTGCCGTGGCTGTGCCCAACGGCGGATTGTGAGTATTTCGTGCATAATGCTTTTATCGCAGATTTACAGGGTAGTCCACTGTTAGGGTGAACAGGAGGGCAGGCTGTTGCACGCCGCTCCACCCGACATGGTCCTCCTAGTGTTCTGAAGAACTTGGAATTTCCTTTTTGATTGACTTAAAGGCGCAACCTGACCTCCTCAGCTGCCTGCTACTTGGCTCGCGCTGCCGCTGCATTATCAAAGCTATCACGCCGCTACGCGCAGGTTTGAAATGGTTCTCGTGCGTTCAGTCTTTCTTTTTTGTTTCTTGCTATATATGGGGCGCTTGCAAAGGTGAGTGTCCCTACGCTGCAATTACACGTGCACTTTCTAGCAAATAAGATTACCTGCATTGAAGCATTGCTAGTGGAGAGTAAATATATCACACCAAAGTGAAACAACCTCCCTGCTATACCAACATTAGGTAGGATTTGGAAATACTGCGCGCGTTAAGCAAATTGAACGCGTGCAGTACTTACCTACTGCCCTTTGAGGAATAGTAATGATTCAACAGCTTCATGATGAGAAAATTTCTCGACCAAAAAGTGCCTCGTGTGTTGCGAAATATAACGCACCATTATTTAGAGCGATGCTGTTCACCGCATCTATAGAGAAACAAAGACCTGTAGTTGCGTTTTGACACTTGCTTGTTTACGACAGCGAACGACTATCAATTGATGGTTTGAAGTGTATTTTGTTCATTCTTCGAAGCGAATAAAACCGAGATCCGCTGCGAATCATCGATCGAAAAGGCTCGCACAGGACAGTAAATAGTTAAATGGCCACAATTGTTCCACTGATAAATTTTGGGCAGAAATTATCGGCGCCCTACAATGAGAGAGCGTGGGGGAGAGTTGCCATATATCTTAGATCTTCTTAGTCTAAACTCGCGCTCTCTATCTTAGGAGACAAGAATGAACTGCATCGAAAGATGGGGTTAGTATCGGTGATGGTTAGTACCAAAAAAAAAATAGCGCGAACATGAAACAACAAAATTGCTATGCTTTGTTCTTTGCACAGAATTGCAAAGAACAGAAAATTGCAGCATGCACCATTTAACGGTGTGATGTGCGTGATCATACATTGGCGCACCCTCCTCCTCCCCCCTCCCCAAGCCACCCTGTGCGCCGACTGCGACTAGAGATCGGCGTATCTAGATTATTTCGTGCCCAAATAAAAGACTAGAGCAATCATGGTGACAGCAGCATACGTGCTATGCAATAATCATTCAGCGCGTGAAGCAACTAGATCGTATAGCATGATATTTCCAATACGCAAGTTGTTCTGAATTGAGCATGAAGACTATCTATAAAATTGTACGTGTGCAAAACAAATATTGTACGAATGTTTTCAGCGATAAGTCAGCCATCAAAATAAAACATCCAACTTAAACTCAAAAAGCGCTTTCTGGGCTCCTGAAGCAATACATCTTTTATTCGAAGCAAATAATGAATGAATTAATTCTCTAATTGGAGAGTTGTTTTCAAGGAAGGCTCACTTACTGACCCATAGGGAAATGTTGAAGGGTCACTAGGGACTTGCGATAGATAAAATCGGGAAGAAGTGTGAAAGCATGCCGGTTAGGGCATTACCTGACTCTTTGCACTTCCGACAATACTGTGTATTCGGTTAATGGGCTAACTCTTTGTTTTTTCATCTTTAGACGATTGCAATATGCACACCAAGATGACTTACTCTCGTCCTTTATTGACTTTGAGTTGCCATTCATCTTGCGACGGCCCACTCAAGTGCACGAGCAACGCTCAACATCTGATGTTCGTGCGTGAACCTCAAGCCCACGCCAGCTCTAAAAGGCGCCCTTCACAACACGTTCTCATAAGATTGTGCAAATGATAAAAGCGAATAAACAGAACTCTATATGTACACTATGACAGGCGAAGCCACGTTATAAAGCGTAATAAGTAGCGCCTCAACAATCCTCCTTACTCATGCAGTCTCCTGAATCCAGCCGAGTTCTACCGCCACTGTGTTTTGTACGATTGCGGTGGAATGGAATACAGAGCAATCTTGTTATCGTAATAGAGCACTTTTTAACGCAGCAGCATGCCTTTGCTTTCGCGATAAATTAGCCGCTCTTCAGCGCCTCTAGCCGCGGCAATCTCAGCCGTCCGACCAGGATAGTGGCGCGACGGCCATTTAGCGGCACTGGCGGTACGCGGAAAACTTCAGCGCAGGTTCCCTATGTACAGGGTTGTCCACTTCTAGCTATAACACGTTCACTGCTTTCAAAGCAACATTGCACCTGACGTAGGCATATATCGATGCAAAGCGATGCAAGCACAGAAGGACCTGGGCGTGTTGCTTCACATGGCCTGCCACTAAGCTATATTGCTTGGCTGAGTCGGACGCAATGACGCTTTGAAAGCAGTGACCGTGTTATAGCTAGAAGTGGACGAGGCTGTACATGCTTTCACATTTCTCCAATGCAGATATCTCTGCAGTGCTCTCAAAGTTTTTCACTGCAACAGGCATGCCGCTTTGATGTTTTCATCCAAAACTGACTCCACATAGATCGATCAACGTTCACTTAAAACTTTTCTTAACCACTAGATTGGTAAAATGCTGCATTTCTTTACAGCTGGCTATGGTTGCCTCATTAGAGCACAATGAAATGATGGTATAGGAACCGGTGAACTGGCTGCATTTGAGTAAATATACAGTTCCACAAACAAGATTAATTTTGGTGGCTAGAATTTCGAAACCACGTTTTGAGCCCTTCTGCGGTGGGGCCAAGCCGCGTCGGCGGTGAACTACACAATATTTTGCAGCCCAAGCAGCTCGCATGTAATTTCTATATATATGTATATATATTTCATGTAAATGATATAATAAATATTAGCATCCATTCACATTATTTATGCAGGTGATATCAGTGTTTTCTTCCATTTGAACAACATTTATGATGGCAAACTTTCGGCAAATATGACACTAATGAAATTACTAGGGTGAAATCAATGCTAGTAAAACAAAACTTCTGCCATTTGCACCTGCGCAAAAATATATTAGTAGGAATTTCAATGTGCAACTACAGTTAAGTTGGAATGCGCATGTGGACCATGTGGCCGGAAAATTGGTAAAAGCTACTGGTTTGCTTTGTCAATTCATGTATATGCTTCCTTTAAAATTAAACTTATGCTTTACAATTTATTATTTCTCCCTTCCCTCACATTAATTATTGCAACCTTATCTAGACTGGCACAACCCAAGGTAACATAAACAAATTGCTCCTACTACAGAAGAAAGCCATTTGTCGCATAGCAAATGCCCCCTATATGCCCATACAAATGAACTATTTTCCTCTTTTAATGTGTTTCCTTTACAGCAAGTCCATAAATTAAACCTCATTACTAAATGCAAAGAAGCTATAAGACAAAACAATAACATTTTCACTAACCTGTGTAATCTTGAAAGAACATTACAAACACCATATCTAAATAGAAGAGGATTCTGGTTAATTCACTTTTCACGTAAAACCATGGCCTATGCAGACTACAGTATCACATGCTGAAGTACCTTAATCCGTTAGAAGAAAGTAGTACCAACACACATAGCATCTCGAAGTAAAAATGGAAAGAACACCTCATATTACAAAGCATGTAAATCTGCCATTTTTATAATTTTCAGTGAATAACAAACAATATATTGCGTACAAAATGTACATAATGTTCTGTACTTTTGTTTTTTAATGTTCTGTACTTTTGTTTTTTGTATTATTGTTGTTAATCTGATTCTCCTGACTCGTGCATGGTTACGCAATGCTGTGTTTTTGTGCATGTCTGTGTGATTTGGTGGTATCGTAAATTTTGATCTGTACCCAAGTGCCTGATTTTTGCTGTCAAGACAGGGGCAGGGACCTCATCCAACTACTAGTACAGTAGCTTTCTGTTCCTGTCCTAGTATTTTTTGTGTAAAAAAAGAATGCTGAATAAATGATTTGGATTTACACAGACCAATCTACCTCCGCAAATCGATTCACCGTCTGTGTCCGAGTTGCATACCGAGTGAGCCCGATGAGCTCGAGAAAAGAAGGCATTATCGGAACATGGAGTGGGTACTACACATCTTTTCACAAACTCCAAACAAGATTGGATTTAAAGGGAACTATACAGTGGACAGGGGGGAGAGGGGAGGATCAGGAGGTTGAGAAAACAAGTAAAGATAACTCCCGGAATATTTAATGATGCACTATCTACGTCTGTCCCCTTAAAGCTTACCGACTCCTTGTCCTTCATTACGTAGGCTAAGTTCTGTGTGCGCCGCCACTTAGACATACGACCATGCTGTGAGAAAGATAGTCATAGTCAGCTATACAAGCATACTGAAATTGCTCTCTCGTCAGGGACAAGCATCGATTAGAGTAACGTAAAACAGCTGGATGTACTATTGAAAGCTCCAGCCCAAGTTCAGTTATGGTCTGCAGTGGCACACCTAAAAACTCAAACCACGATTCTGACATGATCGTGCAACATTAAATTAGTAATTACAAGGTAAGGTTACGATTACCGAAGTCCTTTGTGAAATGGTTCAAACAATTTTTTTTTTCTAGTGCTGTTTTTTTTATCCACAAAGTTCTCCAGGGCGTACCTTCTGCTTCTCTCGGGACACGACAGAAATGACAATGCACAGGCTGTCCAGAGCATATAAAATCTGTAATGCAAGCGAAACTTTTTTAATGTTCGCTTTCTAATTTTTGTTATTCACACGACAGCACATGGACAGCCCACGATCAGTCGAGAACAGAGATACTGTTTTATAATGCACAAGGAACAGAAAAATGAGTGCGGACCTGAACCTGACCTGATGCTGGACGGCTGGTGCTGAACTGAAGGTTTCTCACACAGGCTGCTAGGCGGGAACGAAACGGCAAACGTCTTTCAAATGAGGGCCTCCAGCCAATGTCGGCAATTTCTAATGACATCGTGGTTCTGCCTGCTAGCGTGACATCGCACGGTGTAGCAGATGCAAAGGATTAACCATGGCTTAACTGGATCAAGCACGATGTAATGAAAATCGACCATTGGCTTGAGGGCTTCCTTTGAAGGAGATCTGCCGCTTCGTTCTTGAGATGTATTTGACTATAGGCCTCCCACTACTATGGTGCTGGATCATATGCTAAGACCCTTTCGGGCACATTTTTACAGCACATGCCAGCTTTGTTGCTGAGAAAAAGTTCTGTTGTTGGCAGCATAGTGCAGTGGATCTCGTTTAGTGAAAGTTAGCTGCGCTTTCCTTGGTGCCACTGAACTGCTGCCCAATGGAATGCGCTCTGGCACTAAGTGGTTTCTTCCAATTTTCGAACGGTGAAAAAGGGACAAAAAGTGTATTTACAAGGTCTGTGGCTAAAGGTATATCGGATGGACCCGGAAAATTTTTTTCAATGGGTGAGTCTGTTGGCAAATGCCCCGACGTGTCATATAACTCCTGTGGGTTCGTTATCAAGGGTAACCGGTGTTTCACGATCCAGCCACTACAGGTCGTAACAAGACAAATTCAAGTCAGCATAATTGCCTAAGTGCAAGTCGCATGGTAGCTAGCTCTATTGTTCTCCCGTATCTACCCACTGCCCAAGATGGAGCAATAACTGATGTTTATTCCAAGCCATTGTTTGTGCTGCTAAGTGCATGGCAAGGACCTGATGCGATGCCATTTCTGCCGTATATGTGGTACCATCAGGGAGGTGTCATCAAAAAAAGCGATTTTTTGGATCCACCACCCCAGACAATGGCGATGCTGTGTTCCGATTTCACCCTGTCTCCCCAGCGCCTCTGTTTACTGCTGTGTTTATGGTTATTTCCCATCTGATATTGTACTCAGTTCTTTTCATTCCACTGTTTTTGTTTTTTCCTGACTGCGCTTGGTCTCTCTCAAGCACAACGATTGCTTGTTTGCATCGAGCACGCGGGATGCGGAAAAAAAATAAACAACATAATTTATTTGTTTAACTTCTGGACCCAACTGGAGTTACAAAAGCAGTATACACGCATGCCCAAAACTGGCGTCTTAAGGCAGGTCTCCAGACATGGCTCGTGTTGTAGAGAGCATGAAGCCTTCCCGCCAAGCAAAAAAATTTTTTTTTTTCCTACTACTTCTAATGATAGCTTCCAGATGTTCTCGGCGCTCGCTTCTAGGAATCTCAGTTTGCCATAGACGTACAACATTGAGAACCAAGCACATTGCAGCAGTGCAAGCTTGCTGGCTTGCCACGCATTCATGGCTCTCCACAAGAACCAAGAGAAAATGCCCTTTAAAACTAACAACTAGGTTTACTGTTGCATTTATGGGTGCTACAATAGTTGAATAATGCATGTAAGCAACCAAAAATCTAGTTTTACCGGTTTCCCTTAAAATTATACCAGAGTGAAAGGAGGCAGCGCTGGATCCCTCCAAGCACTCTTCAGTGTGCAAGCAACTACATATAACAAAACCGATTACACATGCAGTGAAGAAACGAGCTGAAAAGAGACTGAACAACACTTCCAAGCTGATGTCGCACATGATGCTTTTTATTTGGGAAGCAGATTTTCCTAAAATGTTCCAGGGCCCCTCTGCAGTGTATATAGTCCTTTGCACATTCAATCTGTAGATGCGTTTGCATTCATAGTATTTCTGACCGTGCACCAAGCAATTATTTTTAGACTGCGCCTCACCATTCTCGATGGTCCAAAACCCACAGAACAGCATGCGCTGAGAAAATTGCTCAGCATACCTGCTTCTCCACACACAGCACTGTTACCAGTTTCATGCACTACTCGATTCGACCTGCCGAGTGGGCGAGCGACAAAGAAGCACGTCTGACCCGATGCCTCAGGGCAAGTCTCCAGATACAACCTGAGCTCTTTCCGTACTGTGAGAAGTTTGTTTGTTTCTTTTTTTCTTTCTTTGCTAACGTCTTTCCATTCACCAACGGTACCCAGCTGTCCTCGGTGCTCACTTCTGGGGAATCTGCCGCCTATACACATTGCTACTGGAAGGAAGCCATGCTGCAACGCACACTTGCTTGCTTATGTTTTTATTTATCTCGTTACAATCAAAGTGCCATATTGCTCGAGCAGGTGCCGAACCAAACTTAGAAAAAAAAATAATAAAAACGAAAAACTGCCAGCAGAAGCGCTCGCGCATGGACAATGCACTGCACCCTGCACACAGCAAGGATCTGTGGGTACCGAGCATACTTGTGTTTAAAAGCATTCTTAAATGAATTAAGAGGTAAGGTGGTCACGCTTGTTCTATCGTTCTGCTGAAGTCCCAGGTGAATCCGACTGCGACTGAGAAATTGATAGCTTTCATATTCGTGCAACTATCAGGATCTATTGCTTCTCGCCGAGTAAACACCACCACATAAAGAGGGATGCAAAATAGTTATGCATTTATGATACTAAGTGCTATTCTATTTCACTTCACAGGCTGATGTGTTATCTTTACTAGTCAGAAACAATGGGTTCGTGGTCAAAAAATAAAACACTAGCCCTTAGCTGAATATCAACATTACTAGGCTGACAATGGTGCCTATTTATTCTGTTTGGTTTGTTTTGGTTTATGCGAATGAACGTCCCAAAGTGACTAAGGCTATTAGGGATAATTTTGCCTACCCGGAGAATGTGTACTGTACTGACATCAGAGAGTACATGGGCACCTTGCGTTTCACCTCTGTTAAAATGTGGCTGCCACAGCAGAGATAAAATATGCATTCTCGAGATCAGCAGTCAAGCAACCTACCTATGACAGCGGGGTCTCAGTTTGACCATGTGATATCTGTGGTGACATCTAGGTGCAAATATGAATGTGTAACCGCCTCACATGTACCTTCAAAACCAATTGACACTGTAAAAAAAAAAATACCCGAGCAGCTTCATAATGTGCACAGAGAGCACAAAATGGCCGGCTTAAATCGCCTGGCAGTATTCTGCCTGGCAGCAGCCTTCAAGCCTACTAATGTGCCAGTACACCTGTCGGATCCCAACCATACCTGATGAGAATACACGGTCACACAGCAGTGCATGCATTCAGTTGTACGCAGTAGGATGCAGCGGTAGCGACCTGTTCGTTTTGCTTTAACACAGCATTCAGCACCATTGTTGCTGTATTCAAGACGCTGCTGGGCAGAGAATCTGGAGTGTTAAGTACGGATGGAGGGTATCATGACCCAACAAAGACGTCCTCAATATTGTCACAGAAGCCAGTGAAACTGGTTCAGCAGATTTACTTAGAACTAAGTAAAAGCACCGGCAAGATCAGGCACGGAACCGACTGGCGGGCGAGCACCGAGAGCGAAGAAGACGAACGCGTGCCAGTCTCCCAAGCTCGCCACATGGCGGCGCCAGTACGATAACATTGCGGCATTGCCCCTCCCGGTGGAAAAGGCATCGTCCCGATGCTGAGTGGCGAGGTCGAGGATAACCATAGTCGGCGAGGATGCGCGTTCACATCAAGTAGTTAAAGGAAGCAAAGAAAAAAAAAACACATGTAGCTTGACCTAGTGGGAGTAGAAGGGCTTCATCCTGGTGACATGTACGACTTCCGATTGCGCTTGCCGTCGGGATGAGCGAACAGTTCCTTGCGGGGTCACTTCGTAGGTGACGTCGCTGAGTTTGCATTGTACTTCATACGGGCCGAAGTAGTGGCGCAGAAGCTTCTCGGAGCGACCCCGCTGGCGAACAGGTGTCCACACCCAAACCTGATCGCCAGGGTTGTAAATTACCTCCCTGTGATGAAGGTTATACCGTTGAGCATCTTTAACTTGCTCTGTCCGGACTCTCAGTCTAGCCGGCTGGCGAGCGGCCTCGGCATGCTGGACGAATTGGTCGGCACCGGCAATCGATGGGTGGGCAACATCTGGCAGTAGCATTGCATCCAGCATGGTGACAACTTCGCGACCGTACACCAAACGAAACGGTGTAAAGCGGGTCGTTTCCTGGACTGCGGTGTTATAAGCAAATGTTGCATACGGCAGTATCTGGTTCCAGTTCTTATGATCTTCGCTGACGTACATAGAAAGCATATCGGCGATGGTCTTATTGAGTCGCTCAGTAAGGATATTCGTCTGAGGGTGGTAAGCTGTTGTTCTGCGATGACAAGTGCCACTGAGCCACATCACTTCCTGGGTTAGAGCTGAAGTAAATGCCGTGCCTCTGTCAGTTAAAACGATCGCAGGGGCACCGTGACGAAGGACTAGATTAAAGATGAAAAAGTTCGCAATATCAGTAGACGTGCCGCTGGGAAGAGCTTTCGTCTCACAATAGCGGGTTAGATAATCTGTGGCGACTATAATGTACCTGTTGCCCAATGATGACGTAGGAAATGGCCCGAGCAAGTCCATACCGACTTGGTGAAAAGGTACTCGCGGAGGAACAATAGGCTGCAGCAGGCCGGCCGGCTTGACAGGTGGTATCTTCTGACGTTGGCAATCACGGCACGTCCTAACAGTACCCACTGCGTAGATCAAGCGATGAAAAGTATCGGGCGTGACGAAGTCGGTCGAACGAGTCATCGATTCGAGGCAATGGGTAGACGTCCTTTTTCGTAATTTTGTTAAGCCTCCTATAGTCGACGCAGAATCTGAGTGCTCCGTCCTTTTTAGCGACCAGCACAACTGGTGAGGCCCATGGACTTGTGGACGGCTGGATCACATCATCGTGGAGCATTTCATCAACTTGCGCCCGAATAGCCTCTCGTTCTTTCGGCAATACTCGGTAGGGGTGTTGGCGGATAGGGCGCTCGGTGGGATCAACTATAATTCGATGTTTGGTTACTGACGTCTGTTTCACTTTGGAAGTGACGGCAAAGCAGTCACGGTAAGTGTCCAGAATTGCTTGAAGGCGGCGTTTCTGGGTAAGAGACAAAGCTGGATTCACGTCAGTTTGAACAGTATGTCCAGTGCTCTTGGGAGGGTTCTCGTTGGCCAGCGAAAGGGCACAATGGGCGGATGGCGCACTGACTTCGTCAAAATAAGCGATAGCTGTACCTTGCGGTAAATGGCGGTATTCGGCACTAAAGTTCGTTAAAAGTAGCTCAGTTCGTTTATTTCTCAAGGCAAAGATCCCCTGAGCGACGCAGACTTGCAGGCTCAACAATAAATTCACATTCGTTTCCGTGAGGCCTTGCAAGGCGGGGGGGGTTGTCGCACTGCATTGTAACAAACAAGCTAGTGCGTGGAGGTAGAGTGACATGGTCGTCGCACACTCGGAAAACTGGCCTGTCTGTGTAGTCGTCGCTGTGCTGTCTGTACTCGTCGGAAATTGCGCGGTGAGTGGAAAAAGTCACCATGAAGTCACGGAGGTCGATGATTGCGTCGTTTTCTCTAAGAAAATCAAGGCCGAGAATCAGGTCCTTGGAGCACTCTGCTAGCACAACAAAGCAACACGAGAAAGTTACGTGGTGAATCTCGACGCGAGCGGTGCACACTCCGAGCAGTGTTACCACATGCCCTCCGGCTGTCCTTATCGGGGCTCTGTGCCAAGGAGTCAGGACTTTTCGCAGAATGGTAGCAAGGCCATGACTCATAACGCAAAAATCAGCGCCGGTATCTACAAGGGCAGTCGTGTTGTGGTTATCAACGACGATCGGTATCTCGGCGGAATGTAGCTCACCGTCGACAAAGTGCGGCGTGTCAGGGATCGTCGGGCTGACGGGTCGTTCGTTGCGTCGAATTACGGCGTGGAAGGTAAGCTTCTGTGATCAACGGGAGGTCGTCGGACTCGTTGGTCATGCGGTGCGTCGATTGGGGGCGTCGGAGGAAAGCTTCGGCGATCGTCGAAAAGTGGTCGGACTGTTGGTCGGAGCGAAGGGTCGGAGGTCGGTCTGTGTGATCAAATCGGTCAGCGGAGGATGTTGGTCGTAGTGTCCATCGACGGCGGCCCTACCCCCAAGGGTCACCGTCTTCAGTTTTCCCGGTGCGGACTTGGGGACTGCCTGAGGGAAGAACGGCGGCTGGTTGAAAACTGTCTCGGCGGTGGTGACCTGGACTGGCGTCGCTGGAGGGACGCAGGTGGGACGTGGTCGCTGAGGTATTGGTCGATGTCCCGAGGTCGTTCGCCATAGCGCGGCCGAGGAGCATCCAGGGAAAATCCGCGCAAGCCCATCCGACGGTACGGGCAGTGGCGCAGAACGTGACCGGCTTTGCCGCAGTGAAAGCACAAAGGCAGATTGTTCGGCGTGCACCACGCGTGTGCTTTGCGAACGGGTGGTCGAGCTTCAGGCACACCAGTCGAAACTGGATATTGGAGTGGAGGACGAGCGGGAGGAGCAGGGTTGCAGGGTGCCAATGGTTCAGGCGCAGGGGTACGCAACACGTCGCTGTACGTCATGATCTGTGGCGCAGGCGGCTGGGGTGACAGTACTGATGGCACTGCTTGGCGGAGCTCTTCGCGCACAATATCCGAGATGCCTCCAACACGTGGATGTTGTTCGAGAGAGGGCAGCTTTTGCAGCTCTTCGCGCACGATGCTTCAGATAAGTTCGCGAAGGGCTTCCCTGTCGTTTCCGGCCATTGGCAAGCGGAAGTCTACGGCAGCGATGTTCGAAGAGCGATCAAAATGTACAAATCGCTGATTCAAGGCACGCTCGATGCTTGTTGCTTCTTTCGTAAAATCAGCAACAGTACGTGGAGGGTCATGTACAAGGCCAACGAACAGCTGCTCCTTGACGCCTTGCATAAGGTAGCGCACCTTCTTTACCTCCGACATGGACGGATCCGCCCGGTTGAAAAGGCGAGTCATTTCTTCCACAAACATGGCGATGCTTTCATTAGGCCGCTGTGCTCGGGACTGTAGAGCGAGTTCGGCCATCTCTTTTCTTGCATCGTTGCCGAATGTTGCGAGCAGCTGCCGCCGGAAATCCTACCAGGTGGAAATGGTAGCCTCATGGTTTTCGAACCACATTTTGGCGGCGTCTTCTAGTACGAAATAAACATTCTCCAATTTTCGCTCCTCGTCCCATGCATTAAACACAGCGACCCGGTCCGAGCTGGTCAGCCAGTCCTCAACGTCTTCGAACTTGTCACCATGAAACGGCGTGGGCATACGTGGAGTATGGCAGATCAGCTGCTGGGCACTCACGGGAAGCTGAGTGGTCTGAATTGCTGCTGTAGTCATTGTGGTTCGTGGCGGGGAAACAAGAGGACCACACTCGGGTGCTAAGCCTCTCAAGCGACGGCTCGCCTTGTGCACAGGTGTCGTGTCCACGGTGTGTAGATGGGCGTAGGGGGCAGCCAGAGGCTCTTCGTACATGGGATCTACCCAGAAGCTCCACCAAAAATGTCACAGAAGCCAGTGAAACTGGTTCAGCAGATTTACTTAGAGCTAAGTAAAAGCACCAGCAAGATCAGGCACGGAACCGACTGGCGGGCGAGCACCGAGAGCGAAAAAGACGAGCGCGTGCCAGTCTCCCGAGCTCGCCACATGGCGGCGCCAGTACGATAACATTGCGGCAATATGGACATTATGACCTCCACTGCAGCATAACATGACTAAGTGTTCACATTTCTTTTGCAGCAAACAAGTAAATAGGAGTATACTGAAGCCGTGAAACAAGAAGAAGTCACCAGGAATGTGTGCCGTGTACGTGCAGCATGTAAACATTGTTGGTTAACAGACAAGTCCACACTAAAGCAGGTTTCACCAGTGCTATGCAGCAACATGGTGATTTTACTCGACCTCGCAGCCATTAGATGAGAAGCTATTGAACTCCACCCGAGGTAACCATAATAAATGCATTAGACCATTCTGCGCACGTTGTGACACATTGAAGTATACTCATTTTTTCCTAAGGCAATAGAAATATGGAATGTGTTACTAAGTGAAATTGTTAACACTGCAAACACTGATTTATTTTTCCAAAAAACAGCATGTTTTTCACACAATAAAATGAGGTTATTAGACAGTGCCGGTCATTGCCAGTTAGATTATGTTTTGGTTTTTTTTTATGCTGTTGTTATGCATGTTTGAAGTATGAGCCTGGAGAAGGCTTACAGTATTAACAAATAAATAATAAATAAAATACAATGGCGGCCGTCTATAAAGTAGTTCTTCTAGGAGTTTTTTTCCTATGAAAACAACAAAAGAATGTAAGAGTATTGAAAAAAAAAAAAAAAGAAAACCATAAATATATGCTGCAAAGGGACATTGTAGTTAGGTGTTAAAAAAAAGTTCTAAAATGGGGAATGAAATAAAGTATACCTGAATAATCTAGGTGGTGTAGCTGCTGAGAAAGTGAGTTTTAAAAATGCTTCAAAATGAATGGGAGGTATAAAGCCTACTCTGAACCTGCAAAGGGTACCTGAAATGATCTGTACACTAAGGGTAAGAAAAGCAAAAGACTGACTGGTATTGAACCACCCATCATTCTCCCTGAAAAATTTTTGATCTAGATTTGTTTTATATTTAGCCCTAAATATAGAAGGTTAAAAATGGTCACGTCTCTTTTCAGTTCCAGCTCATACACAGATTAAAATTACAAGCTGAAACCTTGCTCTGCCCATTTGTCTCTCTTTTTTTTTTTTCCCCACTCGCTTTAGCGGGCAGAAGAACAGATGAAAGACTGGGAGGGATCTATACAGGCTCATTTCCAGTTGACTGAGCCTCTACCTCTAAAGTCCACGAATGTCCTTGCTATTTTTGACAAGCAAATCGTAACCTTCTTATGACTGACATCAAAAAGGCAAAGTCGCCATAAGGCAAGATCGAGTGAAAGATTGGTACCGCCGGTTGTCGTGAGGTGAAGAAATGGGAATTTTAAAAATTATTTGGAACTTGTAGGCTCATGTTTAAAGACATGTACGTGGCATACACATTCAATAGCATTTTCTCTTTTCTCTTTATAATGCATGCAATTACAGCCACATTAAAAAGTTTTTCCTAGGACCTCTACGAGGAATACAAAGCAAATTGAGTGTCCTAGAGTGTGCTACCACAGTGTAATACAGTGAGTGAGAATATTTCCTCAAAGAATCTGGCCACAGGATGGTTTTGCAAGGCAATAAGAACTGCCTTATCAAGCAGCTGATACAAGCATTGCTAAGCAGAGTGACAGTTAATCCCAAATTAACAACGAATGAAAAGTGCAATCAACAGTTGCAAAGATAAAGAATGTTTCAAAACAGGCTTTGCAGCATGCCAAGATCCAATCTGTAGCATCTTCCCCATGTTTTTAGCAACAGTAAAATGCTGTCAACGAAGGCAGAAATGACAACAAGATGTAAAAGTGCCTCTCAACTAGCAGCGCAGATAGTACTTCAGTACAGCACAACACAAAAAAACTATAAAATGAAAGAAACTCGGAGGTGTTTGTCGCTGATGATTCAATGGTTTTAGTATTTTTAATAATTATTTATCAACAGAAGAGGAACCACGCAGCAAAAACGCAACCCTTGTAGAGAGCCACCAGACAACTATGTAACTAAATATTCAGCAGAAACATGAAAAACTAAAGTCTAAAGTTTCAAGAATAGAGAAAGAATGCTTTCATATATTCTTATCATAACTGGTGTGCCGCATACAAAGCTGCAAAGGCACTACCAACATATAATCACCGAAATTCTGCGCTCCTAATTCACTTATTCACTTCACTGCTCTGGAACCACTTTCCCCCACCGCATTGTTCATCTGCAGTAAGTGCATAAAAATTGCGGTTGTGCTCAAGTAGTATGTGCCAGATAGAGCCTTCAAGTGTCGCGAGAACATCGCCAAAGGAATATTATTCCAAACGCAAGCACCTCCTCTACAAAAAAAAATGAATTCAAAATGATGTGATTACTCTCCTCAAGCAATGATTATTCCTGCTGCTTAAACACAGCTACAGCCGGTCACTCAAGCAAACATGGCAGTCGTGACCAGACCAGTCATTAAATAATGGTTTCACTTTTTCAATAGGACAGCACCCTCATTAAAATGGTCTATATGTATAAGCTTATGAAGCAGCGTTTGCAATAATTCTGGATACTTACATTTTGCCTTTCCGACCTCATCCTTAAGATGACAAAAAAATATTCACATAGCTCAATGGCGTCGGATGAGCGCATAAAAGAAAGGTACCATAAACTATGGTGAGAAATAACAAAAACGCGAAGGAGGAAAATGAAAAAGTAATGGGTTCAGGATATTTGGCCTGAACACCGAGAGTCCTTTCGTGACATAAAAGACCAAGGCCCATGAGAAGGACATGATGCTTTAATGGCATGTTAAGTAATGGGTGCAGGAAATTATTTCACTGTCATGGCTGAAGACACGGGATTTGTCAGAGACCCAACATGTAAAAAAACGTGGGCTAGTAGACAAGATATGTGAAAAGAATGAGGTTCAGAAATAACCGGAAACACAGCACCTGGCAACAAAGAAAAAGTGCAGCAGCAGTAAGAATGCAGGCTTAGCACAGTGCGATTAGCGACCACAATACTGTACTTCTGGAGGACCCAGCTTTTCTGCTAATGAAACCATACAACTTTTTAAATTGTGCCTCAAATGATTGGTGCTGTGATGGTAAACAAACAGCAGATATATTTCTCTCAAGAGTACACAACTTTACGAAGCATACAGTGAAAGTAGGCCACTAACCTGGAGGGGATGGAGCGCGCTCACCAGTGCCAAGGTACCTCTTGAGGGCTTCACCCAACTTTCTTATCTGTAAGTGAACAAAATAGCCAGAGATCTGACACAATGGGGTGGTGCTGAAAACATGAGCCTGGATGATAAGAGGATCTGACCAGGCTTGAGAATTGAAATAAAAGAGCACAGTGCACAGAACGAAGGGCCAGCTATAAATGGACAACTATCTGCAACATACAGTCGAACCCGGATATATCGAACTCGAAGGGGATCGCGAAAAAGTTCGATATATCGATAATTCGATATACAAAAATTGGCTTGTGACGGCACTTACGATGCGAAAAAACGATACCGTATTTGCCGCGTAATCAACCCACTCGCATAATGAACCTACTCTCCACTTTTGCACCCGAGAAAAAAAAAAGCGTTAAGGCCAGCTCGCTTACATGCAAGTGATTGAGCGATCTCAGCGACGAGCGGCAGCGACAGAGCGAAAAATTTCCAACTTGTTGGAACTGCATCCCGCTGGCCGCTCGAGCCACCGCGGCAGCTCAAAACAAGGTTTCTGTGTCGCTGCGGCAGAAAATCGCGAGCGTTTTCGCTTGCATGTCGATGGCGCGCGTCACTCCGTTTCGGTTGTGGCATTTACGGCTCATTTCTTGGCAGCGTGCCAAGATGTTGCGCAGCGATAACGTCAGGGCGCGTTTATCTTTTTATAGCTCCTTCGGTGGCGGGGAGCGAACTTGGCAGAGCGCCCGTGATGGCGTGATTGCACAAGCCTGGTTCGATTTATCACGCCGCGCTTGGGGAGGGCGTCATGATCGCAGCAGCTGACGGCGTGCTTCCATTGATTCATACATGCAAAGATAAACGGCTCCCGCCAAAAAAAAAAGCCTGTCGCTTCTTAACGTCCGCAGCCGCCATATCTTATGCTACGTCGCGCGTACAGCACAACGATAAGAAAGATTGACTCTCACAAAAAAAAAAAAAAAACAGAGAGAGCTGCCGCTTCTTAACGTCCGCAGGTGCCATAGCCACGTCAGCCGCCGCACGCAGAGGGTTCGCAACACACGCTGGAGAAAGCGTTCCACGTCTGTCTGAAAACGGGCTGAGCTGGCTTGGCGCATGCGTAGCGTGTGCTGAAGGAGAGAGCTCAGCAAAAGAATGGGCACACCCACGCACATGGCTTGCAAACGTCATGTGTTGGCGCGCGGGAAACGATAACTGCAGATGCGCGCACCTTTGGGGAATGGGCGCGGCGCTGTCCAGAACTGTCCCCTCTCATTCCTTCCGCGCGTGGCTTGAAAACGTCACGCGGCAAACGGCCAAGGGTAATGCGATCGTCTTTGGGGAAGGCACACTTTCCAGTGCATGGTGCGGAGTTCGATATATCGAACGACCGGCGAAACTGAGTTCGATATATGACGCGGCTTCCCTATACTTTTACATGGGATTTTCAAGGGGATATTCCGTGAGTTCGATATAACCAAAATTCGATATATCCGGGTTCGATATAACCGGGTTCAACTGTATTTGTTTCTTGCAATAAGCTCATGTGGTCTACAGTACGGTGATAGCTTTGCATTGCTCATGAAAGCAATGTGCCCTACTTTGAATTAGTGCTGCAGCAAATGGCAGCTTGAATACAAAACATCTTGAATACAAAACATGTGACTAATTGTTCAGTCACTATATTTACTACCTGTGCAATAACCAGAGCACATAAATTCTTCTACCAGCAATGCCGAGAAAGCCTACAAGCATTTTCTTCAATGTCTGGTTACTCAAGCTTTTATCCTGATGGGTTGCCACAGAAATTGATACTAAGCAGCTGCTCTGCCTACGGACATCACGAAATGTGATCCCAAATGCATGAATTAAAGAACCCAGCTAGTGGGCTGGGTTCTTTAATTCGTGCATTTGGAATTAAATGCAATTTAATTAAGCTCAGCGGGCAAAGCCTGGTGAGCTTTGTGCTAGCTCACTACCTGGTAAACTTCGTGCTGAAATCAAAAGGCTAAAGGATGATGTAAATTACCTGCCGTTCCGAATCATAGAAGACATCACGGTAGAGGTTCACTTGGCGCCTCAGAACATCTGCAATAAAAAAAAGAAGCGAGCCTCCTGAGTGCCTGGCGACTGCTTTAAGCACTAGGTGTAATAACATTGACAAATACACTGCCAACAACATAGCACGCACAAATGAATATGCAAATCTTTAGCAAGGGCATGTATCTCCCAGAACTCTTTCTTTTTGTATACAGAAGCAAGAAATAAAATCTCCTCACCCTTTGCATTCTTTGTGCCATCACATATCCTGCAGCAAGAAAAACAAAGCATCTGAGTTTCTCCACTGAGGAAACTAAATGTGAGCCCATCTCAGTAACATCTGCTGACAGTGTGCAAAAGCTTTCGTTTAAAAAAATAGTACTTAGAAATGCATTATTGGCAAAGTTAGCAATAAAATGCAAGTTTTCACCTTGTGAAAACTGAAAGAAATTGCTAACCATGCCTTGGTAGAAGCACTGACGGGCAAGTAAAACCATATACACAAACAAGAGCTGTGCAACTATGTCTTCAGAAATAAGAACCATTTCAGCACGATAAGCTAAAATGAATCTTCTGATTACTGTTGATAAGAGGTGTCAAACAATAAATACAGAACTAAAACATGCATGCAAGTAACAAAAAAAAAGCCAAAAGTCAGTGTTATTTAAATTTCCTGAGCCACCTCATGAATAGCCGAAACACTCTTCGAACAGTGAATTAGAGCTGTCTGCTGTATGGCTGCTGCTCTAAGACTGTCTATCTAAAGGCTCTGGAATGCTATGAGAGCAGAAAAAGTCACATAACAAACTTGGCAACTGTTCCGTTTGCAGGCAATGTGGCCGAACAACTACCTTGTACTATCCTGCTCGATCTGACCTGCAAGGGCTACGATCTAGATGCACTTCACTTCAAGAAACAATGCAAGCCCAGCTCTGCTGAAAAGTTAAGGACTGAAATTCAATTCGAAAGAGCGAGGTCTCCTGGAGTGTTCCTACATATTTGATACTGGGTACCATGGTGTATTTGTTCCCTATAAAGTGAAAAATTATATGAAGTAATCGCTGGCTGAGTGAAATTCATTAGGAGTCTCACTGTACACCCTGCGAGAAAGTGTAGCGATGATATAATATACAAGGGATATCATTAACAAAAATAAATCCTGTCACTTTGGGACAGCATTCGTGAAAATAATGAGCAAGCAGTTTCATCTGTATGCTAGGTATGCAGAGAAAAGTTGCTTACTTCTTAAGGTCAGCTTCCAGGTCTGCCCTAAGGTGAGGTTTCGACATTTCAAGTCCCATAGAATCATATCCTGCAAAGCACAACATAACTAAGTGCATATCTTCAAGACATCACAACAATGCCAAGAAGAAAAACATATAACAAAAGCTTTTCTTTAGTCAGCTTCTATATACTCCCCTTCCAAATGGTGGTCCACAAATGTTATGAGTAGGGCTCAAAATTATTGCATCCAAAACAATTTTCTGAAAAATTAAAATTTTTCCGTGGTGCATTCAATGTTTCAGTGTAGGTACACACAGCAACATGAAAAAAAAAAAAAAAAATCTGGTTACTACTCTGCCTAGTAACTTATATAAATCTATGCTAAATGCTTCACCAACAGCATTTCACAACACAGTAAATGCTACGTACATGGCAATATTTACTCACAAACTTTACATGCTTTTACTTTTGCTTTTGACAAGCATAGGACAGCTGAACATCTCTAAACAAAGGCATGGTTTGCTGATGATTTCCACTGAACATGACAGTGCTGTAAGCATGCTATGCCATTAACCGTGATGCGGTAACTATGGCTGCATATTATAACTGAGGCATAGTTGCTAAATGATGACTGAGAAAGTCTCTGCAGAGGGTGTAAGTTTACAGGTGATGAAGCAATGCTTTAAATTAGCATCACAACATATACCTTCTACCATGATTAGGTCCATATGGGTCAAAATTGTACACTGAGAAAGCCATGTAGAGTGGAGCAGATAAATAGTGTCCATGGTGCATACACTATGTAAATCATGAACATGCTGAAAATCAATGTCGCCAGGAAGGCATGGAAGTTACCGTAATCCTTCATATGTCTGACTCAGAAGGGTTCGTCACAACCAATTATTAATAAAATTCTTAAATACTAGCCTGAAAATTAGTAATGTTCATTTGTTTATGCTCACAGCTACTGGCATGGGACTTACACGTTATTCGTAATGCGAGGTGAGACCAGATGTATCTTGAATTATTGCTGCCACATGCAACTATTTCTACTATGTTGTTTGAGATAATTGCAGGTGCTATTCGTGCCTTATCTCGAAAGTTCTGTCAAGCCAAGAACCATATGCCGAGAGCTGTGAATCCCAAACAATAACTGAACTTCACTGTTTCCGGTTGCCCGTGCATTCTTCTCTACGTACTCTCTCCTCTCTCATGGAGAGAGAGATATAGATTGAGTTATATAGCCAGCATAGACTTCGCCGCCTTCACGTTTCAGGTTACGAGTGGTGCACGAATGCTTGGCAGATGGCGTGCGGATGGTGGTAACTACACTTCTTTGCCAGCCTTAGATGAGTATAGACACATACATTTTCTGTTCCTGTATTTTTGCTTTAATCGATCCACAGTGGTCCAAAACAGGGGGACTGCGACCCAAAAAGCCCCAACACAGCTCAATTAATTTATTATCAGTGCATTTATCAGTGCATCAAGGCAATCTGGGTGCGTAAAGCCGTGGCCGCCGCGATCGGCTCCCAAGTCATAGCGACCTCATTCATAGCCTCCGCTATTGGTAATCTAGCTATCGCGGATCGTTCTTCATTCACTTACATAACTATATGTACAGGGACTTGAATATTTGGGGGCTGGGATTTAAAAAATTCCTATGCAAAATCTACTACCCAATTCGAGCCGAAATAACGTTCACAAAGTATCAAAATATCGTCTACGTTATCTGATAAGTGATTCAACATCGGCACTCACCTAGATTTTCCGAAATCGAGGAAAAACTGCGCTCGGTGGCGTGCACAATTTTCGCAGAAGAGAGTCGAAACGCTGCTTTGACATGGTGCGTCATCTGTCGAGCAGTGAGGCAAGCTCCATCCCGGCCGTTGGCGCGCTTGCCTCGCTGCCCGACAGATGACGCACCATGTCAAAATAGCTTTTCGACTCTCTTCTGCGAAAATTGTGCACGCCACCGAGAGCAGTTTTTCCTCCATTTCGGAAAATCTAGGCAAGTGCCGATGTTGAATCACTTATCAGATAACGTAGACGATATTTTGATACTTTGTGAACGTTATTTCAGCTCGAAGGGGGTCGTAGATTTTGCATAGGAATGTTTTAAATCCCAGCCCTCAAATATTCAAGTCCCTGTACAAAAGACTATCAATTATAATTAAACTGCAAGGATTGTTCAGCCAATACTGAGGTCTTGGTAGAAGTAATTACAGCGATACAAGCGAACTTTTTTTTCCCCTACAGCTGCTGTCCGGTGCGACGCACCTGACATCTGCTAGCTCCGCTGCTGAAGACGTCATGTAAAGCAAGAAAATATTTTACGAGATGGGCTCGCTAGTAAAGCGGCGCTAAAGTCCAACATTTATACCAGCGTTAACCCTTTCCAAAGCGCCGCTCGCTGGCGCTTCGATGTGAAACCACCTAGAGCTAGCGACGTCTAGGGTAGACGGGGAGTGGCGCAGTTCGTTCCCGGCACGCCATTGAGAGACACCGTTGCCGAAAGCCCTGCACTTGTGCAGGCATATATGCTGTTGGGGCCCGAGTATAGCAGGCAGTCTCCATATGTACACCGGTGAAGTAACTGGAACACGCACCAACGACGAAGTCATCGAGTAAAGCAAGCAGAAGCGTAGAACTGTAGTAGAACTTTATCAGTGTACAGCCGGAACCGGCGGCAGCGCCGCCGCTGTTCGAGTCCGGCCATGTGTCGTCACTGCTCTTTGCTTTGCAGACTCCACGTCACAGTTGTTTGATGACGTCATGTTGTTTACCTCTGTACACGTTTTCGTCACAGAGATGTCGCTGTCAATGGGTTTTGAAAAACGGAGTACTAGCCTGGCTTGTTTTTAAAATTAAATTAAAATATCTTCGCGGCAACATGCGACGTTGGGATTGCTTGAGGAGCATCTCTGTATAACACGGAAAGCAATCGTATTCCTTCCGACGCTTCAAAAATTGGTGTCTATACTCCTTTAAACTGTGAATGGACGAAAGAAGCAGAGCAGAGACCACAACGCATGCTTGTTGCTATATCTACACTGTTGAGTTGCTTAGTTCTTTGTGGGAATAAGTTAGCCCAATAAGGAGTTTCCTTTGAAAGCCTCTTCGTGCCTTCCTGACTGCCGGACTGCCATCAATATTAGGCGGCAAAACTACTATGGAATGTCACTTTTGTGACATGGCTAGTCAAGCTATACGCTTCATTTGCTTTGTTTGGTGCATGTGTACTACTGTGATGAAGTGTGCAGGCAATAGTGTGTGGTCTACACGCGAAAAGGTAAGCAAAATGAATGCTCTTGTTGAATGGATGCTCTCCTGCACAGCAAAGAACATAGTGACTATGCCTAAATTCAGTTGCTTCAGTGGCACAAATCCTGTCATCTTGATTAGAAAGCGAAGTTCTCATATAAGACAACTATCGTTGATAGTATCTGTTATTGGTACAATCGAGCTTTCAATAGTGCAAAATGCATTGCACCTCCCCAATTTCAGAGCACCAGCTCATTTTGAATCACAATAAAATTATTTGTCAAAGCTTAACGTCTTTCAACAGTTCCAAGCTGAAAAGTAAATAAAAGATGCAATGTGGTGCCACATTTTCTGAGCAGACCTTACAGAAAAATAATTAACACAATGCAAACAAAACAACATTACGATAAATTGTGTTCTAAGGGGGCATAATATAAATAAGGTCTTTGTTACATGAAGGAAAGAGAGGCGACCACAGATAAGAAAGCGCACCGTCAGTCTGTTCACAGCACAAGATGCAAGGTAGGGAGGGTACCATACCTTCAACTAGACCCATGCCAAGTTCACCGGGAACCAGGTAGCCATCCCCTGTCAGGGCCACATACAGCCTGTTCTTTACTGTCTCAATGTGCTCCGCATGAGTGGCATCAGTGCCTACGCAGCAGGAGAGAAACTTCTAGTTGGTCACATGCAGGACAAACCACCAAATCAGAGCAAGCATAGTCAATTTTGATTTCGTCAATAGAAAGCATGTCAAACTCCACAGGCAAGCTTGACTGCAGTTTGTGCTCCAAATACTGTGGTTCAGCAAATGACTGAAATTCTACCCGATACCCACATTTATAAGCTGACGCCATCAGTGGCGGTCCCTGCCTAATGCAATGAAGCTTGTCTTTAATTATGCATTAGGCATAAAAATGGCTCCTAATTTGCAAGGCTAAACTAAGTGCAACTTGGGTGTGTTAGCACGCCCTTGTTTACCTTTGTCTACCTCAGGTTGGTGTGACTACTCATCTGCAGCCCTGCTGTGGTGGCGCAGTGGTTACGGCGCTCAACTACTGCGCCCAAGGACGCGGTATCGAATCCCGGCCTCGGTGGCCGTTTTTCGGTGGAGGCAAAAAGCAAGGCGCCCGTGTGCTGTGCGGTGTCAGTGCACATTAAAGAACCCCAGGTGGTCGAAATTTTCGGAGTCCTCCACTACGGCGTCTCTCATAGCTTGAGTCGCTTTGGGACGTTAAACCTCACAAACCAACCCTACTCATCTGTAGCACAGCACTTCAGGTCATGTTGAGGTACTCAAGAGAGCCAGCCAAAGTACGATGAGATATTATACCAGCTGCAGCTCCCCACAACACACCCTCTCTCTCTATTAGCTGCAGTCACCCGAAATATAGATATAAAGCCTCACGTGAACCAAGCCGTACGAACGTGCCTGCAGCGTGTCTGACTCGGGATCCAAAAGTCCTAGTCTAGAAAAGAAACAATAATTTCGAATTGCTCTGCATCAAGAACTATCCCAATCTGGGACAGGGATTCAGCAGCAAAACAACCCAAGCGATGGCTTCCCGCCATCCACACGTGCCAAGTGAAAGCTAATCGTTCACAGGGTAGCAGTCGCTTCATGGAGCAGAATTTTCTACCCCTCATCAGGCGTCAGCACTGTTGGCATTTCGATCGTTGTCATCGTTAGCGAAAAATCATGAGCACACTTCTGACAGGTGGTAGTTAGCAGGTGACATGGCCCCGCAGGCACTAATTGGTTGGCGGGTTGTGTGACGTCTCGAGACGCACATGACAAGGCCTGAGTTGGCAGGTGCTGTCAACTCGGGCTTCAAGGTGGGAGGGTGAGATGGAAATCCAACCCTCCAAGATATGGAGTCAGACACACTACTGCTAGGCCCTGCAGACACATTCATACGGCTTGGTCAAAGCGGTCGTTTATATCTTTGTCCGGTGGTCTTTCACATAACATGGTAGCTTACAACTATACGCTAGTGAGTATGTGTGAGACGACAAAGGCATAAATTAAGAGATCAGTGATAAGCAAGCAGCAAGGTGCATGCATGCAAACGAGCGAGATGCTCCAAGGAGAGCTCCAGATGGGAGCCATTAACACTGTCACATCATAGCCTTAAAGGCAAAGCTTAAGAGTCTCCCCAGTTTTTGATGGCAACGCATATCACATTCCGCCACCTTCTGCAAAGAATGTCACAAAATGTGCCAGCCAAGTTAGAAACGCAAAAACTATAAGCTGTGCTATGAGCAAGGGAAGACAAGCCGAAAAAACATTTTTTGAGCAGTTTCACAAAGTTATGAAAATGCTACAAGTTGAAAATCAACATCATCCATAACATACTAGTTTCTTAGTAATTTGGTTTCAGAGCATTTTGTTAGTGCAGTTGGGAGAATGGGTACATCGCACTAGCAAAAACTGGCGTGGGAACTGAATGGTGGCCTCTGCTTCTGAACAGCACTAAAAAAAAAAAGACAGGCGTAGATAGGAGCATCAAACATTTGCAACAGATATAAGAAACAGTGTGGCATATGTTTTCTCAGCAAATTCTCAGCACAAACTATGATCTAGTTAGTATAGCAAAACAACTTCGGCAATGTGCTCTGCAAAGCATCATTTGTCACATTTCTATCACATTATATTTCGCATCAGCTAGAAAATCTACCCTTGCCCAGGTTATCGTTGGCCCAGATTTCTTCTACCCTGCATTTCATTATAAAACACAGTCAACTGCCTCTCAAGCGTTTTTATACAAAAGAAAAGGAATGGTGGCAGGAAAAATTATAACCGCATTTTTCCTCTGGTCATCTATTTAAGAATACATCTTGTGTTATATTTGAACCAAAGTATGAATTTGCTGCTCTTCAAGATAGTCACAGCAACCTTCACCCCCAAGCTCACGTGCTGCTAAGAGGGGCCAACTTCTTGCTGACCTTGGGGCCACAGAACACGCTAAGTATATATATTGTGAGCGCAGTGCACGAACTTTCACCTCTTTCATCTGTATAGATCCATCATATCATCATCATCGCTCACCGCTGCTTGGAGCGTCACGCGCTGTGCGCCAGCTGGTTCTGAAAGAGAGCAGACGTTCGTTCAAATGCTACCTTACAGGTGGTGGAGGTGCGGGGTACTGTAGCATATGGTGCCATGGCAGCGACGTTACCGCACACGGGTGCCGAACAAGTCGAAGAAGGCAGGGCAGGTGGGCGTGAAGTATCTCGGCATAGGTGGGCGAGGGAGGTTGGGAGGCGATGGGAGGCGGAGCAGGTGCCACAGTGCAGTTGAAATTTGGTCAGTTCATCTTTGATAATGCTGCACAAATTCACGGTTGAAGGCGGAAGAGTTGGAGATACAGCAGTTGAGTTGGTGAGGCCGTAGAGCTCCTCTCGGATCATGGTGCGTATTAGGAAATGCAAATTTCTATCTATGAGGAAGCCGCCATCACTGGGGTCTTGTATGAGGCGGCACGACTGTAGCTGGTCCAGACGTTAACAGGTAGATATGATGTCAGACACAGACGATGGATACTGAACCATGAAGCCGTTGAAGCGACAGCGACAGTGTTGATGCCCTTAATTATGTGGTGAACATGCTCAGGTTCAGGCATAGCAGCGTTGACACGGCGGCAAAGGATCAGAATGTCCTCAATATAGGACGTATAGGACTCGCCGGGCTGCTGGAGACGAGCTTCAAGTTTTTTCTTGGCCTGCTCTGAGCGACCAGCCGGAGTGCCGAAAATTTTCTTTAGCTGGTCCGTAAATGTAGGCCAGTCAGCGATGTCGTCCTTATGATTGAGGAACCAGGTTTTGGCAACGTCGCCCAAATAAAAGACGACGTTGAGCAGTCTGTGAGCATCATCCCAGCGGTTAAATGCACTGACCCTGTTGTAGTTGTCGAGCCAGCCGTCAACATCTTCACTGCGAAGGCCGGCAAAGATCTGGGGATCACGCTGGCGGCTAGTGACTGTCCAAGCAGGGGCCACCGCAGTAGAAGCAGGAGACGCCGGGGGTGAGCGAGCACCGTTGAACTCATCCATAGCACAGGGCCATTGACGCAAGCGAAGGCCTGAACAGAGCTCCAGGGAGAACGGTAGGAGGGTCTAAAGCGAGAGGCGGGGAATACGAATTGCACCTTCGCCACTTGTAAGGTAGCACTTGAACGAACGTCTGTTCTCTTTCAGAACCAGCTGGTACACAGCGCATGACGCTCCAAGCAGCGGTGAGTGATGATGATGAAGATGGATCTATACAGATGAAAGAGGAGAAAGTTCACGCACTGCGCTCACATAAATATATATATCATGTGACAGAAGCACTACTTCAGTGCCCAAAGGTGCTCTCTCTGAAAACTAAATCCGCATATTTTGGGAGCACTGTCCCCTGATTCAGCTTTACATCTACAGTGGCGATGAGATATGTGCCCACGACTTGGCTGCTAGCCTGTAGATAGATGTTCTTTTTTATGCCAATAAAATTGAAATAAAAAATCTAGCTGATTGGTACTTTGCAAACATTTCAGCCTGGTGTTTTCTAACACAGTCTCTACAAATTTATAATGGACACATTTCCCGAAGCCAATATTTAAGATAGCTAGATTAGCCTTTTACTAATTAAGTTAACTAATTTTGCAGAACTAAAGAAAAAGGCAAACCCTGCAGACAAAGTCATATGACTTAAAACCGCACTCAGTAGGTTTCCCTCACCTCTAACTCGTCGTTTATAAAAATTGGTCACATTTAGCTGGTCTGTTTGACGTCTTTTTATTTCTACGAGGTTCAAACTTTCCCCAAGCATTATATTCATGGTAGTGTCATACAGATGTAATTAAGGTGAAAATGGCATTATAGTATAGGCGGTCCAACATCCCAAAGCGACACTGCCTATGAGGGACGTTGTAATGGAGAGTTCCAGTAATTCTGACCATCTGGGGTTCTTTAACATACAATGACAACACAGAGTACAAGGTCATTTTCCATTTCGCCACTAACTAAATGTGGCCACGGCAGCTGGAAGTGAACCTGCGCCACCAGGATCAGCAGTTCAGCATCCTAACCAACGAGCCACCTCACTGGGGCAAATATGGTAAAAAGGATCCTTTTACAACATGCCTGACATTCTCAGATGATTACACTTCCGGTAAAGTACTTTCTGCTACAGAATTATGGCATTATAATGGAAAAACTTCGCTGTGGTAAAGTATAGGCCGCAAGCATATCACCTATGCCATGTTTTTCCATGAGGGCAATCAAATCAGCCTCACGCAACAAGGGAGGAGGTGTTGTTTCCCCTTCCGCCAGCTGAAAAGAGTAATCACATATACTCATTGATACAAAATGAAGGCAGCAAGGCAAAAGGATATAGTTTCACTGCAACCCTCCAGCACATCAACAGATTTCGTGAAAGATTAGGAGCCACGTAAAAGCAGATGACAGCCTTAAAATACTAAAACAATATTAAAACATAAGAAAGTACTTGATGTTCGATAGCGTACCCACTAGCCCGAACTCTCACTATGAGTACTGCAGAGCTAATTGCTACAAAAAGAAAATACTAATAAGATAATTTCACTGTAGCAAAGAAAAGGCCACGAGCATATTACCTATGCTCATTATTGCCTGTGCAATAATGAGCAGCATCGTCCATGCTGGAAATTGAGTAGCCCCAAGCTGAAATTTGAATAATAGCAAAACACCAGTCAAGACTTGGCCTTGTCCTTATTTCAACTGGTACTATCCAATTTCAGCCATCACTGCCAACTCCCTCTATCAATCTGTAGTTCCACACTTGTAAGCTCTTCTAACTGACCACAAAATCGGGTGCTTATCACCAATGAGCAGGTGTAGCACGTTTCTTGTCAACCATTGAGTTCTGCTGCACTGACAGGCAGACCACTGCGGTAATTCACACACAGGTGGAATCTGGTGGAAAAATTTGTCCAACACTAAATTTCACACATGCATGACTTGTCAAAACTAAACTGTCTCTACCTGCAGCAAGCTTCACAAAATGCAAAGATGTCCCAGCAGACAGGGTAAGTGCCCTTGGTTGGGTAAGTTAAACTGTTTCTCTGCGTTCTAGTTGACGCCCTTGTTTAATTATTCTCCTAAGTGACACCAACCCTGATCCATGTGGCAAAGCTATAGGGTTTTAGGCAAATCTTTTCGTTGATCACAGCACATTCCTTTCATTATTAAGGCGATAACCTTTACTGGCTCATGCTCGCAGATCGTGTCCATCCGTCTGTAATGCTTTAGTTATGTGGGAGGCGATAGCTGGCCGCTGACATGGCTGAGCACTAACTGGACGTAGAGCCTCCTGACATTACGTTTGGCAGATGCTGCCAACTCGGGCCTCTCCTTTCATATGGGAGGGTCATATCAGAATCCTTGCATTCACGTTATATCTAGGCCACGCAGGCATGTTTATATGGCTCGGTTAAAGCGATGCTTTATATGTTGGCTGGTAGCTTATGCTGTCGCGTCATCGCGAAGGTGGGAGTGAAAACCGAGAGAAAGAGGTGTCGTAGTGGAGGGCTTCAAACCACCGCAAGAAAGAAGTTTCGCTTCATTGCAGTTTAGTGATCCAAAGTGCCCCCTAGAATTTTTTTGGATGAATCAGGCTACTACTGTCATCAAATCCTGCATAAAATGAGGCGCCATTTTATTTCAAAAGCAAGAATAAACAAGATAAATGAGGCGGAAGTTTAGGCTTCAGAAGTACTTATGATTGTGACTCCTCATTAAGGAGTATGGTAGAATAAATTGATTTAAAAAATCAATTTTTTAATATCTTTATCAAAAATACTACACAATACGAGTAAACCTGTGCAGCAGCAAGTGTGGAGGAGCGCTTCAAGCTATTTAGAAATGGCTCCTGGTATAAGTGTTTGTTTACATTTTCCTTACTTTTTTTTACTTTTCCTTACTTCAATTTTTATGCATCTTCTACTATAATTTGCTTAGTTCCCAACTATTTATTAGTGGGTTCCTTGCACAGCCAAATGTCAGACTTGATGCAATGCAGCACAGATAAGCCACTGACCTTGATGGAATCTGGAACAAAGCACTCCCCTTCTCGATAGCTTGGAATTTCCTTGAAAAAGCACACAGAAAATTGTCTGTAGCAACTGATTTGCCACAGCAACATATTCGGGAAACAAGTGCTGCTGCTTTGTCATGCAAAAGTAAAACCACATTGCAGAAAAATTCAAAAGCCTTCAGGTAGAAAGCTATAATTTAATTATGCGTGGAGACTGCACAATAAAAATTTTCTTCCCTGATAGCTGGAGAAATGATAATGAGGGTCATTTAAAATTGTGTTGAAGCACCGACAAATAAAATTTATCACATACTGGTCGATTCTGGATCAATAGCTTTATTTTCTGAAGGTTCCTGTGAAATGCATTAACCCTTTCGCTGTCACAAACGTACTGGTATGGCTTCGAGCTTCACCCCTACCGGTACGACGTACCGGTACATTCTCTATCGTGCATTCAAAACTTCGCGCCTGAGCGCGAAGCTGGCGTGCTTGGACAGGCTGCGCCATCTATCAAATCTTTCTACAGGTTCGTATTTTCGCCCTGCGTTGTGTTGATACGTATATACTGAAAGAGTATGGAGCGACCATGCCCGCCCCAGCCCCGTTCTTTGCTGGGGGGGCACGGTCGCTCTGCGCGCGCTACTCTAGCGCGCTAAGCGATGTTACGGTGTGCGCGTTTCGCGGCGCGTGCATGCGGTTACGGGCGTTACGGGTTCAAGGGTTGTTCTGCCATATTCCGCAGATTTGCAGGTTTTTATTTTTATTCTGTTGGCATGTCTGCTACGACGCATCACGTTCAAGAGCTCGCGCCATTGCCTCTCGACACATGACTAGATCGCTGCTTTCGCTCTCTTTTGCCGCGCTCTTGCTTGCGGCTAGCAACAGAAAAAGAGGCTGTTTTAGCCTCTACCCATCTCTCTCTGTCGTCTTGATTTCACAACGTGCCGTTTATCTCCGTTGTGCAGGCTATTGAAAGTACGCCCTACGTGCGTGCGGTTGTTTTCGGATAGATGACCGTGCAGGACCTTCGTCTTTGGACTGAAGCGATGGCTCTTTTGATTATAAACACGAGTGCCGAGCTCAGATTCCGTCACTAGAGAAGTAACTAGCAGTTTTTTTCTTATATTATCCTTATTTATCTAATTTATAATCAGGCTGATAATGATGATGATGCTAATTAACAACACCTACAGAACACTGAAATGTGTATCTTCCGTTGACTATGTTATTTGTATAGCAATCATAATCAAAAATAAATCGCTATGCTCGTTCCCAGATATGCTAGTTCCCTGAAACCAGGACAACACTGGGGGTGCGTCACGGACAGAAACGCCTGACAGTGAAAGGTTTAATGTCTTATGACGTAAAGCTTCTAAACAAAAAGCCAGAGTCATTCTCAGCATTTAAAAAGTGTTCTTAGGAATGCTACATGTTCTTGGTATTAATAAATAGAAGGGTGGATTAAAGATGGTTTCTATATGGGGCATAAACCTTCAAAGAGTAATAGACTCCAGCAAGTCTAACAGGAGACGCGTTTAGAACCTCTGATCTAAATAATTAGCAGATAACCGAGGCATGCCATTTGTGCTCGAAAAGAAACACACGACAACAGGCTACTGCAGGTAGCTATTAGAAGCAGCATTACACTGCTGCACTGCAGTCTGACAGCTGAACAGCTTTCAAAAGTAAATGACTGAATATATATGCTAGAAGCACATTCATGAATTGTAGCAATTACATGATGCCACCTAAAACTTACAATGGCAGGAGCTTAACGACTGATAGTTACTTTAAAGGGACAGCGCAGAAAAACTGGTGTTGGCCTGTACCGATAGGGCACTGCACCCTAATCACAGAGACCAACACAGCTTCTGTAATTTCAAAAAGAGCAAAAAATTAAACACAAGTGTCACCGATTCTGCAAGTAAAATGTGAACAGCAACGCCAATTTTTTTACTTGCGGATCCCAGAGGCGACACTGCCATTCACTTCAACACAGTGGCAGTCCGCTCTTCTCGGTGTGGGTGTCACTAGTTTGCATTGACGGAAGGGAAGCTTTCTATAACCAATCTTCTCAGCGATAAGTGCATTTTCTGCTGCTTGACAAATGTCAACACAGCCAGAAAGAGCCAGAGAATATATTTTGATTCAGAATGATAATTGCTGCAACATTTAAGGGAATCCCTTAAAATAGAGTAGATTTGTAATGAGAAAATAATTACTCACTAGCATTGACCCAAGTGTAGCCATACAGCTACTATGGAAAACTAAACAGCTCAAGAGAAATTCATCTCGGTCTGGGATTTGAAGCTTTCCTTTGTCGCCGTACTGCTGTGCTTGGGTGGATGCTAATCAGTACATGCTTCCTTCATCACCATCAGCGGCAGCCTGATTACGCCCACTGCAGACAAAGGCCTCTCCCCTATTTCTTCAATTAACCCAGTCTTGTGCTAGTGCTTCCTAACCTCATCAACCCATTTAACGTTCTGCTGCCCCTGCTGTGCTTGCCTACTCCTGGAATACAGTTGGTTACCCTTAATGACCATCGCATTACATGACCTGCTCATGTCGATTTCTTCAATATCAACTAGGATGTCATTAACTCACTTTTGTTTTCTGGCCCACACTGCACTTTTCCAGTCTTTCCAGTCTCTTAACATTACACCTATCCTTTTCTTTTTCATAGCTTGCTGCAATGTTCTCAATTTAAATTGAATCCTTTTTGTTAGTCATCACGTTTTTGCCCAACAGGTAAATACTAGTTAGATGCAGCTTTTATATACTTAGCTCTTGAGAGACACGGGTAAAGTGCCATTCATAATCTGAGAACACCTTCCAAATGCGCTCCGCTCCATTTTTTATTTTTATAGTTATTTCAATTTCTTGGCCTGGATCTGCCATCGTTACCCTCTCTAAGAAGATGCATCATTCCCCTAATGTTTCCCATGCATAATTAGCTATCATAAACTACTGTTCCTTTTTGAGACAGTTGAACATTACCTTGGTTTTCTGCATATTAATTTTTAATTCACCATTCTGCTTTTCTCGTTTCAGTCATTGACCATGCTTTGCAATTTGTCTAATGAGTTACTTAGCAAGGTGATGTTATCAGCGAACAGACACGATTCTCCGACTTTTGTCCCCAACTATTCCCAATCCTTATAAAAATAATTGGATGATGTGTCCTCGGTGTCCTTTAACCTTACATAATTCTTTTTCAATAAAATTTAAGCAAAAATGGTTTTTCAGAACCAACATTGCTATCTGTCAGGCAATAAAAAACTGCATAATGAACCTTACTCACTGTAAACCAACACATGTGTGCAAAAAAACACACAAGATGAACTCATCACAAGCAAAAATAGGCTTTCTGTTAAGGGGTTAAACAGACAAAATCATAAAAACTATTTTTTATAAACTACTCCTTCCTATAAAAGCTTCTTTTCTGAAAACAAAATTAGACATAAACATGGTTTCATATGCCATAAAAATGAAAATTATTACCTTTGCATTCCATTTATCATACACGTAGACTTCCAAGTAGTTTCGAGCAAAAATGACTAGTCCAGTGACAATAAACTGGTAAAGAAAGAAAGAAATAGGACACACAATAAAACCATGGTTGATTGTTTTCAAAGCAAAGTTAGACAAAAGAATAAAAGGAACACTACTACTTCTGTCTAGCAGCTAGCCACATGACTTGTCAATTGTCTGGTTCATTTAATATGCTCCCCAAAACGTAGACCCCTTGGCAAAAATAAAACTTGATGAACCCTAAGGCATCATAAAGTTGAAAGTAAGCAGATGCTCTTAATGCATTGAATGCTCTGAGAATGCACTGACCCGCTCGTCATTGATGTCTACTTCCACAGTAGTCTCCTTTCCCTCAGCATCTTTGGAGAGGCACGCAAGGAAGTGACGCACAATTAGCTCATACACTCTCTTGGCATTACCCTGGAGGACAAAGAAAACGCATCATTTTTGCAATGCAGCACATTTAGTGTAGCAAGCAACAGGAAAATAGACTCCAATCCACCAAGAATTCTGAGCACTCACAAGAAAAGAAAAGACTGACTGCAGTGCTACTGCTCATCTGCCCAACATACACTGGTGTACCGCAAAATGACAACAATTTGAGAGTAAGGTAGGGCTCTGCAGCTAATTATACATAGTATAGAGAAAAGTGTGGTTTTTATCTGTGCAAAATTTTTATTGTGCAAAGACAAAAACTGCAGCAGATAACACTGCGTCCAAGTGCAGGTGCAAGCAAGGAAGCCTAAGGGGTATGCTATCCAAACTTTGCCATAAAATATGCTAAACGTCTCCATGTTTTTGTGCCCTGCAGGTTGTATATGAAGCGCATGTCAGTTGCTACTTTAGTGGATACACAAGCAGCACCCACACTAGGTCAGCCTCTACTTTTACTTCGAACATCACTGCCCGCTTTAACGACATGCATTCCCAATAATAGCATGCCTGCCGACCTGACTATCGAAAATCGGAAGCTTTCATTCACGGAAATGAGGGGTAGGCAACATTCAGTCGAGGGTGGGCTGCCGTAAATTTCGTGCAGTGTCAAGAACTTTCGCAGCAGGGACTTGATAGCCTATACCAGCACCGCGCTGCAGGGAGAGTGCTGCTTTTGCCCCTCTGTGAGTCCTTCTAGAATGCTGCACCAACAAACAAGACCTGAACTTTGGCAGGGTAGCCTGAAGGAAAAGTGTGGAAACTGTCCCATTGGAACTGCCGCTGTATGTGTGCACGCCATGCCGCGGCACAGTTGTCAGGGGTGCCATCACCGCATCACATGGCATCTGCTTTGCCAGCATGGCATGATAGCTTACGTGGTGCTGATGCACGCACTTTTTGATGGCATTACTCTTCTTTATATTTACCAAAGTGTCATACCACCACTGAATTTGGCATGCACTAGTGTTTATCTCACATGAGTTTGACAAGTTTTTTCAAGTTCTAGTTAATCAGACCACAGCAGATGGCAGTATTAGTGCTATTCAGAAGGACTGATTAACAGTACTAATTAGAAGTCATAAAAGAGTAAATACATCAAAATTTCTTATGCATTTCTTTCTTTGGAATTACCACGTGAAATTCCCTTATGCCAGCTAAATAATAGTTTTTCTCGTGCAAATTCAGCTTTGGTTTCAGCCACCGAACAACAGTTTTGGGATGTTACACCCCATAAACCAAACCAGCAAAATGGTACTGCAGCTGTTGCATGCCTAACATAACCTCAATGCGTCTATAATGTCACAGCCGTCGTTTGGCAGTTGAAGTCAAACCTAAAACTGCATGGGGAAAAAAGTTTTAGATTATTTACTGCTTTTTCACACAATCCACATGGCTATTAATTTTCAAAATCGTGCTGCACATCATTCTGCAGACAGAATATGCAACAAAGATTTGGTTTCTCTACTCCTTTCATTTTAACTGAATGTTGTAATGCGTGGCTGCTCTTTAATCTACAGCATGAGGCAGTCAAACAAGGCCTCTAAACTAATTTAATCATACTGAACGAATGTCCCTCACATGTGCATGAGTAACATACCCGGACTGTGACCCAAAGGGCAAGGTTCAATTCAGCTCGACCACCAATTTTAATTTTAAAGGAAATGCTTTTCTCTCTTCGGGGGTACTTTCTAATGCTGTTTGGCAGAAGTTGCAAGCCTGTGTATTATGTCACCAGTCTGCATAAGTCCCTGCTTAAACACCTGTCGATTCGGCCATGTCAAGTGATCTCGTGACATCACACACCCCAGCGACCAATCAGTGCTTAGCCATGTCACCTCCCAACTAGCCAATGAAATTCCTCGATTGGTCGAGAGGTTGATGATGTCACAAGGTCATGTGACCTGTTGAAGCATCACAAGACCACGTGATCTCTTTCAATCGATCAGGGGATTTTGCGATAGACGCAGGATGCCAGACACAGATTCTTGAAACATAGACTCTAATGCTACCTTATTAATAATGACATCAACACAAAGAAGTGCAGGCTTGTCACCTCCAGGTGGGGAGCACTCTTGACAGGATGGATTGGGGGATGGGCCTGATCAGTCTTGTTACCCTGACGTGGAGTCAAACCATCTTGCAAAAGGCGGCTTGCAAAGCCTGCAACGAGATGCTCATTTAATATTGTTAGTTACTGCCAATCTTTATTAATTGCTTTCATATCAATTCATTTCCCTTCCCATTTACTAATATCACAAGGTATACTCAAATGAAAAAACAAAAATTGGCATAGATGTCTGCAGATGTATATTTTCCCCTTTTTGCGCAGCAATAGCAACAATATCCCGACTGGTGAGTGCTTCACATTAAGCACTTTCTTCTGACCTTAAGAATATAGCTGTGCTTAGTCTGTTGTGAACTACATTTATTATACTTCAGGCACAAGAAAAGAAGACATGCTCCTTGAAGACAATCACTATTTCTGCAGGCTACGCACTCATGATGAAAGCAACCAAGAACCTATATCAAAAACCTGGGATGACAGCTTTAACGAAGAGTTCTCATATCAAGCTGAACTAAACTGACCTTCCTGCCTCAGCATTTTAACATTGGGCCAATTAAAATACATACACATGCATGCATTCACACACATAAGCACACTTTTTCTCTTTATGCAAGTAATAAAAAATATAACATGGTTATGCCATCACTAGGTCAACAGAGGCAAGTATAGCAGGAGCAGTGGAAGGCTAGTCGGTCAGAGGAGATTAGATAAGGTGTGCCCACAGCTGGCAAAGGACAGGGTTAATTGGGAAGGTATGGAAGAGGCCTCTGTCCTACAGTGGACATAGTCAGGCTGATGATGACGATGAGGTTAACAGATTGTAAGAACATAGTGATGAAAGAAAGTGTGCGTTCACCACACGAAGCAAATTGAAATAGAAAGCAAAGGAAGCAAACGAGAACATGCATTCCCTGATACTCAGGATCAATGCAACTGCATAGTAGCTATGTGAGCACTTGAAAAAAAAAAAAAAAAAAAACAGCATTTCCTGGCAGTTCCTGCAGGTACACCAGCTTATATGCAGGTGCTCCAAGATCGCCTCCATTATTATGATATAATTATTTTAGGTAGCTACAAGGGCACATCTCTTTTCACTTTCCTATAAGCGGATACCCAAAATTACAAATTTAATTTCAGCACACTGTAAGATCACCATAATCCCTTCTGTTTTACTAAATGTAATTAAGACTTATTCTAAAACATTCTAATTATTTCATACATTCTATATCTAGCTAATACTTCTTTGCTTATTTCACCCACCAAAGGGGCTAGGATCAGAGGCAGCCGCAAAGTACCACAGGAATATTACTACTAGGAGCACAGTCAGTTCAGTTTACACTGCTGCTGCATTACTTGCAAATGCAGACTAAGTACAAATATTTATGCTTTTTAGAATCAGCATCACAATCGCGTGTATTGCTTTAACAACTGCAATACAACATGAAATAAACTATACACAAAGAGGTCCCATAGTCAGGGACTCTAATGAGACATCCCAACATACATCATAATTCTAAAGTTGCTAGTCCAAAGAACCATGTACAGTGTGACAGCCTAACTTTATGTGTTGTTATGTACATTGAATAAAGGCCAAAGTACCCTTACTTTAACCCTTTGACAGTTATTGCCGTATGGGTACTGCGGCCGCATTCCGTCCCACGGCGTTTTTGCCATGCGGGTACTGCGCTAAACGCATAGCGTTTTAAAAAAAATTTGACACTGGGGGTGAATTGTTTTTCAGAATATTCGACAGTCAAAGGGTTAAGTTGCAGACACAACAAATTTTGGTTGTGTGCTTGTTGGTTTTATTGATGCGTGAGATTAGTAAACATAATTGCCACATGGAATTCCTATACATATGGTATTTATAACTGATTTTTTTTATCCTGCTGTTTTGGTTTCAACAGCCAGAATGTAGCCAATGTGTAAGTGGACTTGAAATCAAGTAGGGCATAAAAAACAAGTATTAAAGCACCTCTCAGGTGGTCTCAAGCCCCCTCAAGTAATAGCCCCCCATTTAACTGCTGAAAACAAAACAACAAAAAAAAGTTATAGGGGGCTACTTGACTTCCACCTTTAAGGGCATGACACCACAGCATAGGCTACTAGCCCATATATAAAGCCCCATTTAACCAAGCCGTATGAACATGCCTGCGTGGTCTAGGGGTAACGTGAATACAACGGTCCAGGTAGCCTGATCCTGATATCGCCCTCCCATATGAAAGGAGAGGCCCGAGCTGGCAGCTCCTGCTAAATGCAATGCCAGGCAACCCTATGTCCAGTCGGTGCACGGCCACGTCAGCTGCCAGCAACCGCCTGCCAGCGCCAAGCTCACAAGCCAATGTCAATGCCGGATTTTCAGTGAACGGGGTCCTTAACACTATCCCATTAAAACAAGAGAGGATATTCAATGATGAATTATTTATTGGCTCTAGGCGAATTCCATGTGGTGATCCATGTCTTCTGCACAATTTCAAAACCAAAAGCACGCAACCAAAAATCTGGTGTCTGTACTCCTTCGATAGGGCCCCCCCGAAACACCTCTCCTTTGATCATGAAAAATGCTGAGAAATGCCTTCGCTGATCATGAGAAAAGAGTTTTCTCCAAACATGCAAAAAAGTGGTGGAATTGCGAGTGCAATGTTTAGTGTTCACAGTTTCCCTTGGCTTGAATTCTTTCATCAATTTCCTGTTGCATTGTGATGGCAAGAAAGAAACCTTGTATTGGCAGAAAGGGCCTTATTGGCACAAGTGATTGACACTGCCCCGTGTAACACTGCTGTCGACTCAATTTTGAGGCCCAGCCATGGCAGCAGTGTGAAACGATAGCCAGAATAAGAAACAATGAACCCTGATATTGCATGCCACTAGTAGGTGTTGCACACTATGCAGAATGACGACCTTGCTGAGATAATGTTTGAGGGTTAGACCCTAGACATTTAAAAACACATTACTAGGACTAATGACAGGATCAGATTGGTTTGTGGTTTGTGGGGTTTAACGTCCCAAATCCCGAGAGAGACACCGAGAGACACGCTATGAGAGACACCGAAATGGAGGACTCCAGAAATTTTGACCACTTGGGGTTCTTTAACATGCACTGCCATCACATAGCACCTTGCTTTTCACCTCCACCGAAAAGCAGTCACCGAGGCCGGGATTTGATCCCGCATTCTTGGGCACAGTAGTTGGGCGCCATAACCACTGCACCACCCCAGCAGGTGATAAAATCAGAGTTTAAAAATTTATTGATATTAACTGCAAAGTTGCATAACAATAGCCAATGAATGACACTGCATGCAGAAAGTAGTGTGATAGTCAAAGAGTAGCACACCTCCCCAACGAGGGTCCTGTGTTTGGGCTTCAACAAGCGGCCTTAGGTTGAGGTCAGGTGGAAACTTCGTGGTCTCTGTACGTGGGTAACTTATGAAGCCATCTGTGTACAGCTTTTCAGCTATTTGCATAGTGTCCTTGGCAGTTATACGGAGTTTTCTGGATGCCAGCTTCTCGAGCTCCTGTAACGGTTGTCAAGGTTGCAAAATTCAATGTTATGGAAAATGCAAAGAAGGAGAAATGTAGGAAACAAGGCAATCGTTCATCCAAGTGTGGTCTTATATCCCGTGCTAAGAGGACACACGAGCAGAATGGTGCAACTTTCCCAGAGAATTCTTGTATGAATGCATGTTAGGAGTCAAATATGAAAAGTAAAAAAAAAAAGCATGAAAGTAAGCATTACATGGCTATACAGCAAAATTACGCTGGATAAAACCACTCAAAAGCTTAGGATGTTGCAGGGGCAGAATAGGACATTTCTGAAGCAAAAACCATATAAGTACATAATGCGTGCAGTGAGTAAGGTAGGGCAACCAAATTTCAGCAAATAAATATTGAGACTTTAATATACGCACTAGACTAAGTCCTAGAAGGCGACAGCACCTCCCAGTGAGCATATCTTCAATAAAAAGCCAAATTTCAAACAAAATGTCAACATCGTTCCCGTACACACTATGCAGGACGGAAATTTGCCACCACAGATGTACAGCAAAAACCATCAAAGAGATAGACAAGATGTCCATGTTTCAACTTCAAGAATCTCCTCCTTTGTTCTGTACCTAGATAATTACTGTTCAAGAGGTGCTTCACTATAGATAGATAGATGGGCTTATTGGTAGGAAAGGCAGAGAGGTTGGCCAGAATGATTAAAATCTGGCCTGCTACTCTGCACTGAGGAATGGGAAGGAGAGAAGAAAGAGGATCATGATGAGTGACCATGTGGGAGAAGGCGTATGAAAATATATACAGGCACAGCAATTTGCTTTACAAGTGTGAATCGAGTCCGGTGGCGCAAAAACGGCAGAGCCCGCACTGCCAAGACACCCTTCCCCTTGTCCTGCCAAGTGCCCAGTAGCAGTTCCTCAGACAGAGGCCTCTTGTCCAAATGCTTCAAGGCACTTTTGGTTTGCATGCATACACTGGGCACACCAACACTATATGGTCCACAGAAGCGCCAATGTTATGCTCCCCAAGGCCCACATTGTCATCTGTGCTGACGCCCTTCAAGTAGCGTGACTACTCCGACACAAAAGCACTGTGGTTTGGGCCAGTTGGTTGCAATCCATGGTGTACAAAACTCGTAACATAAAAGAGATGTAGACACAAGAGCAGGGACAAACAAGCACATGTCCTGTCTTGTTTGTTCTTGTGTCTATGTCTCTTTCGTGCTGGGAATTTTTTACACCTGTTGAGATCGTGGACCCCCGATGCTTGCTAGAGCAATTCCACCTAGTAGCCCGAGCATGCCCAGCAAACGGCATCAAAGGTGCCATCGCCCCAAAGCAATGTTGTGGTGCCAGCGGTCTGGCTGTTGCAGCAACACCACTCGTCTGGGCTGAATTCCTCTACAAAGCAACCACAACGCCATCTGAGACAGGATGCAATGTCAGGGCAATGCATGCCGCTGCAGGAAGTGGTAGACCACATCTCTCCTCCCTTTGTCTGGGTCTTGCCAACATCCGACACCTGCCTGAGATGCGATTGCCTCTGGTGGGCAATACTGGAGGCTCAAGACGGCTGTGCACACCGGTCTGGTGTGTGAAAAACAAACTCAAAAAAGGAGGCCCTCCCCTTCAACAGCAACAAAGTTGGATCTATCTGCCTCTTTAACTCTTCCCAAAGACCGCGTTGATGAGAAAACTCCACTCATTGGTGAAAAAGGGCAGGAAATGAAGGACTGAACTCTGTATAAGAGCGCCCGGTCCCTTTGTTCATGTCTTTCCCCTTTATTACCTCCTTCAATGTGACATAAATTTCTATATTCCCCTTTGTGTAAAGAAATGTGCATACATTTCTCTCAATGCATTCCGTTCCTGAGCTCCTGTATCATTTTTGCTTTTGAGGGTCAGCTTCTCTATGGACCCGAGCCACAATAACTACCGGACCCTCGACACACAACACACCATACTCCGACACACCTATCAGAGCCCAAAAATTTGCCAAAACTTAACATTCACCATCTAGCGGCTCACATCCTGCACACAATTCATATTCAGTGGGTGCCAGGTAATCTTCCAAGTTCATGACCGCACACATTCTTTAACCTGCCCAGCAACTCTAACATAGTCATTGCATCACCTCATAAATCCGGACAATGCAAAGCACTTAAGTAAAAAAAAAGAGCACCTTCTGGACCACACACTCTTGTCCTTCCATGTGTAGTAACCCTCCCCATAGCCTTACCCGGGCAGAGGATGTTGCATTTTGGAGGATCCAAACAGGAGTTCCCTACCTCCTTCCGTAACAGAAAAGTGGCCTCGGACCAAGTGTACAGTGTGCAAGTCCTGAAATGATGAGGTCTATATCGTATGTGGATTTGCCCATGTGAATTTGCCCCTGTGGATTTGCCCTACATAAGTTTGCCCAGCACTGAAGTCAACAAGAATCTGGCTCCCAGAGACAGCTGGTTTCACACCGAAGGATCCTTCGTCAAACATTGCTCAGACATAGAAGCTTTATTACCACTTACTCCTCAACTTCATAAGAATGGACCTTTGTTCGTTTCGTTTATTCAACAACCTTTTTTTTTCATCAATCATTAAATACCCTCCTCACGCACATAGGCAATGCACATTGCTTTAGAGACAAAAGCTACAGCCCTACAGACAACTACACCAGTTGGTTGGCACTGTTATCACCAGCCTAGTTATGTCCAATGCAAAAGCCTCTCCTACTGACCTTAAATAAGCCCTATCTTGCACCAGCAGTGGACTTCCTTTCTCTGCGAATATCCTAACCTCCTTTACCCACCTGACTCAGCCGCCCCCAGCTACACTTTCCTTCCCTTGAAATCCACACCATTATCCTAACATACAAGGACACTAAAGGACACTAAAGGCAAACTGAAGTTTGCCTGTATTGATAGGGTGCTGCATTCCAATCACAGGGAGGCCAATCTCACCAAGAATGGAGCATCTTATAGGCTAGAAAAGACCAAGAAATGAAGTAAAGGTGTTGCCATCACCAGCCAGATTCGCAAGTGAACTGTCTGCACAGACACCGAGTTCTGGACGCGGATCACGACTAAGCCACAGAGCCATTGGCACCAAAAAGGTGGAAACCAAACTTATTGGTGCAGACATTCAAAGTTAGTGCCTAGAGGCTCGAAAATGTCTCAAAAAACATTTTCCAAGCTACAAATGCATCTTTTGCAGCCAGACCAACATCAATAAACCAAGACAGATACAAATAATTATTTTTAACCAGAATAATAATCAAAGTTCTCCTCAGTAATCTTTTCATCTTAGCTTCATGTTACGTTTCACCAATTTACAATTCATCTACTTGATTGCAGCTCGCACATCATTGATTTGTGCTCACTCCCTCATCCACACTACTCGCCATTTCTTAATGCTAGTACCCTTAACATTTCACTCACCATAGCCCGCTGCATTGTCCACAATTTTACTTCAACCCTTTTCAGTATAGCCTTGAAGTTTGAGCCCCAAAGGTGGGTAATCAGGTGATAAACTATTATATACTTTTCTCTCAAGGAATATTTAAGCAAGAGAAAAATAATAGACAACCCTAACCGTAGAGGGGTGGTCAGGTGTAACAGTTCAATTAGCAAAAAAAAAAAAGCGTAGATCTGATTAGCTTTCCAATAAAAAATTTCTCACTTGAGAATCATTGCTGCCTCCACTGCCTTCATCCTTTATTTGTCCATGTTGGTATACTGCTGTTTATAACCTGAGAATGCCTCCCCAATGCAAACTAACTTATTTTCTTTCTCTATTTCTTCCTTATGTCTCATGTCCCATGACTCATGCGGAACTCCAAAAAGAGATGACCAACGGGCACACAACCATAGCCCAAACGTCTTTATTTCCACATATGGGAAGATTGGAGCGCCTGCGAAGGAGCGTAGTCCAAACACGCTGCTACAAGTAATCAAACACATACGCTGGGGTAGTGTGCACTGGTTGACACACACCCCACTCACATGGAGCAGTTTATTCTGAATTACGCATCCATTACATCTTATGCACTGCAATACCTCGCTACCTATCATAAACGCTTGTTCCCTTCCCAGACAATTCGCAATTACCGTATTTTCGCAAATCTAAGCTTCTCCCCTATACTTGCAATACAATTGTTGAAAAAAATGTTTGCATGTGAATCTAAGCACGCTCTTTCTTGCAAGAAGAGTGCGTATTCAAGCCTGTCAAGTGCGCTTGCTCATGCTGCCGTCGAAGCGGAGTTGTCAGACTCCCGAGGTGGTGCGGTGTTCGCGGTGGGATATCCGACTTCATGTGTTGCTGTGTTCAGACACTACGTGAAAGATGGCGGCATGAAATGCCAAAAACAGGCCGAAAGTGACCCCCCTTACTCTATCAGCGTGTTGTCGTGTGGGCATGGTATCGGTGCCGCTCAGCAGGTTTGACAGGCATTGCGGGGGCGCATTGTTTGCTTTCGTGTCTGTTGTTTGAGAGCTGTAATGCAAGTTGGAACGAGTTTGTAGAGGGCTGCCTCCAGCTGGAAGCTTAAGAGAACCGTAAACGGGTTTGCCGAAAATAATTGCCATCTTTGCCAAATAAATTGTAATTTCATACGCCCGTCTCATCAAGACAGCCATCTAAAGCACCCCCCCCCCCCCCCCCCTTCGGTCACCGCTATCGTGGAAAAAAGGGATGCTTAGAATCGAGTAGATATGGTACTTTACTTTCATTCATAATTATTTTTAAGCAGGTCCTTAATGATTGGCTACAATTCTTCTCGAGTTACTCAGCAGGGCAATGTTATCTGCAAACCGGAGGTTGCTAAGGTGTCCGCCCCCAGCTCTTATACCTAGCTCTTTCCAATCCAACTTTCGATACTTCTCGTAAACATGCAGTAAATAACAGCACAGAGGTTGCGTTACCTTACCTGATGCCTTTCCTAATTGGCACTTTATCAATTTTATGGTGGAAGACTAAAGTTACTAGAGAGCTGCTGTTGTATTTTTTTAACCACAATTATATATATATATATACTTACTTCCATATTTTGGTCACGCGATGCCTGAATGAGCGCTATGTTTCGATTTAGTCAAAACCTCACTGATACTGCATAAAAGCTATGTATATGGGCTGGCTACAGTTATATGCTGCCCATGTCTCCGTTACCCGATTGACACTGAGCTTAGATCTTTGTTGAGCAACCTTTCCGAAAACAAGCCAAATCCCTCGGTTGATTCCAGTATAATGCAGCCATGATTTTATAAATGATCACTGCAGTAAATACCTTGCAAGCAATGGCCAGTAAGATAACTGGTCAGTAATTTTTTCTCTGACTTCACCTTACTTAGAGACTAATACTATGTTTGACCTGTGTTAATAGTGCTATGACAAATTGTGTCAGCCAGTTGGTACAAATAGCAAAAAAAAAAAAAAAAAAAAAAGTCTAGAGGATTCAGATCACTGCAACACTTACAACAGTGTCCATTGGCTGGGGTCGCCATTTTGACTTGGGCTTGCTCCTGACTTCAACCACCCGTGCTTGAGGAGGCTGCAGGACCACAAATTAAAGCAGAAAATTTTGCTTCTGCCACACCTTTCATCTGGTACAGTATAAAAAAATGCACCAGAAATCTACACATGCTTTTACTTACGTTTCCATGGACGCACCGCTCATAGAGTACAGAACAGACATGGTAGTCAAACAATCTATGCCGCTTCCAAGAAAATTCAGCTTTTATGCCGTCCTTTGTGTGCCTCACTGCATGACAAAAAGACAAGAACAGAATGGCCAGCAAGCAGCTTGCTAGGGCCGACTTCTCAGAATAAAATCTCAGCATTTAATTTTATTGCTTTCAATTGCTAAAAAACCTTTTTATATAGCATGTTACATGTATTGTTGTGGAGCTGCCAGAGCAAGATCGGAGTAACTACAGAATTGTTCTAACTTTATAAAGGAGCTCAAATAAATTGGAAGTGGAATGGTAGCAACTGTTGTAAAGTTGATATGAATGAGGTTTAATCATTTCAACCACAAAAGAATAGTGATACAGAATGCTTTTGTGTTTTCAGGAGCTCACTGGACACAAGAATGCACTTTATATAGCATAAAGCATGTGGCTCAACACTGTCTGGATCTTGAACCATTCACTGGTACGTGAAAAGCAAGAAATTATAACAAAAAGGTTGCTTAATGCATGAGCTGGCTCACTGACCTGAATGTACAGGTGATCATTCATGTCTCTATGTTGCACAACAAAATCAGCCTAGCTATTTTACCTTTTGTAACACTTGATGCCTCTTGCGCATTCTACTCATCTCCTATGATGCTATGCTAGGTACCGTATTATTTTGAGGGGTTAATGCGAATGCAGCTAACAAGATAACACAAAAGCTTAATGTGTTATTGCGAAGCTAGCAAGGCATTACTTTTGTAGATTCATTCGGCCAAAGGAAACAAAACTTGGGCTAACTACTTGCCAATTTATTGAAAACGAAACTATGCAGACAATAAACAAAACACTTTGCCCTACTAGTTCTTGTGATCCTATACACCTTGCTTCTCTGTAATAAAATTTCAGAAAGGCACTTAATATCAATGTAATTATGCACATTTAATGATACTAATTTCGTGAGAGCCTTTAATTGAAGAACAGACACCAAAGTGGTTTGCCATGTGAAATATGCCTACATCTGATAAATAGTATAATTTATATTTGCATTTCTTCTCACATGCTGTTTCAGTTTTGACTTCAAAAGACAAACAGAAGCTATGATGTCAACTTGAGCTTTAGTTCATATGAGGTACAAACTGAGCTATAACCCCTGCTTCACCATTTCATTTACTCTTGCTCTAATGGCAAGCTTGTCCCAGAAGCCAATATGGCAACCAATGAACAAGCAGTGGTCACATCGCATATTTTTTTGTATGCCTCATGGCATCTGAAGGCCAAGTTAATGAAACAACTACCATTCAGTTGTTGAAGCCAAAATGAAAACAGCACGAGAAAAGCAATGCAATTATTCAACATGGCAACTTATATTTGCCGTGGTCTAGAGCATCGTAACAAAGAAAGAACATCCAACCAAAATTTGGGGTCCGTGCCACATTAAAGATCACAGAAGAGTGCTGCCTTTGCGCTAACATATTAACATTCAATACAATAACTCTTAGAACCAAATTGAGCATGACAGAATGGGTGTTAATTAACCAGCAGCAAGATACTGTTGCTTTCCTGTGTGCTGAATTAAAGTGATATTATGGTGGCTAGAAGGAGAGGTGATATCGTCGCGGTCGCGCCGTGTTCGGAGGTGTGCGGATCTTTCATGCCACCGCGGGGCGGGGCGGCGCGCACTCCACTACCGAGATCCGTTGAGAGCACCCGCCGACCGTATGATCGCTGTGCGGCGGGGCGGATTCCGCGCGCACTGTACGTTCTTGTTTGCTTAAGCGTCACCTCGAGCTGTTAGCGGCAACATTTTGGAAATATTCCGGTTAACGGGGCTCAGTACTGTCACCAATCATCTCATTTATATTCCATTTTGCCCGTGGGCAACACCTCTGGGAAGCAACATCATAGGAGTTGTGCTCCGTAAAAAGTCCTTGGAGAGGGGCGTAATTCAGACTCTCACAGCACAGTTTCACTCACCGTACAGCTTGCTTAGCACTCCTAATGCGCCTAATTCTTCTTCTGGAATGCAATCGTTTTGAAAAGAGGGCAATGTGGAAACAGGATGTATGAAGAAGTCAAACGTGCAACACGTGCATTCGAGTGCTGACTAAAGCTCCAAAAAAGAATATTCCGTTGTTTCACACGCAAGCCATGCCGACTACAGTGCATAACCTGAAGCCACAAGAAATGTCGGGTCGGCACTCATTTCGTATGAAAATATTAAATTTTGCACAGCAAAAAAAAAAAAAACAATGCCTACCAAGGAGGGAGAAAGGGTTGATGGGAAGCACGCGGCGCCGTGAAAAGACCGACCGCGAAGGTGAACAAAGGGTTGCAATTTTTTTGCGGCATAGCAAACGCACAACGGAGAAGAAAGCGGGCAGATAAAGACGAATAAAAATGAGGATATATAAAAGGCAATAAAAAAAGGAAACAACCAAGCTTAAGAACCAAATGAAGGCCTGGGAAGAAGAAAGCAGTGCACAAACAAGGGGAGCGATCAGAAGAAAGGACAGGCGGAGCTTTGTACATTATGTATTTTGTAAATAATGTACAAAGCTCCCCTTGTCCTTTCTTCCTATCGGTCCCCTCTATACTTCCCCTCGCTATCCTCTCCCTACCCCCTTTTCGTTCCCGCCGGCCGCCGCTCAAGTGCTTCAGACGATTTAGATAGCAGTTGCAGCGGCCAGCGACACTCTTTTCCTTCTTTCTGATTATTTAATAATAATAAACCCTTACCACTACCACCACAAGCAAGCATGCAATCGAATGCATGTAAGGATATAAGTGTCAAAATTTATATGTCAACAACTTAATTGTGAAACTACACAAACGAACCTTTTTTTTTTCTTTCAATAAGCTAGAATTTCTTGTAACAGGTAGCTTTAAAAACCCAAAGATGCGCCCCTACCTTAAGGCATTTAATCTCAGTGCTTTAGAGTTTGACGGTATGCTCATATCGTTCCAGATAATGCTTTCATTCTAGGTAGATTTTATAATGTGTCAGCAAGTCATCAAAATAAAACGTTCAAGGCTGTTTGCTGATGCTTGTACCTAAAATGAGACGTCATGGAGAACAGTGCTGCATCAAAGCGAAAACCGTATGGACGTTGTTTTCGTGATAAGCTCACGGCAAGACATTTGATTCACCACCTTCCAGCGCTCGAGGTACCAGCGGCGCACGTAGCTAATATACAGGGAAGCAAGTTAAAACGTATATTTCTGTGCCAATACACGCTTTGCTGCCAGCCGTCAGAAAAGAGAGCAAACTAGCCTTCATTGTAATCCGCACGGTATCGTGAAATAGGTGCAACAGAAAGCGGCTGCTACGCACGCGCGCACGTGGGCTCGTCTCGGAGCCGACAGCAGCGCCGCCACATCTGGATGAATTCTCACTCCCTCTCCGGCGCACCGATGCTGACACCTCTTCTTCTAGCCACCATAGTGATATGGTGCATTACAGGAAAAAATTCAGGCCTTCCAAAAATAAACTTATTATAATGCCTGAGAAAGTGCTTTTTTGATGCAGCATCTACAAAAGATAAACTGCAGCACACTGCAACTTCTACCATGGAATCATATTTGATGCCATTGGAAACCCAGGCAGAAGTGAGTCTACCAGAGTGAAATAGCATGTCTATCAATAACTCTAAACATCAACAAATTCTATAGTATGTGCAAGACAGAGGGACACTTCAATTTTTCCAAATCGTTTCTTTCTACTCCACCGTGGTGGTGCAGTGGTTAAGGCGCTCGACTTCTGTGCCCAAGGATGCCGGATTGAATCGTAGCCACGGTGACGGATTTTCATTGAAGGCGAAAAGCAAGGCACCCATGGGCTGTGCGATGTCAGTGCACATAAAAAAACCTCAGGTGGTCAAAATTTCCGCAGCCCTCCACTACGGCATCTCTCATAACCTGAGTCGCTTCAGGATGTTAAACTGCAGAAGCCAAACTAAACCAAATCAATTCTACTATCTTCAAGGGCTACTAACACCAGATTCCATCAGGTTTCTTAAGCAACTATTATCAGCTGGCCTGCATTTTCCAATAATAAGGCAATCTGCAAGATATGGCAAATCTGCTCCAATTAAATCAACAGAACTCAGCTTTTTCTTAAAATTCCAAGAATGAGAATAGTTCACATTCTTCAATTTCAGGAATCGAAAGGTATAGATTTGAAGGAATTCTAGTTCCTTAAAATGGAACAGAGAACTCCTCTCCACAGCTCTCACCGTATGTTGTAATTAAAATAATCAATAAAATGCTTCTGAGATATCATGTTAGATGTCTAATACACTAATGTACTTTTTTTAGTTTTTGGAAGGTGCAAATGAACTTACTGTGCTTCACTTTCAAAAAAGGTGACTGCCACAACTTTTAAATTTAAACATTGATATTCAGGCAAAACTATCTATTTCCTAGTGTTGCTATCTTATAATGTAAATACCCACAACTAATCTTTCATTTGTCTTGTCACGTCTGTAGAACAGAAATATTGGATGTGCCGTTTAAAAAATGTCAGAACAGAAAATATTCTTTCAATGCTATAACATTCACATCTTTCAGACAAGCTGGAACACACACACGCCTCCAATTAAAGCAGGTAATTTATCTTAAACTGAAGGTCACTATAAAAACTAGCAAATATAACAGAAATAACTTTAAACCACACAAGCGATACAACTCACTTTCAATTTTCCAGAAGGACTCGGGGACAAAGTTGAGGATGGCGCGATACCTTTCAACCACAAATCCAAGAGTAGGAAACTGGCAGCTACCATAGCTGACCAAGCGATCGCCTAACTCCTGTGGGAACTCTCGCTTGAGTCGAAGGGTTTGCAGTCTAGTAAATGCAGCACCTGGAACACATGATAGACACACAGTTAATTGCACTAATCTCCCCAGGATTGCATAGTACTTTGCACAATACTAAAGAAAAAGAAAACAATAAACTACCAAACCATTTAAAATAACAACAGGCCAACAAACTTGTGGTATGTCTGAATCACATTTGATCGTTTCCAATCATGAATGCTGCAAACAATCATAAAACACAGTGACTGGCTAGCTAGTGAAATGTATATGACAACCTTTCATAGTGTTATACATGAAAATTTCTTAACATTGAGTCCGCTTTCCTTTCAATTTTACAAGTAACATTCTCTGTTTGTTTTTTCAAATCGGCTCATGGCATGAGACTTTTTCATGGTAAGCACTATCAAACCAATTCACAGGGACCTAAGCTCATTTTAATAGGTTTAAATTTGTGCCATTTGGGATCAGAGGGGCCTAAGAATATGCACACATAACTCAACCACGTTGGCCACAGTTAAAACACCATTAGTGAATGAAAGCAACTGAGTTGTATTAGCACGAAAGAAAAATTCTCTATGTTACAGTTTCTTCATCTCAGATCCATGTCTTGTATGAAGTAGTGCTGAGATGTCAGCAACACAAGAGAAAAAGAAAACGAGGTGGGAGAAGATCCAACTGCTTTGTTTTTGGATGGCATACTACATGAGGGCAGCTGACTACTGTACATCACTTATGCAGTCGCATATTACAGGTAATATCGCTTGTCAGATATTCAAAGTTTCTCTCAATATTTCGCAGAATAATAAAGGTATTCTCATGGCATAAGCATACAAAACAATTAAAAGAATTAGGGACTAAAAGTAATTGCAATACCTATCCTGAGATCAAGCTCCCTGCGAACCTCAACAGCTGCATTAAGCCTTGGATCCGGATTGGTTAGGTTCGCAACCGCACGTGACACTGCTGCAGGGGTGATTTCGGAAAATCGAGCTCTGTAAACTCGCACAGTTGGTTTCACTGCAATGCAACCAATGAGACAAGAGTATTGGTTAAGAACAATGCCGGAGTGAAGTCACTCAGGTGCAATTAACAACTCTTTTTTTGAACACAGAAACAAAATTCTAACCTTTGCGGCAGACGCGGATGATCTCGAAACCAATGTTCTCGCCTTCTCGATCACAATCTGTCCAGATGATAAGCGTGTCACAGTACCTAACCTCCCTCTCCAAAGTCTGTTTGATAAGTTCATATTTTTGGTCAGTGCATATCTCTGCAATAGGAGCATCAAAGAGCTCTGACGGAGCACAAGAATGCCTGAAACGATAAAAGTAACATATGCAGTGAAGAACTTGTAGCACTCACCCAAGAGCCAGAAAAAATGACTTATTTCATATAGCAGGGTGCAGAAACACCAACAACCTTGCAGACTATCGCAGCATCTAGAAAATGCTCATTATCAAATAACAGTTATACTTGCCAATTTTCAGAAATGGCAACATTATCAAGTTGTTTATAAGCCAAATAAGAAAAAGAGAAAGTACCATTACAAGTCACTAATAATGGCATGGTATGCAATTAAAATGACATTTATTCAAAGTGAAAATGACAAGCAATAAAGATAAAAATAATGATAAAGGTTAGAGGATAAAAAAAAAAAAATGAAGCCATCCAAATCACCTCTAACAGACTACAAGCAATAATTGGAGCTGTTCCAAAAGTCCAAACCACAAGAACACAGAACTCATTGAGAAAGTTGCAAGAGCTGAATACCACATTAACCATAGAAATGTATATTGGCACCATGATTTTGCAGCTATATTATGCCGATTTATGTATGACCGAGTTGTAGGTTTAGTCCCCACTAAAAGCAAAAGATTTTTCTTTCTACTTTACAAATAAACTGCCTGAAATACCATTCACTTGTGCTTTTATGATGTGGTGGTGGTGATGGTAATGATTATTTACTGAATAGTCAAACAAAAGAAAGGAGAAGAGTGCTGCCGGCCGCGGCAACTGCTATCTAAAATCTGAAGCACCTGAGCTGCGACCGGCGGGAAAGAAAAGGGACAGGGAGAGGATAGCGAGGGGGCAGTTGGCTTATTCTATGAACCAATAACAAGATCACACAAGACACAGCAGTTGCTGATGCTTTTACTACAGAACCTACACTAACCCAGGCAGGAATGAATGACATGATGAAACTATTGCATAATGGCCAGTAAAAAAAAATTAGAATGCACAATTATGAAGGCTGTCATTGATAGCAGTTTAATGATTGTGCAATACTCATAAAAGCTACCTACCACATGTCACAAGCAAAGAGCAGCCTGAAGGTTATTTTACCTGTGTAGATCCGTATAGATTTTTCTATTCTTAATTATCTTCTCTCATTTAAGCTTCATTTGTTCATCATAATGGCTTAAGCTTCAAGTTCACACAGCCTGAGACTGACAGCTGACAGTTTGTGAGTATAAGTGATGATAGCTAATTGTCCAACATAAATAAAAAAGGCTGCTTAGCTCTCAAGGTATGATCACATAATTTTGCATGCAGAAAGTAGATACTGCCTGTGCAGAAATATTTCAAACACGTTAAAAAGGCCAAGAATGCAATGAAATGCATAGAAAAGCACATATGTAAGTGATGTTGCAAGCCAACTAAGTTTATAACAAAAACAAGTTTAGAAAGCAAGAGCTACTAATGGTGTGAATCGGGAGGAGAGGTACAAAATAAGAAGTGATTTTATTAAAGTGCCAACCTTACTGAATAAAAGTTATCGTTTCCGTAATGTTATCGTTCATTGACAAATCATCTCTCTCCCAGATAATTCATGTCAGCTAAACTCACAAACATGCCTTACAAGAGCTGTCACCTCAATTTGCAAATTAGACTCTTATAGCCCGAGTCGCTTTGGGATGTAAAACCCCATAAACCAAACCAAACCAATTTGCAAATGTCAAAATGCTCAAGTATGTATAGTAACGCGAATTATTTATTTTCGTTCTACTCAACATTTCAAGTTATTTCGCTGGTCAAGTGCCCGATTACGAATCATACACATTTTTATTATTTCAGATTAAAAATAGTGTGCAAGAAACGACAAATTTCGGCGAAGCACAGCGAAAAAGGAAAAACACTGGTCATATAACCCCATAAAGGTCAACCAACTACAGTCGTCGCAATAAACTATGTACAGCGAACGTATTTATACTGCACGAGTTTTCAGAGTGAGCGCATATTGCACTTTGTGAAGACAATGATAGCAGTTTCCTTTGTCTAAACATTCAACAGTGACCTTTTTGCCGGAGAAACCATCCCGTCAATCGTAATGTCGCACTAACTGGTCGAAGCATCGCACGATGCATATGGTATATATGCAACATTGCGAAATCACACCTAAGAATTATTCCAGTGAAACGGTACTTTTGTAGAAATTCTATCAAATGCTGGTATGTGGAAAAGAAGCAGCGTCAAATGTTTCGAATCACGATGGTTTCACGTCAGTATAATTGAAACAGGAACCAGACATCCAAAACTAACCCACCATTTTCTGTAGCCGCTCACAAAATCCAAGTTTAAGAGATGTCCCGACACAGACGTCATGATCATTCTGCAAGTGCTGTTGAATATTCTGTAATCGAACTCGTAGATCTTGTTGTACTTCGACAGTCCTTCGCGCCGATTGTAGCGTCCTTGCGACAATAGTTCAGCGATGTTCTTGGCGGCATCATTCTTCTCGGCTACGTTTAAAACGCGCATTTCTGGGTCAAGTTTCTTGGAACTGTTAGTTTTACGAGTTAGAACTTGGCCATAGCTGCAACGAGCCGCGGCATCGACATAAATTGAAATTCGGCGCCGCAAGTAACTGCGGATACATGTCAACATTAATACACTGCACGAACCATGAATCCAACAGAGCCGACAGCATCACCTAAACTACACCGCTCACCAAATACGCACATACACATACATACACATAGGTTATCACCCAGAGTTCTTGTGAGAATTTTCTTGTGTTATTTTTTGCTTTTTTTTTTTTTGTTCTCGCAAAGCAACTGCGGATACATGTCAGCATCAATACACTGCACGAACCCAACAGCGCCGACAGCATCAGCTAAACTGCACCGCTTACCAAATACGCACATACACATTCTTCTACCATGTACTGTACATATATGTTATCACTCAGAGTTATTGTGAGGATTTGCTTTTTTTATTTTTGCTTTTTTTTTTGTTCTCGCAAATTTGAGGTGTCCAGAGCAGTGATAGATGTGTCCCATGACTGGCGATCGATTTACTTGTTTAGTGTTCAGCGGAAGCGCAACTACAACCACTACAACCACTACAACTATCGGGTCTTGAATATTTGGGAGCGGGGTTTTAAAAAATTCCTATGCAAAATCTACTACCCCATTCGAGCTGAAATTACGTTCACAAAGTAGCAAAATATGGTCTATGTTGTCTGATAAGTGATTCAACATCGGTACTTGCCTAGATTTTCCGGAATCGACGGAATATTGCTCTCGGCGGCGTGCACAAATTTCGCAGAAGCGAGTCGTGAAGCTGCGGTGACATGGTGCGCCATCTGTCGAGCGGCGAGGTAACCGCCATCTCCGGCAAGGCCACTGGTGCCGTTGGCGCGCTTGCTTCGAAGGTGCAGATCGTCTGCTCGTTTAAAGTAATGCCACAAGGAAGAGTCACCGCTTCTCTTACTAAAAACAGTAGTGGAAATGTTACATCAGCAGCATTAGAAACAAAAATAAATATTAACTCGTCGCTTGCTCTTCCGCTACGATTCCGGTGCCGTCTGCTTTTGACTGTTGGTCTGTTCTGACGACTCTTGCTCTGTTCTGATCCCGAGTAAAGATCGAAATTTTTTGTGTGTTCGCCCTATAATGCATTGTGTGCTGCAGTGATATGAGTTCATTTTCAGCGATAGAAAAGGCGGCAGCTGTGTCATGGCTTGTTGAATCCGGGTCAGTTCACTGCGTGCGCACGAAATTCAAGGTAAAATTTCGCCGTCGTCCTCCTTGTGAAAGGTCACTGCTAAGATGGAAGAAAATGTTCGAAGAAAGAGGCTGTCTTAAAAAGAAAGAAAGAAGTGATAAAGGGGGAACACATCGCAGTATTGCTGATGCCCTTGAGGGTGCATTTTCGTCGGACCCTCAGATGTCCTGTACGCGAGCTGCGCTGTTGTTCGGAGTGAGCCCGTCAACGGTAAGTCGCGCGATGAAACGCAAGGGCTTCTATCCGTACAAGATGCAAACTCTACAAGCGCTCTCAGAAGACGACAGAGACCGTCGGCTTCAATTCTGCCACTCGGAACAACGAAGGATAACTCAAGACCGGGGACATCTGAACTTTTTATTATTCACTGATGAATCCATTTTTCACCTGGATGGAAAAATCAACGAACAGAACACTCGGTTTTGGGCAAAAGACAATCCTCGTTTTTATTCCACAAACGACAAGACCCCACATATCATGGTTTGGTGTGGATTGTGGCGCGAGGGGCTCGTTGGGCCTTTTTATTTTGAGGACAACGTGACTGCCGAATCATATTTGGAAATGCTGCAGCAGAAGATTCTGCCAGAGTTGGAAGCAACACATATGCAGAAGGAGATCTGCATATTTCAGCAGGGCGGAGCTCCTGCTCATTACGCCAGAAGTGTCCGCAACTGGCTGGATGCAACATTTCCAAACATGTGGATGGGTCGAGGCTCGTCCAACATGCCATGGCCGCCCCGTTCACCTGATCTAACTCCATGCGATTTTTTTTTATGGGGCTATCTAAAAAGCCGCGTGTACCGCCGAGGCCGACTTCACAGTTGTTCAGAGCTGAAGCAGCAAATTGAGGCTGCTTGTGCAGACATCACGGAGCGCATGAGGGCATCTGTCTTCAAAGAATATGAAGAAAGATTGCAAAGATGTATTGACGCCGCCGGAGGACATTTTGAGGTATAAATCACAGCAAGCACTTCGACGTGAACGCCTGAGTACTGTTCGATGTAAGTGCATGTTACAGTCTCGGGTGTTTTCACTACGATCTCTTTCATATCCCATGAGCAGCTTGCGGACGTTGAACCACAGAAAATGATCAACCAGATTGGACCAGATATTGACGGCACCGGAATCGTAGCGGAAGAGCAAGCGACGAGTTAATATTTATTTTTGTTTCTAATGCTGCTGATGTAGCATTTCCACTACTGTTTTTAGTAAGAGAAGCGGTGACTCTTCCTTGTGGCATTACTTTAAACGAGCAGACGATCTGTACCTTCGAAGCAAGCGCGCCAACGGCACCAATGGCCTTGCCGGAGATGGCGGTTACCTCGCCGCTCGACAGATGGCGCACCATGTCACCGCAGCTTCACGACTCGCTTCTGCGAAATTTGTGCACGCCGCCGAGAGCAATATTCCGTCGATTCCGGAAAATCTAGGCAAGTACCAATGTTGAATCACTTATCAGATAACATAGACCATATTTTGCTACTTTGTGAACGTAATTTCAGCTCGAATGGGGTAGTAGATTTTGCATAGGATTTTTTTAAAACCCAGCCCCCAAATATTCAAAACCCTGTACAACGCTGCTGCAACCACATTGGCAACCACTGCAACCGCCTGCTGTATTGAGGACGGCGATGGAGTCGTGTTGGCGGTGTGCATGCTCTGTACATGGACATAGACGCCAAGGTAGACGCCGTGCTTTTCGCCGTGGTGGTTAAAAAGCAAGGCGCCCGTGTGCTGTGCGATATCTTCTGGGCAGAAGTCAAGCGCCCTAACCATAACCGCCGAATTATAGAGAAACATGTGTGGCGAATTGCTAAAACCCTTTCTCAATGAACGTGCCATTTTATTCACTGTACACCTTGCGCTAAAAAGCTGCAGCGAAATAGCAGCATGTTGGCGCAAAAACGGAATAAAAAATTAACGGGAACAAGAGGTATGAGGACGAAACAATTCGAGCGCTGCTGTGCCGTCCCGAAGTTTGTGCCAGCGAAAACAGCAGGAACGCAGTTAGAGACACGACCGCCACTTTCACATACATTTATTTCCTTGTGATCCGCATCTATCACGCACATCACATGTCTGTCTTTTAATTGGGTATAATAATAACAATAATAAAAACTTCCAGCGCTAGCAGAACATCACAAAAAAGAACACTGCTGCTCACAAATCACCAATCGACGCGACAGCTCAGCGTTGCCTATTCCGAAAATCAACGTAAAAGTACCAATTACAAGAACAGAAAGTATTAGTAACGTGAAGTGTATCTGCAGGAAAGAAAAACGTGCTTCAAGTATTTAAACACAGGTCTTTGCTCGAGCAGATTTGTTAACGTAATCGCTGAATATTATGGACATATTATACGCATTTCCCCTTTTCTTGTAATCTTAATGTGAAAAAGTGCTGCAATGACTAGCGCCACCTAATCGAAAAGCAGGCCATTCGGCCATTCTCCTCGGATTTCCTATGGGTGGCGTCGACAGTCAAATACCTTTCATAGGAAAGGAAAGGTGCAGTATCTGTCACACTTGTTTTGTAGACACCTGACTGACCTGACCACGAAACGCAGCACCACCGCGGCACGTTTTTTCGGCGGCGGTGATAGTAGGGGAGCGCGCGCATCGAGGCATCATTCCCGTGAGCACAGAACGCATATTTTCGCAAGGCAAGAAATGTTTTGTTCTTGCCAAACTACACTGCATTTCAAGCAGTTTATCAGCACGCCGGCCGGCGCGGTTCTGACAGGTCGAGGGGTATTGACGGCGACGCCGCGCTACGTAGTACCTTTCGCTGCCGTGCGCTAGCAAGCACAGATTCGTGCAATTACTCCCGTTGTCTGCTCTCACTAGCGAGGAAACCAAAGACAGCAACAAATTTCAATAATATACAGGCGAGTGTTACATGTTCCTGAATCGTGCAAGAGGGGCGCGCAGTGTGCAATGTTGTTATGAGATGTTGGGCTGTTTATGTGGTTGGTTTATAATTTTACGATGACGTTTTCTTGAGCCTTGCATGGTTATATATAGACAAACTCGTCGCTCTTTGGGTACCTCGCCGGTGGTCAGTGCTGCTGGTGCATGGCGATCGATCTCTTCAGTGCACATATATTCAGTTATTGACCTCAGAACAGGTGCTGCATGTTTCACCTGTATATGATTTAATTTGTTGCTGTCTTTGGTTTCCTTGCTAGTGAAAGCAGACAACGGGAACAACTGTACGAATCTGTGCTTGCTAGCGCTCGGCGAGAAAGTAATCGTCATTTAAATTATAAACCGATCACATAAACAGACCTACATGTAGTGACCATATATCACAACAATGCGGACCGCTCTTGCACAATTCAGGAATGTGCAGCGCTCACCTGTATACTATTGAAATTTATTGCTGTCTTTGGTTTCCTTGCCTTGCACGTTCACAATGTCCCCTGGTGCTCACCAAGCGCGGGTCTCTTTATACATGTAGTGTGCTAAAAATTCACTACCTGTATAAATATCATTTGAGTGTCCCTATTAAACTAGAAACACCCAGAAACGTATATTATATGCGACCTTGCAAAACTGCATGCCTGAGAAAAAAAATACACGACAAAGCATGCAGACTTGGGTAGTGCAGACTCCTTGAATAAATTCAGGTAGAGAACGCCTGCAATTCACTCTTTCTTCCCTTTTGAATGAGTACAAATATAACTTTGAGCTGTTGAGTTCGTCAAACAAATCTTTGCGTGCTATATATATATACATTAATATGTAAATTTTTTCTATCTCCTCTTTTTACTGCGTCTGCATTTTGCCCATTGTAATATTGTCTTAGGTTTGTGTAATGTTGTTTCATATTCTTCAGCACCTGTTCACAATCGTATATCTGTTTATTACGCTGTGTGATTGCCTTTGTTTTATATCCCTTCCTGCAAGACGCTGCCAAGCGAAAGGAAGCTGCGTCTTTGTCAAGTTGTCTTGCAGCAGCTTTTTCTGTGCCTCCTCTGTCTGCAACTTTACATGGGAGAAATAAATGAATTTGAATTTATGACAGCAGGCAACAGACCTGTAATTGCAAGAATCTGTGCTTGCTACCGCACGGCGAAGGTGCAACGTTGCAGCCATTTTTCGAGGCTCTTGACGATATGAGCTGTGTATGCCTACATGCTCAATCACATGCTATATATTCCTATATACATGCTACTCGCCAGTCAGTGCGCGGTTAGAAGAGCGTGTATGTGGTCCCGCGTGACATTTTGATGCGAAAGTTTCACTACGCTAGGTACAGCCGGTCGTCGCGTGGGCTTCAATTTGACCCTCGTTTAACCTTCAAAGAGCGAGACAAACTGTTGCTGTTCTGTTCAGGGCCCACAGAACAATATGACGGATACTGTGAACTTCCTTCATAAAAACCGACACAATGCCAGTGTGGACTAGCCATTGACCTTCAAGTAGCCACAGGACAAAGTGTGGCTATAAATATGCTGTGCCTTTCTTTCCCCAAAACATCGGGCCGCTTGGAAGTATAACCTTGTGCACCACCTTGGTGTTGCATTATGACTTTGACCTCTGGGCAGCCTTTGGCCTTTCAAACTTGGAGCTGAGGAGAGAGTGAAAGGGGGTGGAGCAAGTAATTTTAATCACCTGGAAAATGTCAGGTCCTGCCATCACACGATGGAAACAGCCATGGCATCTATAAGAAAGAGAAGCAACCACACCTCGACTCAGAGCCATCCATGGACACCAGTGGCAATCATGATGCGCTTAGCATGTCATACCGAAGCCATTTAAATCGTGCTATGCAAGAGTTCTACCAAGCGTAACCACGTTTAACTATGCTAATCCTCTGCTAATTTCTTTTTATCACTCTCACCAATGCACAGCTTCTTTCAGGTGATATTTGTTGGTCTGGTAAAATGTGCTCAACTTAGAAAGATTAGGCAAACACGTAAGTACAGGACCATAAAACGTGCAAAAAGCTGAGAAAAGGAAAACTTGTGTGTTAAAGACTCGGTCATCTATTTGCATTGCCCACAAGACTAGACTGCAGTTTTCAAAATGGCCAGCTGGAGGAACACAGGTAGGTCTTTATAAAAAGCTTGACAACCAGGAAGTGATGCACTAATCGTTCCGTCTTCTACACTTCTGAAAACATGTATTGCACCTGCGCATGCATTTATTCTCAGTGCTCCTAACACACTATGAATGTATGGCTGGTAGTCCATTTGTTGTGGCCACACGTGCATTAAATATTTTTGCCGAACAAGATTAATGTGTCTAGTCGGTTGTCAATGCAGCTTTTAGAAACCAAAGAATATGGTGTCAGGAAATGGCGCAATGCTTATATACTGTCTAGGGGACTTTGCCTTGTATACTAAGTGTATTTATATGCGGAGCAACAATTAAGGTTCAGCACATGAGGTTCGAAAAAGCAATTGACCAGGTCTGTTCTACATAATTTCATTCCCTTGCCGCTTTTGCACCCACTGCGGTGCATGGTTCATGGTTAGGGTGTTCGCGACTGCTGAGCCCACGGATATGGGATCGAATCCCGACTGTGGCGGCCACTTTTTGATGGAGATAAAAAGGAAGTGTTTAACGCCCCAAAACAAATCAAGCTGTGAGAAACTCCGTAGTGGAGGGCTCTGGAAATGTCGGCCACCTGGGGATCTTTAACGTGCACTTACATTGCACAGTACACGGGCACCTTACTTTTTGCCTCCATCGAAAAGCGGCCGTTTTTCGAGCACCTCCCTCTGTCTATGTCTGTCTGTGCTACTATACTACATCGCGATGGATCACCAACTAGGCCAACAAAAGACTATTCAAAGAATCCCAGGTGGTCGAAATTTCTGGAGCCCTCCACTATGGCATTTCGCATAGCCTGTATTGCTCTGGGATGTTAAAACCCATAAACTCATTTAACGAACTGGCACTTTCGCACATTTCACCTGTCTACACAGTTTCGGTAGAAGGTGCATCAAAGTGCTTATAATGTAACTTTTTCAGTTGTTGCCAAGAACTGGCAATTGCAATAGAGTTTTTTGTCCTTTCACTTTTCAGCTGGCCATTTCTCCAGCTTTAATATGCAGATAATCCTGTATTTCCACAGCGATGTAATCGTTAATCACCCTGAGCAATGTATTCATGGGGATGAAATGAATGTTCCTGATGTGATAGATATAGCAGTGAATGGGTTCACATTCCAGCAAATTGGCCATGTGATAACTTAGCATACTAAGTTTAGCTGGTTTATAGGGTTTATTGTCCTAAAGCAACCCACGCTGTAAGAGATGAGCGTAAGGGATACATTTCTTATGTTAAGGCTATTAAGCATTGTGGTTACAAATACTTGAGTTTTAGTTACATTTTTGTCGCAAAATGAATGCTAGGCAGCCTGCAACATGAATCTGAATGACATTTTCATAGTAAAATGGATACTATATAGGCAGGCTGCAGCATAAATCCGGGTGTGTTTCAGTGTATTTCAGGCTCACAGCACATTCGTATTCAGAACCCGTGGAATGTTTGTTACCAAAGATAACTTGCAGTGTATCAGTTTTACATATAATGCAGGTTACTCTTGCTGAAGGAGTCGCGAGTACAATTGTAACATTTTAATGTATAATGCCTGTTTTGTGTTGTATCATTCGACAGGCTTTGTAAATCTAACGTTATGCTATTTTTGTCTCTAGCTATGTATCTTTCTTTCTTTGATATTTTTGTGATTTTTTGTCTTACTTTTCATCGGTATCTTCCAGTTTGCTTGTGATGCACCATTTGGTAACAGAATTGTATCGGACTTGTGTTTACATGGAGAAAAACAAATATAGTCTTTCACAGAGCACCTGGAGTCTTTTTTTGGAATGCCGCTGTTTGTCAAAGGCTGTGACACAGCTGCTTTGATGGCCGGTCAAGAGTACTGGGAATCTAATTTCATTTTGCAATGCTGAAAATAAATAGAAAAACAATAGCAGGCTGTACAGAAGACATATAATTTGAGCCAGCAGTGTGCAGCGCATACTAGCGTTCAAACTGCCCTTGCCTTAAACCAAAACTGGAGGTTGTTCCAGGCTTGACTAACAGCTGCTTGGTGTGCTGCAGTCAATAGGGCCATTGGGCTCTGTGCAAGACAGTTTAATTTATAGGGTTTAACGTCCCAAAATGACTCGGGCAATGAGAGTGCTGTAGAAATTTTGACCATCTGGGGTTCTTTAACATTCATTAACGTTGCACAGCTGGTACGCGGGGGGCTTTGCAGACATGTAAATTGCAAATTGGTGTATAGGAAAGGAACGGCGCAGTACCTTTTGCAGTTCACCTCATACGGGAAGGGAAGAAGATGCGAGTGAAAGAGAGAGGCACCATAGTGGAGGGCTACGGAATAATTTCCACCATCCAGGGACTTTTACGTGGACTGACATTGCTGTGCCAGTTTCTCAATGCTAAACTGCCAGATAAAATCATGCCAAACAGTGCTTTCTCACGTCCTAATCAGTTTAAGCAGAGTTCAACCCCGACTAAGTTTTTGCATAGAAGTCCACCTGAATGCCACAGTGCTCTTTGTTCAGGCCTACCTGGGCATCGAGAGTTCTTGCATTAAAAAGTAAAAGAAAACTGCACACACAACAAAATCTGAATTCTGGTATTAATGTTAAATATATTATTTCTTTAATATACATATGGTGTCGTTATTATATTTTATTGCCAGACTAGATATGTCTGCCACAACAGAAACGGTAAAAGCAGATAAAAAAGTGTACCTGCACCGTTCAACTTTTGCAACTCACTTTTACAAAGTATGGGAGAAATTTGAGGACACTTTCCTTTTTGCACATGAAATGGTTCTAGCACTGCATTTAAGAGGCCCCATTATAATTCTTAACCTTTTAATGCCCAGTGTCCCAAATTTGTGGCATATGCCATTTGCACACAGTGTGCTCATGGCTATGTGGTGTTTTGGATAGAAATTTTGGTGCCAACATGTTCTCAGCAGCCAGTGCAATTTGGTAAATATGTCTGGTATCACTGTTAACAAGCTGTGTGAAGAAAAAGAAAGTGTGGGGACATGGAAAAAAGAAAAAAAGCTCCGCACCTTTAAAGGTATGACATAATAGCTTTAATTGCTCCAAACCTGCAGCTCCTCTTGCTTGTCCTCTTCATGCACACGCACTCTACTACTCGCATATTCACCAATCTCTTAATTTGTGCCTCAATTATCTTGCACATATTAGTCATGACCACGCATCACTCTCCATATTTAGTCATATACCTTACCGCTATTCACGACACCATGACTTCCACACACACACCACCACCATCAATTAAGCTTACTCATGGCATGACTTGTATACTACTAGTATCATGTGCCAAGCATAATCATATACATTAGCAACTCCAGTATATTTCTATTTTCACAGATTAAAAAGAAATAAGTTTATGTTCATGGTGTTCCAATCATCCATGCCAAATTTCTCACCCCACCACAGCATAGTTCTTTCTCAAGTTTTTGAGGTAAACACCTCTTGATGCGAGCCATACCTCATAATCAAGCAATTTTACAGGCCACCCTGTGCTGATGATGACATCAAGGTTTGGTCGGGTGCATATGAATAATGCAATTCACAAGTGACTTCACGGCGTTCGAGCGGGCTCATGCCGGTTTAATTTCTTGCTTTCAGCTTGATGGGATGTATACGCCAAAGTGATGAGTCATGGGAACTTTTGCTGGGCTGCAGGGTGTGCAAATTCCCCAACGGCGACAGCAGGTATGACCTGCCATACATTTCCTAGCGATGAACCTTTGCGACAGGCATGTAAACTGCTGCCTGCCACGCTGGCAGCAAGCAAGCAGTCCGCGCATGCTCTGAACATTTTGAACCAGAGTGCTATGAAGGCTGTGCATACCCTAATTGGGCTCACCAAGGCTGCGTTCAGCAGGCACACTTGAAGGCAGTTCTGTACCAATGTTTGAGTATAACCGCCTACCTAAGCATCCAGCTCAACGAGGCACGGCCTCAAGAAAAAGTGGACTATGGTACACCCGGAAAAAGAGCTCTAATGCAGTTCAGTTAGCAAGGTGCACTGTGGGCATTACTATAGCAGCAATTCTGTTACAAACAGTGCTCATGACATTATATGCCTAGTGCAAGAAGCCAAAAAAGATTCAGCTTGTGGAACTGCTGCAGTGTCTGCTGTAAACATGCAAAGTATTTAACCATGCATAATTTAAAGTTACCATTCCTGCACATCCTTAAAATTTGCTTTTATTTTTGCTTCATTTTGGCTCTTGCACCATGTAAACAAATATTGATGGCAGTCTTACAAAACACAAGGTGCAAATGCAGGTTTGATCATGCCATTGGCATTTACATTGTTTTTTATTATTTTTGTTGCTGCATCATACAACCAAAGACCACTGATAGTCTTAGAAAAAATCGTCAGATGCAAATCCCATGTGTAGTGTTTTTTAATATACTTTACAAGCATGCAGTTTTAGTACACATACAGCTGTTGTCTACCTTCTGTTTCTAAGGAAGGTATAGTACAGTGACTTCAAAGAGAAGTGCAGCTGCATGATGAACAACTTCAAAGCAACAGTAGCTGTAAGTGGAAGCATTAACTTTCGTTCCTCGGTCGTATAAGAAATACATGAGCATGGAATGACATGAATACATTCCTCTCAGAGTTTAACAGGTCTAGGTCGCCTCTATCTTTCAGACAACATGGCCAATCGCGAGCCACATGATTCTTGCGGTGGTGGGTTGTACATGAAGGGAAACTCATCCAATCGGGACCTGTTTAGCGAATTACCTTCTGAAGATCCGCTTGCCTGGAAAGCTGCTTTCTGCCTTTTCAAACATGTTGACAAAAGCTTATAAGCTGTGTATCTGTGATTTTAAGCAGATACAATGGCGATGTCCAAGAGTAACTATTTTGCACAGGGAGTTGCATCACTTTGCTGTCTTATATATGATGGCCTTCTGAAAACGGGGAAGTCTTCAAAAGATTGCGAGTGGATTTTGCCATCTGCCATTTTGTTAGAAGACATCAACAAAGGCACATGGAAATCCACTTGTAGCACTTTTGAGACTGTGATCTATTTTTCAGCGAACAATATGGCTGTTCATTATGTACAGAACAGACGCTAATACTTAGCAGTGTAGGGGCAGTAGGCTGTTCTATGTGATGCTTCAATGATGGAGCACAGAAATGGTTTGAGTTTGCTGGTGTGTGAGGGAACCATGCAAATCCAGTCCAGTGGTTGTCACAGAGATGCTTCAAGCTCAGTGGAGCTTATCTCCTTTGTCCTCATTCCTCATCCTATGCAATGCCATCTGTAACTTTCCATAACTCTGCTAGCAGAGTAATTGATGGAAAAACAGCGTGAAGGAATGTGAATGAAAGAACACACACCAACACAGGATGGGCTCAACTAAAAGAAAATGGATGGACCAGCAAAAAACAAGACAAAATAAATAAATAAAAAACTAAAAATATGTCACCGACAGCCAACAGTTAACAAGGCAGAACAGTGAAACAAACGAATAAACAGTGTGGGCACCTTCTTAAACACAAAAACAGCAGTAAAAGAAAAAGCCTGCAGGAACGCAGAGCCACCAAGATAAAGCCTTCCCACAGGCACCCTTTAATGGCTACCAGTGTCATACTGTCATATTTTTCAACAATCTCTTTTATCAGGTGTTGTACTGCATGACTGGAAAATGGGCAAAGTCATTCCAGTTCCAAAATAAGGGTTCTTCATCTTCACATTATAATTACCGACCCATATCTATCACTAGCATTCCCTCATAGTTGATGGAACATGTCCTCTTTTCTCATATTACGAATTTCATAGTATCAGTCAACTTTTTTTCAAGCCATTGCGGGATCCTCGGCAGAAACTATAGTCAGTGACTCAAAAATGGTGATATGTAATTACATGCTGGGAAGAATCTCCTGACAAGCAGCGCATATTGTGCAAAATAGTCAGCCCTCACGACGCATTAGCTTAATCTGGACGCCTGCTCATGCCTTCCTTGCTGGTAATGAGGCGGCTTATAACTTAGCTCGAAAACTGTCCTGTAGAGCTGGGTCATGCAGCCCACCCACTGTAAACTCCAGCAAGGACAGGTTGTTTTCAAAGAGAAATCCTGCACCAGGTTTGCCAGGCTCAGATTCCCCGCTGCAGACAAAATGCTCTCCAAACGCCAGGCCAAAGCATAGCGTAAACTTCAAGCTAATACCTATCCAAATCCCCAATCATGTTGTCTATATTCGGAAGGACTCTATTCAGACAAATGAAAAAATAGTGATGCCAAAGCCGATCTAAATCATATGATTTCGAAATGCCTACAATCCCTACCTGAGAGTCACTTCATTCGAGACTGATCACTGGGAGGCTCTACCGCTCTACTGCTCAGCCCTGACCCGGGGACACAGATCAAGCTCATCCAGCCAGCTGAAAACGCCGCCGCTGAGACGGCCGTTCGGGTCGCTCTTCTACATCCGCTAGAAATAAAGTTTCACCACCACTACCACCCAGTCAACACGGTTTTCTCAAAGGTTTATTCTGCGACACTCAATTAGCATTGTTCATTAACGACCAAAGCTCTAACATTAATCTTAACATTCCTGTCGACGCCCTGTTCCTAGACTTTCAAAAGGCATTCGACAAAGTTCCTCATAAACGGCTCGTTCTAAAACTTTCCCGCTTGAACCTTAATTCCTTTTTTTTTAGATTGGATTCGCAACTTCCTCACTAACCAGCAGCAATTTGTTCTAGCTAATAAATATTCATCTTCACATACATCTGCTATGTTCGGAGTTCCGGAGTCCTGGGGCCTCTGCTTTTTCTTATTTATATAAATTACTTACCAGCTAACATACATTATAACATCCGGATGTTTGCAGATGGCTGCGTTGTTTACCGCCCTAAAATTTATAGCAATGACCCCCAAACTCTTCAACTACACATCAAAAGCGCTAAACACAAAGAAACATTACTGTCTTTCCATCGTCGTCGCTCCCTGTCATCATCAAAATACTTTATCTCCAACACTGAAATCGTCGCTGTATCAACATATAAATACCTAGGCATTTATTTAACCCGCGATCTATATTGGTCCCATCACATAACGTAGGTAATAAACGAAGCTAATCGCATATTCGACTATTTTCGGCAAACACTGCACACAACTCCCCCATCTGTTAAGTTACTAGCTTAGCTAACATTTATTCGTCCCAAATTAGAACATGCATGCGCTGTTTGGGATCCTTACCAAAGTAATCTTTCCAACGTACTAGCAGCAACACAAAACAGCAAGGCAAGATTCATATACTCAGCTTATTCCTATCATGCAAGTGTCACCGAACTAAAACAAAATGCTCACCTTACTAACTTTGCACATAGACGCAAAATTGCTAGACTGTGCCTTTTTCACAAGTTTTACCATCACCCCCTGCTCAAGCCTTTCATCAGCCCCATCCACCATACCTCCAGCCGCACGCACCATGAAAAGACCGTTTACCCTACACCTGCCCGGAAATCTGCGCATCTGTCATCTTTTTTTGTTCGCACCCCATGGGATTGTAATGACTTGCCAAACGCAGTCGTGCTTCATTTCGACCCATCAACCTTCAGATCATCCATCGAATGATTCATGTACTCGACAACCACTCCCTCATATAATGCCCCTTAAATGGGGCTCTTGAGGAATTAATAAATAAAATAAAAAAACATTGGGCACTTTCCAAGACTGACTATACTTTGTCCTGCAAAAATATTGAAGGGGTGCCGATACACGCATCCCCAGCATTTTCAAGAAAAAAAACTTAATGATTTCTCTTTCCATTTTGTTCTTTGCTATTGTCAAGAACTTTAGGTCCAAGAACGTGACGAGGCTGATTGCAATGGTCAGACACATGTCGCTCCTTACTTGTTTTTCCCATTAAGGAAGTGCTCATTGCCTCTCATTGAAACACCATCCAGTCTGACCAATACATACTTTTCCACGTGAAAGAGATCTCTTTTGCACTAAATTTTCGTCAAATCAGCCATGAACCAACTAGCCCAGACAAAAGTCTTGATTCAAGGCCTTTACTAGCAGGAGTGCCCCAGAGGGAGAGAGCACTTCAGCACTACTGCAAATGACTCAGCCCCACTGATTTGGCCTGCATGCCAACAAATCATCAAGAGAAGGTGCACGCATAGAACCACATGCACTTTTGTCCATCGCTGCGTTGCTTTTGGCAATTATGAATTTGTAAGCAAACGGCTCCGGTAGCTTTTCCTGGGCATTTAGCCTCTTTCTAGTCCACTCAAGCACTGTCACATCCGGTGGAAGGGGCGCGAAAATGTTCTGTTTTGAAGCATGCTTTTCGGCTTCTGCGCGGGCTTCCAGCTCGGCTAATTCTCTGGGACTGAGGTGCAAAAACTTGCATGTAGTGCCATAGTCGCAACCCCCGGCTTGCTGGAACCGTCGGCACGGTTTCTTCATTGACTCGGCCTGCACCAAGAAAAGCAATAAATGCTAAAGTAAGAAGATCGGGGGCCGTGTTACACAACGAACACATTACAAACCTATCAAAATCTGTCGCAAACTTATCGATTAGCCCCGCTTCTATTAGTCGACTCTGATTAGTGGACGCATAGGCCAATAGGAAAGGGGCTGATTGAAAAGTTTGTGAAAGTTTTTGTTATGTGGTCATGACGTGATGCGTAATTCGGCCATGCAATTTGAAAACTGAGAAGATATGCACACCCTCCAGGCAGCGATGAAACGCAGGCAATGAACACATGGTCCGCCCAGAAGCCTGCGCAGTAGTTGATACAAAGGTGTCTAGGATAGCCCCGAAATATCGAATTAAAAATGATTAACAAACCTTGAACACACTTTCGGCGTCTCGAAATGAGTCGTAGTGAAGCCGTTTCATACGTGTGTGAAACGCACCCTGCACATGCTTCTTGCGGTTGCTCGCACTGTCAGGAAACGTCTTATCGCAGTAATCACAGTGGTAACGCTTGCCCATGTCACGCTCTCTTTGTGAACGGGATCAGAGCAAGAATCGTGGTGGTAGTGGCTAGGCCCCCCACACACGCCAGGCGAAGCTGGTACTAGTACCGAACCAACTACTCCTCAGACGCAGACGTAGTTGCTGTCCTCGTGCTCTCCCCAAAACTGCTGCTCATACCCACACAGGGTACACAGGGGGATCGAAGATATATTTGCTTTTTAGATGTATAATTATATCGTTAAAAAAAATGAAATGATTGTTAAGGAAGAGAAAAGGAAAGTAAAATAAGAAAAAACGCCGGCGATTAAACGGATAGATGGATGGATGATGGATGATAGTGGCTCTGCCCTTTGTATCGGACGGCAGCTTGCGCCGCCTAGCCAAAAAATTAAAAGAAATATATTTATCTCTTCCCCATTTTTAGCTTCTAATTCGCCCGTATCTGCCCCCCTCCCTTTTTTTCCCTCTCTTTATTCTCTTTACTTTTTCCACCAATCCTCTAACCTCTCTTTTGTTATCAGAACGCGTTCCTCATCCATTCGTCCATCAGCAAATCCCAGCGCTCTCCATATACCTTGCGCTCTCTCCAGATCTGCCGCTTTCTCCGCGTGAAGGGCAGGACGAAGTTTTTGGCACCTTAGAACAACATGTTCCGTTGTTTCCTCCACAGTTCCGCACGCCGCGCATAATATATCTACTTCCTGAAATTTTTTCCTGTACGTTTTTGTTCTGAGGGCCCCTGTCCTAGCCTCAAACAGCAATGAGCTCCCTCGTGAGTTGTCGAATAAACTTTCTTTCTTTATATCCTGTTTCCGAGTTCTATACATGCCCAATGCTGATTTTCCTTGCATTCTTTCCTCCCACATTTTCCTTTCTGCCTCCTTTACCTGCTTTTCAATGCTGCTGTTTTGCTGCGGTGTATCTCTAAACTCTAGGTACTTAAATCTGAGCTTTCGGGTTCTGTTAGTCCATTTCGTATTCAGGCTTTTCATGAAGAGGTGCTTGTACATTTTTCGTGCCCACCTTGATTCCTCCATTTCGGTTAGTCTCTGATCATATTTTAGTTTGCTAATTGCCTCTCTAACCTCAAATGATGCCCAGCCCATATCTCCCGTGTTGCCATGTGCTCCCAATGCCAATCTACCTACCTTTCTCTGTCTGATTTCAAGGCCTGACTGTACTTCTGATTTCATGCACAGGACTGCATTTCCAAAAGTGAGTCCTGGTACCATAACACCCTTCCATACCCCTCTAACAACCTCATACCTGTTATAATTCCAGAGGGCCCTGTGTTTCATAATATCGGAACTCCTTTTCCCTTTGTCTATCGTAATTCTTTCATGCTTTTCTAGGTAATTTTTTCCTTCGTTGATCCATATGCCCAGGTATTTATAGCTCTCCACATGTTCAACCTTGGTGCCTTGTATTTCCAGCACGTCCCCCCTTTCATCATTAAATACCATTATTCCTGATTTTTCGCTGCTAAATTGCAGTCCCAGCTTTTCGCCCTCTTCTCCACAGATCTTAAGCAGCTCCTGCAACCCATCCCTCTTATCTGCCAGCAGTAAAATGTCATCCGCGTACATCATTCCTGGTAGAACTTGTGTTACTTTCTGTCCTCCCTGCATATAGCTTGCTTCGAATCCCATATTACTTTCCTCCAGGCGCCTTTCCATTTGGCTCATGTATATCATGAAAAGCAGCGGTGACAGTGGGCACCCTTGCCTAAGCCCCCTTTTTATTTTTGCTGGTTTTGTTGTTTCCGTCTCCCATACTATCACTGCCTCATTATCTGCATACACTTCTTGTATGAACTGAACCAGGTTTTTATTCAGGCCATATTCCTTCAACCAGCAGCTGATCGATCACGATGCCGATGGTGCTTACCATGGTGCTACTTCTGCCTCGGGTCGCACAAATTTCTCACGAGTTTGCAATTTATAAGATAATTAAACTGATGTTGAATTGAAACACTATAACTGTGCTTGTAGTTCTTTCACATCTCAAGTTTTTTGGATTGGAATCTACGTTGGGAATTATAGCGGCGTATCGTATCGGCGTATCGGGTCAATGTTGGCAACTTGACTTTTTTTTTTTTTTGGTCAGTTAGTAAAAGTAATAATGGAGGAATGGGCAGAAGGAGGGAATATCCTCGGAGAACTACAAAATGGTTTTCGCAAGGACAGAAGACTAGAGGATAATTTATTTGTGGTTACCCAGTGTATAGAAACAGCAGCAGCAAGTCAGAGACCATTATGGATAGCGTTTTTAGATATTAAAGGGGCATATGACAGTGTAGATCAGAAAAAACTGTGGGACCAGTTGAAGGAATATGGCCTGAATAAAAACCTGGTTCAGTTCATACAAGAAGTGTATGCAGATAATGAGGCAGTGATAGTATGGGAGACGGAAACAACAAAACCAGCAAAAATAAAAAGGGGGCTTAGGCAAGGGTGCCCACTGTCACCGCTGCTTTTGATGATATACATGAGCCAAATGGAAAGGCGCTTGGAGGAAAGTAATATGGGATTCGATGCAAGCTATATGCAGGGAGGACAGAAAGTAACACAAGTTCTACCAGGATTGATGTACGCGGATGACATTGTACTGCTGGCAGATAACAGGGATGGGTTGCAGGAGCTGCTTAAGATCCCAGACGGCCATAGACGTCCGACGGTCGACCGACGGACGTCCGTTTTCGGACCTTCGGACATCCGACGGAAGTCCGGTTATGTTCGATATACGTACAGCGGACGTCCGTCGGACTATCGTTCGTGGATCCGGATCGCGTCCCACGGACGTCCGACGGGCAGCCGGAGACGGACATTCGGACGTTTCCCGGAACATGCTTGCAGGGCCCGCTATTGGTGTAAAAACTTGCCAATAACATTCGTGTAAAGCTCAGCAAGCATGTGCCATGGAAATTTCAGTCACATACTAGTGCTCAATGCCTTTGTCGTGAGAGTAAAGCAGACAACAGAATATGCAACAGGTTCAAGTTTCCTGTTGTCTGCTTTACTTTCACACACAAAGCACTGAACAGTAGTGTGCAATTAAAACTTCTATCAAAGAGGCACATATGCTAGCTGAGCTTTACACAAATGCACCATTCCTGAAAACATGCTAAGTGCATAGGCATACCAGCATGCGAGGTTGTAAAAAAAAGCATTTTTTTTTGGCGTTATTGCAAAACTGCATGCATAAATAGTCTACACTAAAAAAATATCGATGTTAAGGAATGGCATGGTAAAATGCAGGCCAACTGGAGTATTAAGAATCTACTTGAATAATTTTTTTTAATTATCCTTGGCTGTGACAGCTTTTCCCTTGGGGAGGTGGTGAAGGAAAAGGTATTTATTGAAACCTAATATTTCGGAATTAGCGAGGAGATGATCAAGTTCTCTGTGGGCGGCCTCCGCAGGCCGGGATTCCAGGAGCAGTTACTATCCTGTGCATTTGCTCGATCAGTTGTTGCTGGTCTTTCAGGCCTAAGATGGAAAGAGCAGGCTGGGCTCCTCCTGCAATAGAAGGGAAAATGAAATTCAAGTTATCTGTGCTGAACTTTGATTACACATCTCCAAGGGCAACTGCCAGTTTCTCTCAATTGCTTTTTCCAGATGGCACTGTACGCATGCATCTCCATTCAGAACTGTCACATACTATATAGAAGGGTCATATAACTGCAGCAAAACCCATGCAGAATAACAAAAGATACAAACATAGTTTGACCAGAACCTGGCATTCAGTATTTTTATGTTTTTATGTCGTCTCTTTGAACATGCCACTCTGACCAAACATGGCATGTTATGCTTGCTGCTATGCGCCCTCAGCAGTGCCCAAGACATGGAGTGCACATGCAGAGAAACTAAGCATAAAGGATGCTGTATATGAACATAAAGCACAGCCAGAGCATTGCAATATTACACAGGTACGCATTGGCGGCAGAAACCTGCATTTTGAGCGGTTTAACAGGCAGATTTCTAAAGTCATTGTTCCTGCTCTGAAAAGAAGTGATCAATAATAACATCATTTAAAATTGTTACCTTTTTGTTCTGTAAACTGCACATTTCGCTGGTTTCCATGTACCCTCTACCGAAGACATTCCCTGGGCGTGTCGGGGGTATATCGACATCAACATCTAGGCTACAAGCGTCTAGAAAGCGTCTCCTTAGAGCAGCTGCGACGAAGTAACTTATCTGATAACATGCAAGCTGCTGCAGCAGAATAAAGATAGACATTTGACATGTGGCTAAAGCCCAATGTGGAAGCATAGCCCGCCGCAGTGATTGCGCAGTGTTCATGCTTCTACAAGAGTTAAAAGTAAAGTTATTTGTTTACCCACAGCGCTATATGTGACATTACAATAGCAAGGCTTATAGTTACACAAAACAAAAAGCTGACAACCACAAGCTCCTGATGTATTACCGGCAGCATGCAGCATGGATGTTAGTTACTGAAATATGGTTGCATAATTCTGGCAACCAGCTGTGCATGTATGTTATGGATTTCTCAACTACGCACAACAAATTACAAAAAAATAATGGTATTTATAAATGCAGCCAGCTGTTCACAAGAAACACTGTAGCTTTTTTATGGGGAAGGTAGTGGGCACCAAAGAAACTGCCCCTGTAAAGGCACCTAATTTGCCCCTATGTAATATCGGGGACAAGTGTGTGGACTACACAAACTGCAATCAAAGCACATAACTTTTGCCCCTATGTAATATCGGGGACAAAAGTGTGTGGACTACACAAACTGTAATCAAAGCACATAACTTTCACATCGACCAGGAAACTCTAACCATACTTGTCGATGTGAAAGTTGAACGTTAGTTCTTTCATGTGTGCAAGAGAAATAAGGTCACAATTCGTTTACATCGCGATTCTAGTCCAAAATCTCCAGACATACTGTCCAGAGACTTTCGCCCCCGCAGTATAAGCCACCACTTGGGTAAGAGATTAGTAAAAGAAGTGTATAAAAGACATTAGTGCTGTTGGACAGCCATAGCTATAAAAATGGTATTGACATTGGAGTACTGCCTTAAGGCGGGGCCTAGGGCATTACAAAAGCAAGAGTTAAGTGTCCGCTGGTCCTCATTTGAACGAACAAAAAGAGGGGGGGGGGGGGGGGGGGAAGAAATCTACCTCAACTACATGTTTTGAGTGACACCAAGCCGCAGTTAGTATTAAAGATATCACACAGTTTTGTGGAAGATTTGGGAGCGCTTTGCTGCTTTCTTACAGGATTGGACAAAAGAGCTCACCATCTTCAGAAAGGCACGTTATATAGAAATGAAAATAGTGAATTTACTGCATCTGGCCACAACAACTTGCACACGGAGAGGAAGATGAACTGAAAATTTTATACATGAATGTACGTATTTACAACAGGTGAAACAATGACCATGATCTATGCCAAAGAGGAAAGAGATCAAAATCTAGCTCAGAACGAGTTCTCCAGGCCGCGGGGCCGTTTCATTAACTTCGGGACTCCGCCCACATTTCTCATCCCCAATGACAACGAACTCACACATGACTGGCTAACAAACATTTTGGCATGTCTTTCCACTTTCATAAGTTCTTCATCCTCTCCCTAATACAAGCAATGCAAAAGGGACAACAAATTCATTTCACAACAAACGGAATTTAGAGAATGGACCTCGAAATGATTGGCTCACTAGGTCACGTGCCAAACTCTCTCCCCTAGGAAAAAGAAAAAGATAAAAAAATTAGAACCCATCAAAACGGTGTCCCACGTGCGCAACCATTGCCCAAAGCTTGCATCCTTGGCGGCTCCTTTTACAGGGCAATTATTGCAATTATTGGCGTCCGAGTCAGCACCATTGCGGACCACATCAGAAGAGCCAACCCACATCCTCCCGCTCCGCATCATACCGTCACTGTTACACACTTGCCCTTTTTCAACGCCGCCATCTCCCACCATTGTTGACATCCAGGGTTGGAATCCTCAACGAGACCCCACTCAGCGCGCCTGCACTGAATAATTGTCACTTTTATGGGCTCCCCAACAAGGAAGAGGGCCTTACACGCTTCAACCTGACAGTGTTTTTTCTTTGAACGATAAGCAGTTCTTCCGAAAGAGGTGCTCGTTTCAAAGCTGTGCTGCCTCCGGGTGATGGGTCCAGTCAGAGTACTAAGGACCCCTTAGTACGCTTAGTACTAAGGACCCCTTAGTTGTATACTGTTCGTAAAGCTCCTTAAATAAAAATGAGCCCCCTACATGACACAGCAACGAGAACAAACTGCCTGTCCCCGCGTCTTCGAGTGCGACAGCAAAGTCCTCGGAAGAGGGGACTTCTTTCCCTCTCTGCCTACGTTTCCGTTAAGCACTGTAGCTGCTGTAGCTGCCTCTCTGTGCGAGTCTCTCTGCCTCCTGTCCGAGGGCAAGTGGGAGACGGCCGCAGCTGGGCATTGAACAGGTGACCCAAAAAGAGCAGACTAATAATGGTGCCTAGCATACCCACCGATCCCTTACAGAAATCATTAAAGAAATGAAAGCAACACATCAGATAACGCTACAATGTTTCTAAGTGCAAAGTCGACAACTCCAAGTCATATAAATATATGTACAGGGTCGTCCACTTCTAGCTATAGCACAGACACTGCTTTCAAACAACATTACGTACGAAACAGCCACATATCGATGCAAATCGATGCACACACACAGGGACCCGGATGTGCTGCTTCACATGGCCTGCCACTTAGCTTTATTGTGTGGCCGGTTCGAACGCAACCTCGTTTTGAAGGCAGTGAGCGTGTTATAGCTAGAAGTGGACGAGGCTGTACATCTCCACACATTAACTAGACAGAAACAGTGCAGAGTAAACTAAAAATTCAGTGTCTAGCAACACTATTAAAAGGGGATAAAGGCCACAGGGAGCTACGATTATTAGTACCGTTTTGCCTTTAAACTACAATAACATACTTGTTGCAAGCTTAAAATCAAAGATTCACACTTGTCCCACCCACAGCAATGGAACACACATCTGACTCAAGTCTGCAGAGAAAGAGCAAGCTAGACTATTACAGACGCACCCTTGATTATTTTTCTGGCATTTCTGAGGGTGAAGAATCTGACTTGTCAGTAGCATGTATATGAATAAGAATCCTATGACAGTAAATGCATCAGATTTTCTGGAGTGGCTTTTCTTTTCTGACCACATATGAGGTGAGCTATAATTTATCCAACTTGGCCTAGGTTTATTCTATGAATAACAAAGCTATAGCAGGTACACAGTCGTCCACTCAGGCTGAACATGCGAGTGCGTGGCATGCACGTTTTGAGATGCCACTGCATCCATCGCAGCTGCACACCGTAGCGAAGAGGCAGACAGCGTGAAGTACCAGCCTCTAGTCCCTCCACCACCACTGGGGTCCCAAACTAGGGACCCCTTGTTTTTGTCAGGACAGGCCCCCTCAGGGTCAGCTAGTGAGTAACCTCCTGTATTTGTATCTCATGGCAATTTTTTCCACCACCACCCACAATACGCAGCAGCGCATCATAGCAGATGTGAAGCAACAGCTCCTGGTCCTTCTATGCATAAGCCACTTTGCCTTGATGCATGCTTGCGCACCATAGTAAAGAGGCAGACGACATGACGCAGCAGCTCATGGTACCTTTACACATGAGCCCCCCCATTGTACTTCGATACGCACCATAGCAAATATACAGACTACGCCACACAGCAGCTCCTGGTCCCTCTATGCATAAGCCATCTTGCCTCAATACGCACCTGCGTACCTGAGCGAAGAGGCAGACGTGAACCTGCAGCTCCTGGGCCCTCCATGCACAAGCCACTTAGCATCAATGCACGGCTGTGCACTGTAGTAAAGAGGCGAAGGACGTTAAGCAGCAGCTCCTGGTCCCTCTACACATCAGCCATTTTGCCTCGATGCGCATCTGCACACCGTAACAAACAGCCAGATGTGACAAAGAAGCTCCTGGTTTCTCTACACATAAACCACTTTGCCTCAATGCACGTCTGCACACCGGAGCAAAGAGGCAGATGACGTGAAGCTGGAGCGGCTGGTCCCTCTACGCACAAGCCACTTAGCCTTGATGCATGGCTGTGACGGATGCATTGCTATTTTGCAAACTGCATGCCACACATTCCCATTCAAGCTAAGAGTGGACGGCTGTGTAAACTTAAAATACTGGTTATTTACTTCAATGGACAATGACAAAAAGTAACATGGTGGACAATGTAAAAAGAATTTGCTGCATAAAGTTTGTTGAAACCAGTTCTACATCCTACATGTAAACAAGCTAAAACCTTAATGTTGAAGGGATGTCCTGTGTGTTTAAAATCATCACGCTCAAACAACTTCAACACTGACAATCATGATTCAATATTAATAATATCGATAATGATACAATACTCACTTTTAGCCATACCAAAGAAATGAGAATGCAAAGGGATGTTGCTGTTTTTCCCCCGTGGATGACAGTTTTCCACGTTCAAAATTCTGCTTCCTGTTGGCCTACGAAATCGGCAACAGCAAATGGCATCTGAAAAATTTTTGGAAGCCTCATGCTAGTCTTCAGCGAAAAAAGCATTGCCATACAGAAGCAGAACACAAATACTTTTACAACACACTAAAAGCACCAACTGCGGTGCTGTTTTTAGGATGACTAGGTAGAGGTTTTGCTGTAGCAAGCCAAATGTTAGCCTTTAATAAGGAAAGCATTCCCATACAGAAACAGAACACAAAAACTTTTACAACACATTAAAAGCATCAATTGCACAAATGCTTGTAAGATGACCAGGTACAGGTTTCTGCTATAGCCCACATCATGTGACCAGCGGTTATCAGAAGCCTTGTATGTGAGCATGATGCCCTAGATTCAATTTATGGCTATCACTGTATTAACAAGCATGGGTTTAAAGCTACTTTAATATGATAATCTAAGAACATGGTAAGAGCTTTCAGTGCGAGACATAAGCTCAGTATCATGCACTATAAGGTGCTGCATGGCTCTAGTGTAGCTTTGGCATTATCTCGCTGTCAATAATGCAGTGAAGTTCTGAGGAGCCTTTGAATATCTGTAAGGACAAAGCAACAACAATTTTGTTTTCATCTCACTTTTGCTCAGCTCGTTTTTTTTTTTTTTTTTTTTTTTTTTTTTTTTTTTTTTTTTTTTTTTTTTTTGAGCCCGCGGCTTGCATGGCCTCCCAGTATGCCTGTTTTGCATAAAAGAAGGCGTTGCAGGTACCAGAGCTCACAGCCCAACTGTATCGCGGCGGCGGTATGTCAAATTCGTGCCAGAACAGCGCAGAACAACGGGTCAAGAAAAAGACAAGTGCTGACTTTTTTTTTTCTCTCATCTCCTTGTCCGGTTGTTCTGCGCGGTTCGGTCCCACATGCATAACCAACATGCGCAAGGTGCTGTCCCGGTTTGTCAAAGCTGAAGGAGAGTACTAAACCTTTAGTTATTTAGTAGCTACAGCCGTTCCTTCTAGAAACTGTAGTTGCCGTAAAGCTCGAGAGAGAAAGATCAGCGGCTGTCCATAAAAAAAAAAAAAAAAAACGCGACGTTTTCACAAGTGTAGGCATGTCGCACGATAGGCTCGAGGAGTGCAAAACTTTTCTCGTATAGTTTTTACAACTCAGCACGTTGCGCATGGTTAACAAATTAACTCCTTTAAAGCTCGGGCAGGCACTCCTTTATCAGAGACAGAGAAGTTGCGCGGCTTACTGGCGCAGCGTCCAGTAATGCCGAGAAAGATGGCCCTCAGACTTGAGGCTGCACTTTAGTTAGTCGGCGCGGAGCCATCCTGTCAGTCTCGCCTAAAACACTCGACCGTTCGGCAGCTGTACAGAGCTGTTTCCTTACCCAAAAGCTCACCTCTATCGGTGCATCGAAAAGTTCCACTAAAGAAACAAAAGTTCGGTGAAATACTTACTTTGGGATCGGCGGGTGAACAAAGTGTGCCAGCCGCACCAAGCCACAGCAAAAACAATGCTAGCAGTGCATTACAGCCGTAGGTATTTGTAACTGCGCAGAAAATGCAGAACACGGAAACGTGAAGCCATCTTCCATGACTAAGCTTCAACTTGTCAGGTGGATTGGATTGGCTCATTTCAGATTTTTTTGAGGATAGGCTCGGTTTCGTTCTTTTTGAGCTTGCTGCTTGCTGCGTCTATTCAGCCACTGATTAAAATTTCACCGAAGCATCATGATAGAAAAATGTTTAATGGTCATTTAACTTTTAACCAAAAATTTTTGATGGAAGAATTCAACGATGAAACATGCGGAAAATAAAAAAAAACTGTTTAATGGAAACGCTTTCTATCGCATCGATTCGCTCTGGCATCATATATTGCAGACTTGACGGCATTACTGATTTATACGCAGTTCAGACGAGCACGACGACTACAAACTATATCATAGCTGTGTAAAAGCAAATCCAGTGGCGGACGTACGGCGGCTGTCCGCTGGGCGAACGGATTCGACCATCCGCTTTCGTACGTACGCCGGAATTCCGGCGGACGTCCGAGATCGGCCGCCGAGTTGCGGCCGAGTTCGGTTGTCCGTCGGACGTCAGTGGCCGTCTGGGATCTGTGGAGAAGAGGGCGAAAAGCTGGGTCTGCAATTTAGCAGCGACAATAATGATGAAAGGGGGGATGTGCTGGAAATACAAGGCGCCAAGGTTGAACATGTGGAGAGCTATAAATACCTGGGCATATGGATCAATGAAGGAAAAAATTACCTAGAAAAGCATGAAAGAATTACGATAGACAAAAGGAAAAGGAGTTCGGATATCATGAAACACAGGGCCCTCTGGAATTATAACAGGTATGAGGTTGTTAGAAAAATTACCTAGAAAAGCGTGAAAGAATTACGATAGACACAGGGAAAAGGAGTTCGGATATCATGAAACACAGCGCCCTCTAGAATTATAACAGGTATGAGGTTGTTAGAGGGTATGGAAGGGTGTTATGGTACAAGGACTCACTTTTGTAAATGCAGTCCTGTGCATGAAATCAGAAGTACAGTCAGGCCTTGAAATCAGACAGAGAAAGCTAGGCAGATTGGCATTGGGAGCACATGGCAACACACCTAATGAAGGAGTCCAGGGAGGTATGGGCTGGGCATCATTTGAGGTTAGAGAGACAATTAGCAAACTAAAATATGATCAGAGACTAACCGAAATGGAGGAATCAAGGTGGGCACGAAAAATGTACAAGCACCTCTTCATGAAAAGCCTGAATACGAAATGGACTAACAGAACCCGAAAGCTCAGATTTAAGTACCTAGAGTTGGGAGATGCACCGCAGCAAAACAGCAGCATTGAAAAGCAGGTAAAGGAGGCAGAAAGGAAAATGTGGGAGGAAAGAATGCACGGAAAATCAGCATTGGGTATGTATAGAACTCGAAAACAGGATATAAAGAAAGAAAGTTTATTCGACAACTCACGAGGGAGCTCATTACTGTTTGAGGCTAGGACAGGGGCCCTCAGAACAAAAACGTACAGGAAAAAATTTTAGGAAGTAGATATATTATGCGCGGCGTGCGGAACTGAGGCGGAAACAACGGAACATGTTGTTCTAAGGTGCCAAAAACTTCGTCCTGCCCTTCCCGCGGGAAAAGCGGCAGATCTGGAGAGAGCGCTGGGATTTGCTGGGGAAGATGGACGAATGGATGAGGAACAAGGTCAATGTAGGAACGCGTTTTGGTAACAAAAGAGAGGTTAGACGATTGGTGGATAAAGTCAAGAGAATAAAGAGAAGAAAAAAAGGGAGGGGGGCAGATACGGGCGAATTAGAAGCTAAAAATAGGTAAGAAATAAATATATTTCTTTTAATTTTTTTGACTAGGCGGCGCAAGTTGCCGTGCGATACAAAGGGCAGAACCACTATCATCCATCCATCATCCATCCAGTTACCAGTTGATGCAGTGAATGCTCGATGCTCGGTAGCTTAAATGCTTCTGTGCGCACCTAGTGCATCCTTCCTTCCAACTGACAAGGCAAGGGAACTGTGGCACCGATTTTAGCAGATACAATGTCTAAGCGTAACGATTTTGCAGAGAGAGTTGCGTCACTTTGCTATCTTATATACGATGGCCTTCCCAAAACAGGGAAGCCTTCGAGAGATTGCGAGTGGACTTTGCTGTCTGCCGTTTTGTTGCAAGACGTCAACAAAGGCACGTGGAAATCCACTAGCGGCACTTTTGAGACTGTGATCTGTTTTTCTGCGAACAATATCGCTGTTAATTGTGCACAGAACGGAGCTTGTATTAATTAGCAGTGTAGAGAGAGTAGGCTGTTCTGTGATGCTTCGATGATGGAGCATAGGAGCGGCGTGCATTTGTTGGTGTGTGAGGGAACATATGCAAATACAGTCCAGTGGCTATGTCACAGAGACGCTTAAGCTCTGTGGAGCTTATCCCCCTTGTCCTCATTTCTCATCCTACCCAGTGCTGTCCTTTCCCATTGATTACGGCAAAGAACAGTGGGTACGGCTCATGCTCGCGCAGTAGAAACGCTTCACACCGTTGTCTCGTGTGAGCCGCCTAATTGGTAGTTTTGTTATTTTTGTGACTCGATCAGAAGTAAGACTTCCTGCTATAGTTGGCTGTGCCCCGATAAAGTGCGACCACGTGCGGTTCTTTAACGTGCACAAATTTTGCATTTCGCCTGCATTGAAACCTGGTCGGCGGCCGTAATTTCATTCCGCGATTTGGGGCATGGAACGCGAAAGCCAGTTAGCCATAGCGGGCCGTGTTTGTTTGGATTATAGTAGTGTTTTCAGGTTGTTATGACCTGGCAGAAGTGCGCGTTTTGTATAGCTTTTGTTTTAACTAGTGGGCTCTGTCTTTATGACCAAATTCTGGGAGTGTCGTTTTAACATACTTTCAATCGCTAACAGGTGATAGCAGTAGTTTATGATTTTGTTTAGCATTCAGTCTTTTCTAGCAAGATGTTTTAGGTAGTTGGAGAGCATCTTCACCGTGCTGCGAGTTAGATGTTGGGAGAAAAAAAATGTGTGAAGTGCAGTTTAGCATCTGTGTCTTGTTCTGTTTATTTCGTGGTTTTGCTTACTTTCTCGATAAGCAGTATGGGGAACTGAGGCTCAACACTTCCAGAAGAAATGTTATGGTGTATTGTTTGTATATGAATATTTGGTTTTGTTTGGTTTATGGGGTTCAACGTCCCAAACCGACTCAATCTGAGAGACACCGTAGTGGGGGGGCTACGGAAATTTAGAGGTTCTTTGACGTGCACTGACATCGCGCAGCACGCAGGTGCCTAGCTTTTCGCCTCCACCAAAAAGCAGCCACCGAGGTCGGGATTCAATTCCGCATCCTTGGGCGCAGTAGTCGAGCTCTCTAACCACTGCACCACTCCGGCGAGGCATATTTGAATGTGAGGAGGTTTTCACCGCTGTGGGATTTCTATGTGATGGTTACTTGCAGCAGGGATAATGATGTCATGGGGCATTTACTTTGAAAGGCATCTGAAGTGATTAAACGCAATGAGAATTTCGAATATGGGGTGACAGTACAACACACTGGCTAGCCTCTCTGATATGTAGCTGCTTAGTACTAACTGAAAAGAAAAAAAGAATGTCCTAAAAATTTGAATGTTTTCTGCTTGATCGCTTGTGGGTGCAAGCAAACATGAGGGGCCTATTCTCAGTTTTAAAATATACTCTCTGTTTTCTAGTGCCATGCAGCAGTGGCAGCACATTCATTTTGACATCACATGCCGGCTGTCTCATGCTCAGAAGTGTGCAAGATGCCATTGACTCTCTCACCTAGGCTTGCTTAAAATGTTGACCTAACATGTATGCTATGTTTAGTAGTCCGTTGGAACACAGTGTTATTTTTGCTGGCTTTTCATTGTTGGGTATCTGTAGTATTGCACACGAGTAAAGCAATAGTCTCATATGCTGCTTGAGAGAAGAACGACTTGTGATTAGTCATAGCAAGATCCAGACCTTTACTCTGAAGAGGCTGTTTCTTTTGTGCTGATAGTCGTGTGAAGAGCAGAGGTGTGCATTCTTTATTTGCTTACTTTGAGGCTTGTAGCTAAAAACATGCTTAATTTGTTGATGTGCTAAGGATGCCATTTGGCTTTTTGCCCCCAGCATGCCCATATGCCTAAACTAGGAGGTTGGAGAGGGGAATGAGTCAAGACAGTATAGGACAGTAGGAAATGGGGTGAGGTGATGGAGTGATTGCTTTACAGGATCTGCCATTGGGGCCAACAATTATCTTACTCTTGCCAAACATTGGTGCTACGTGTTGAAACAAGTGAAAAAGAGGAGTTGTTGCATCAATAAAGGATCGTTAGTAATTAAAGTTAAAAAATACATAGCATTGGCTTTTGCTTTGTGGGATCGTTACTGAAGTGATAAATTTGTTCTCAGCTTGCTCATGAACTTGCTTGGCTGCTCAGTGCTGCAGTGGAAGGGTTCAGCTAGCTCAGTTGTTTGTTTTTCTTGTCTGGGAAGTTTTCAAGTTGCATCATGTTAGTAGGTTTATCGTCTACCTTTTTTGCTTTCAGTTGGAGTCTCAGAAATGTGACAAGTGAAAAAATATTCTGTTTCATCTGACAAAGATCTCTTGGTTTGTTGTATAGAAGATGTTTGCGCAAAAACATGGACAAAGACATAGAAGAGACATGAGGCATTGTCCAAACTTTTGCACTAACGTCTGTACCATGCTGAGCCAACTGGCTCCACAACATGCCCTTTTGATCTGTTTCACTGCATGGTGTAGACTTTATTTGTATAAACCTTATAAAAGCATTTGGTTGAAGGATCTAGGGGGCTTGAATGTGCAACCTTTGTAGGAACCTTTATAGGGGATTCATTTGTGAAGTGAACAAGCTGACTTTCGTGCTCTCATGCTTGAGTTTTAAACTTTTTAGGGTGGGAGCTGTATTCTCAAGGTTGCAACTCCCAAGTTCGCCGGCTGTCGGCGAATAATTTGAGCACTTCACAAGGCCCCACTTTGTTTTCTTAGGCCTCTGAGCAGGGATAGGGATATTTTCTTCACGAGGCTCCACCGTGTCTTCTCCTTAACCCTTTCAGTGCGGAGTTTTTTTTTTTTCTGACTGCAGGTCACTTCTTGCCTTTTATTATTTTTTTTGTATGTTGCCTGGGCTCTGTTTTTGCATGTTAGTTCAGTGTAAATTTTATGCTAGACAGTACTATGGTCTGTACAACATGTAAACATTTTTTATTTTGCTTGTCGGGTTTCATCTTGTTCCTCGCATTCTTAGGTGGCAGGGGCTGTTCCTTGCTGTCTTCGCTTGAAAAGCGATTTAGCTGAGCTGCTTTACCTTTGTAACTCTCATCTGAGTCGGAATTCATCAAAAGTTCCTTAATTCCTTTGTCCGTCAAAGCGTTGACACACTTGGCACGCTGACTCGCCATGGCTGCGCTGCTGAGATGGCAACTAAATGGCATTGTGATTATGGTAATGATGTTGTAGATCTAGAAACATCCGAACTATCTGCTGTTTAAAATTTACACTACACAATCTATACATTTATGGAGCCTCTCCTTAGACAATGCAACATTCATACAGGGCTTAAAGTCAGGGGGGTCTAGGGGGGGTCTCAGACCCCCCCTAGACATTTGTCATTTAAAAGGAGTCTGAGACCCCTCTACACTCTAATATTATATAAGGACTGCATGAATACGAAGCAGACTGCCACCTTTTTCTTTTGTCAGAGATTGTCGGAACATTCCCTCTTTGTTGTTTCGGCAATATCTCGGTAAGTTTTAATAAGAAGCCATTAACATATTTTCTAAAACTCGAGGAGAATGAATATGATTTTTCCCTTTAAATCTGTATAAGATGATGTGCAAGGCAGGCCACCAACCACTTCCTCTCCTCCTCTTTATTTCCCTTTCTACCATTGCTCAAACCACAGAACCCTCTCCAATGGAGCCAGACTTTAAGCACTGTTTGTACAGGACAAGTACCAGCAGTGACGGGAGGTGATATAGCAAAGTAACAAGCGTGTACTCGGGTGCAGCGGGTGATGTGCATGTAGATTTCATGAGTTATCTCAGAAGTGGCAGTGAAAGGGTTAAACCTCTATGGATACTTCAGAGCGGAATTCCCAAGTTCGCTGAGTGTCACCGAATGACCTTCAAGGCCTTGCAAGGGAAATCTAGGACTAAGTAATTTTGGATGTGATTTAGCTAGTCTGTGCCCGGTGCTTTCACACTAAAAAAACAACCATCAGAGCATATTGAAACATATCTGGTTTGAACCCGGTACTCGGGTTTAGTAGCTGAGCGTCTCAATCACTGAGCTACCATGGCGGGTGCTTTTGCTCATTAAAGCCAGGTTTAAGTAGGAGTAAACCTCCGCAATTTTTTTTTTTTCAGCAGGAATAAATGGAGATGTGCTGCTTTGTTTCTGGTTTTATTATTTTAGCTTACAGCAGTTACTGGTTAGCAAAAGAGTATTCAGTTACATTAGTAGATAGTTTTACAGGTTTAGCATCCAAAAGCGACTTAAGCGATGAGGAGTCTACAGAGGAAGGCTCCGGAAATTTTGACCACCTAGGGTTCTAAACGTGCAATGACATTGTACAGTACATAGGTGCATTGCTTTTCACTTCCATCAGTATGCAGCCCTGGCAGCTGGGATTGAACACATGTCCTTGGGTTCAGTAGTCCCTAACCACTGAGCCACCTCTATGGGCAGTTACTTTATTTATTATTTTTATTTACTGGATACTGCCAACTGCCTCCTAACAGTCCAGGCAGGAGTGAGTATATGAAAAACAATTTGCACGATTTAACGAAATAAACTAGAATAAGTGTGAGTGAGTGGCAGCTAGACCACAATAAAGTAAACATAAACAAGAGGAGCACAACAGTGCAGAATGTGTATAAAGCAAAGGAACTGGTGACACAAATAATAGCGCACATCATACAAAGATTTCATGGCAGATACAAATGATTCAACTGAAAACAGGTTAGGAATTTCTTGCAATAGACCATTCCATTCTGCTATACGTAGTTCTCGGAAAGAGTGATAAGCTTTGGTTTTAGTTTGTGGTACCACAATAATTTTACTGTGCTTGCCCCTTGTTCTTCTTGATTTGTTAAGACTAAAGTACATATCGGGTGTCATTTTTGTGAAGTGATTCATAATGTTAAAGTTTGTAAGCAATGTATCTTTCGCCGACATTTGTTGGGAGGCCGGATCATATTCTGAGATGAAAGACAGAGGCTAGTTTATTATAAACATTATAAATGAATCTAAGAGCTTTTTTTTTGCACACTTTCGATGTAGTTGATGTCAGTCTTTGTGTGGGGATCCCATACAACATCAGTGTACTCAAGAAATGTTCTAATGAGTGTCGAGTAGGCAGCCAGTTTAGTTACACTTGTGCAATGTTTCAAGCCTGGTTTAAGCAGCCACATTCTCTTTAACAATGCCAAAACAATGTATTCAACGTAAGCACTCCAAGTCAGTTTCAACTCTGTTACTATGCCTAGATATTTAAAATTATTGACTCATTTAATTTCTGCATTATTTATCCTATATGTGCAAACTAGGGGTGTTTTCTTCCATGTTATCAACATTTGTGTTCATTTGGATACATTTAAATTCATTCACCGAGAATGGCACCAATTATTTATTGCTCTAAGGTAATAATGGTTCTTTTGGCTTAAAACCACCGTTGTATATGCAGGAAGCTCTGTAGTGATGAAAAGTCATCAGAAGTTGGAGAGCAACTGTTTTAGCAGTGTTACATATGTTGCTTTCTGCTGCGTAGTCGTGAAGTAAATATGTTTGTCTTCTTATTTTGCAGACACTTTGCAAGTTGTGTCGATTGCTACTGGTACTAAAAGTATACCTACAGGAAGTGCATGCAAATTAGGTAAGGATACCTGTCAAACCACTCAGCAGGTCTGCAGAGCTCAAGTGCTGTGTCTGTAGTATTGAATTTAAGTGCAAGTGGAAGCATTGCAAAATGGAACACTTAGTACTAAAGGGATGATTGCTGACTGCATGCATATAAAGTGTGCCTGTTCAAGCTGCTTCAGCCTGTGTATTGTTTCTTGATCTGATGCTACTAAAAACAAATGTTGCTGCGAGAGTGTTTCCGTGTAGAAAATTTTCTGGAATGTGGGCATTTTGTGCGCATCCACTTCTGGTATAAATTTATTGATGAAAGTGGGAAATATTGATTGGTCATAGTGCCCTGATTGAAGTAGTATAACTGATAAGAATATCCATCTGGTTTCGTGTCTTGCCATTTCTACATGTGTATTTGTAGAAAGAGAAGGAAGAACAGAGAGTGGATAATACTATTGCACTATCTGCAAATTACAGACTGCACACAGCTGCTTGCATGCCATTTCTGTGCTTTAGCTTTGCCCTAGCATTCTCATGTGCAGTGTAGCTCATCAGGCCTGCATCTGGCTACTTTCCTGCTATTACCATTAGTGCATTGGCCCTCTTTCTATGCTAGTGATGTGGGAGTGTTCCAGCTATGAATGTATGACTTGCCAGCAGCACAGCTATGACAGATTTGTTTGTGCTAGCATCCATTCGTTTTTCTTGTTTTTCGTTCAGGCAGAATTGTTAATGGAAAGCAAAAGCCCACAATTAGAGCATAGTTTGAAAACTATCAGGCAGGAACTGTCGAAGTATTTCATAAAGTGTTTTTTTTTTCTTTCTAGAATTGGGGGGGAGGGCACATTTCTATCTGCCTGCCCTGATGCTGTTAAAGGCAACAGGTATATTTCAACAAAGCAGCTTATGGGTTCTTTTGTGAATGTGAGGATGTATGATTGAAGACAATCATTAAAGGGGCCCTCCACACTAGCCAATAAAGTTGCGATGCTCGGCTGTTGAAGCGCACGCGAATTCCTGGGGAGTGGAGATTGCCGGCACGCCAGCATGATCCAGCTGACTGGCTGTGACTGTGGTAGCTGTGCGACGTCTGAAAGAATGTGACCAATAGCCATCTCTTAACATGCGGAGGTGTGGAACACAATGAAGGGTGCAAGTCTGAAATAGTTGCCAGAAAGGGCTTGCCTACTTTTGCGTGCGATTGAGATTGTTCTGCTGCACGAAAAAGTGTATTATTTGGTTCAGATGTTCTATTTAACACAATCTAGCAGTTGAGTGAAAGGGTTTACTATGCTTGAAAGATGTTCCAGGGCCCCTTTAAATTAGCCGTAACTGCCATCCTTATGTTATACTTTGTTAAGTATGGAGTTCTTCAAAACAAAAAGAAAGTATTCTGGAGTCTGAAAGGTAACTTCACGGCAAAAGCTACTGCTTAGTTTGGCTGCGGGCCTAAACTTCTTACAATTTTTTTTCAGGCAACCAGGTGATTGACAACCACGCTGAAGTGCTGGCTCGGAGATGTTTCCTCAGGTGTTTTCAAAAAGCTAATCTCAGCTTTAAACTTTGTAATGAGTGTAGCAAAAGGTTTTTGAAGAAGCTTTCTACTAGTCTGCAAAAAGAAAAGGCTGTAAAAGGTCTTTTTACTGTCTTGTCTATGCAAAAGATAATGCTTGTTCCTGTATTTTCTGTCTTTTTTTTTTTTTCTTCTCTCTTGCTGTTGAAGTAAGACTGCAATTCAGAGTTTTATTCTTTTCAGCTGTCTGATATAGATGATGAAATTATTTTATTTTCCTATGAGTTTGTTTACTTTTGAAAGCTTTTCTTGGTGGTTTTCAAGATGGGGCCTTAGGTTAGCAAGTATGCACATGTGTGTGCTCACATTCGGTTATTATCTATTGCATGTGTGTGCACTGTGGAGTTCATGTTCCCAAATGCTTGTTTTTCGTCACTCAGTCCACACTTGGCATCTTGCTTTTGTGAGCTAGAATGCTTATATGTAGCCTTGACTTATGGCAGCACATGGATTGTATGAGGACAGCATTGAGGCTCTCGTGCATGCATAGTTTGAAAATAAAAAAATCTAAGCAGAATTAGAATAGGCATCTTCATAAGGGAGATGAAGGGTATTTATTAATGTGATATTTCTTGTACAGTCTTTTTCTAATTAGAGAAAACTATTTAGTTATACTTTATGCTAAGGCAACTGTTCTGTGGTGCTGTTAGGACCATTTGCTATACATAATGGAATTAGTGTGCACTGTAATGCTCCTAGAATTGGTGACTGGTCTAAAGTTCATAGGCTCTGTTGCAATAGCAATGATGGGGCATGTCAGGTCGAGATTTAGATGGCAGTTGGCAGCTACATTACGTTAGCAGTGTGGATAGGTGATAGCCTGTGTCTGGGATAGCTGACGATACTGTTTGTGTCTGAGTAATGTGAAATGACCTGTGTTGATATTTACGAAGTGACGCACTGTCTAAAGTTCAGCGATTTAACAAGTAGAGTTGTGCTAATATCAGAAGTGTGAAGCAAATGAGAATAATAAAAATTGGGTGCGAATTGAAATACGATATGAGAACACTGTCTGATATTCTCAAATGATTTTGAGTATCGGTAAATGTAGTTCAAACTGAGGACCAACACTTAAAACTGTTTTTCCGCGAAGCACAGCTGTGAAAAGCAAAGTTAGGGCAAAAAAATTTCGTTGTCATACACCATGAGCATAATTTACCATACCTGTAATTTCTACCAAGCATTAAATAAGGGAAGGGGAATCATAGCACTAATAATAATCAACTTTATCTTGTAGAATAATACTTGCTAACAGTTGCATTTGAAAAACAGTCTACTATTACAGTTTGACTTTATGCTTCCAGGACCATGGAGTTTACTAAATGCTGTTCTGAATCAGAGCAAGTGCCCATACTGATACCTCCTCATTAGAGAAGTGCCACCAGCGGTCTATTATGTGAGGGGCAAAGCACAGGCCATTGTTGACAAAATGCGACAAGACTTCTTGTGAAAGGGACACAAGAGACACAGATTAAACTAGATTTGCGCACAAGTGTTTACTGTGGTAAAAAAATTCTGTGTAAATTTTATGCTGGATTCCGTATACCAGTCTTTGTACAGGAAGGACCTGCATGAAGCCAGGTGAAGCTGTCATATTCCTGCTGAGTGCAGTAAACTCTTAATTATTTGGCCTTCATGAAGCAGGAAAAAAAAATATTAAAAATGAACTAAAAGCTTGAATTATTTATTGGGCCTGAACAGATTGCTGAAAACTGTTTGCACCACAGTAGTGTTATCTGATAAATACTTGTGCGATGGATGTATTTATTTGAGATAAAGCCAAAGTGTTAATGGCATTTTTACCTGGCTTCGTTAAGTGCTTCGCTTTGAGCACACTGTTGGGAAGGCAGTCTCCAAAAAGGAAGGTTCTTTTTCACAAAACGGCCTGTCGTGTTTTGAGGATGCTTCACTGCATTCACATGATCAAGCATTACGGTGTAGTACGCAGTGCAGTGAAACTGCGGTGAATTAAACAATTTTCTGCATATTCGGTAATTTTCGAATATTTGAAAGATTCCAACTATCAGATTTTTGAAGCTTAATACAAATCGAATAACAGGCATATTCGATTCATATTTAAAGTTTTGAATATTCACATGCCCCTAATTAAAAGCGATTTCCACGGAGCAAGGACAGCTGTGTACACATGCCGCATACTTGCTCCTTCCTACACAAGCCAAACTGCTTCTACACACTCCGTGTGTCTCATTGCAGTGATCTAAAACAAGAGGATCGTTGCCAGTCTGTTTATAGCCGGCTGTCGACTTCATCATGGCTCAACACAGTGACATGTTGTGTGGTGCTGCACTGTTTCTGGCTGACGTGGTTCTCTCTAGGCCAACACTGCGTTTACAAACGCCGCTTGTGGCGTCACAGCAAACTGGGGGGGGGGGGGGGGGGGGGGGTGAAAAGTAGGCTTAATGTCTATAGGACTACATGGAAGTAAATGTTTTCAAAGCAGTTTTCTGATTTCACGAAACACCTGTTATGTTGTTTTTTGGTACAGAGCGACCATGACCATCCTAGAACAGATTGTGAAAACTTCTAATGCCATTTCTGAGATGCAGCATCTTCAAAACACTGTGAAACTTATGGGGGTGCGAGTTGGGAGAGCGACCCATGGAAACACTCGTAAACACAACTGATTGCAACATTTTTCTTGTTTTGCAGAGCTCCAGAAGAGGTGGCGAGTCTATAAATGTTGGCGAGAATTTTGAAGAAATGTGTGAAAAAGTATGCAATGTCATTCCAAAGGCAGTCTGCATTTAAAACGCCACTACAATAATGTGTTGTGAAGCCTTACATGCCGGCCGACAGACTCGTTATCTGCTGGTTGTTTCTCAGAATCCCGCAAGCTTCACTTGTATCCTGGTATGCTGCTATATGCACTGAATTTTCTTACTAATACCTGTCACTCAAGGTGTGCAGCTGACAAAACTACATTCAAAAAACACTTCTCAAACGTCATCACAAGGGGATGAAAGAAAACGGCCCACTGTAACAGCCTGTGGCGCAGACGCTCTGTAGAGCGCGGATGACGCCGGTGTCCGCGAACATGACTTGTGTGAGCAGATGCGGCATTTTGGTCGTCTGCTGCTGCGCGTGGTTCCTTTATCAGGCTGTGTGAGGACTGCCTTCAGCTTAAAAGTTTGTATTATTTGAGCAGCAGTATTTAAGAGGGAATGTGGCCTTAGTGGCATGTAGGACAACACGAGAAGCTGTCGTGATTGCAAGAAGCACCCGGCGGATAATGAGCTACGCAAGGGTCTGTCGGTCTTTACAGTACACATTTATCAGGGCATTGTAAAAACAGATTGACTTCAATATAATGTAGCATACTTTGTCACACTGTTTCTTCACAATACTCACTATTAACTATAGGCCACATTTACTCTGGTACTCTCAGAAACCTGAAAATTATTTCGCAGCTTTTCTTTGCATGTGTTTCTGTGTATGAGTCGTGCTCCCGACTTTTACTTTTATGCTTTGCTGTGTTACTCCACCTCTGTAATGAGGTTTCATAATTCCAAAGTTTGTTTTACGATGTTCATAGTTACTCTGCCTCGAATGACGGCATCATAGGCACACTGTGAAACCAGAAAACTGCTTTGAAATCTTTTAGTTCTGTGTGTTACTTCTTTTCACCTCCAGTCGGGTCATTCGGCCCAGCCTGGTGTCAGCAGCGCCACCGCATCTTGCTTATGTCACAGATCGATGTTGGTTTATAGCCATCAGCGCATTACTGCACACTGGATTTTGCTACGTGCTGGCATTTTATGAAGAAAGAGAAAGTTAACTGACGTGTGGTGCAAATCAAATAGAATAGTAAATGCTATTCGAAAACTGCACTAAGTTTCGAATATTTGCACTTACAAGTCGTATGACTCCTGTGTGGATCACAGGCTTGGTGGAAAAAGTACTTGAACAGGCTGTGTGGAAAGGACTAAAATTTAGTCATCAACTGAGGAAACCTATCCTGGCCTTTCTTGTGACTCTTTTGGGAAATAACTCAGTACTGTCACTACTGTGTGAGTACACCCTGAGCATAAGCCCAGGAATAGGACACATTGAAAAAAGGGTTGTGCTAGGCTATCACCTTCCTACTTCATTTTTAGCGTATAGCAGAAAGTTGCAGAATTTACTGTAACTCTGATTTGCATGGTCTAAGCCTTGCTTTGTTGTAAGGCAAACCCTCATTATTTGCAGTCCTTTCTTGCCATCAATCACCCCCTTCTGTCACCACTTGGCTTTATCACTTTTTCTGCTTATTTTATCTAACACACTTACAGATTGCATATGGTGTTAATGGGAAGTTAAAAGAAAACAAAAGCAATACCAGAGTGCCCTCAAGTTATCAAGAAGTGGAGTGTTAGCAACATGCTGGTTATGAATATATATAGGCCATGTTTTCCTGTTTTCTTTGGCATGCCTTTGGTAACATCTTCTTGTCATGTGACAGGTTTGCCTATTCAGAATTTCTGGCACTTGCACTTGGGAAAGAATCAACAGTTTTTGTACCCACGGGATCATCTGTATTTGAGTATCAATTAAGACCGGGTTTGAAGCTTCATCTCTTTTCTAGTCATACACCATGTAAGTGATTTTTTGCATATGACTCTTATAAACGGTGGTGTCATCTAGTAGCTTTAAGCAAACAGACTTATTTCTGTAGCTGCAAAAATTTTGAAATGTAATTGGAAGTTAGGGTTCATTTGTCTCATTCCTTTCTCATGCTCTTTGTCTTTTGTAGATATATAATGTTCAATTAATTCTTGCCAACTTACCCAAACCACTAGCTTGCTTGCCTGGTGTTTGACCAGTGGCCCCAATTGCTTTTAGGTGGGGATGCCTCCATCTTCCCCAAAAATGATGATGTGCCATTGGAGACTACTACTGAAGATATTGAAAATGGTTCCATAGCCGCAAAGCGGCCGAGGTTGGATTTGGAACCTGGTGACATCTATAGGTGAGCAACGAAAGCATTATTGGCTGCTTCTCTATAGTTTCATACAACTTGGGAACAAAGCGGCAAATGCCCCTCAAAGGTGGCACTCCATCCAATGGCCTGAACCGATTCTCATGCCATCGTGGTTGATTTGCATGTACCTGCTGGCATGACATTGCAAGGAGTGCCTGATAAAAGTGACTTTACCACAGTTGAACGAGGTTAACCATGGTGTGATGAAAATCTGCTGACACTGTTGGCTGGAGGGCCTCCTTTGAGTGCTGCTTTGTTCTTGAGTTGTACCTGAGTAGTTTGGTTTGGATTATATGGTTTAATGTCCCAAAGCAAATCGGGTATGAGAGCTGCTGTAGTGGTATGCAGTGGTAATTTTCGACGTCCTGGGGTTCTTTAACATGCACTGACATTGTACAGTACACGGACACCGGGCTTTTTGCCTCCATTGAAAAGCACCAATGATTGAGTCAAATACTCCTATTCAGAACTATTAAATGTCATGAATTATTATGAACAATTTCTTCAATTTCTTTTATTGCATTTCGTATAGTATTCTTTCTAAATACATTACAAGGTCTATGCAGTGACAGAACATTAAAGGGACAAAATACTGGAATTTAGGTTCCGAATTTTTTTTTGCCATAGTGGAAAGATTGATGTCTAAAATGTTCAATTCCATAACGTTTTTGGTAGAAACGCTGTTGAAAATTTTTACCGAGAATTTTTCGATTAGTGCATGTGATCGTTTTTATGTACTCCGATGCTGTAAGCCATGAGCAGCGACCGCGATGACGACTGGTGGTCGACAAAAATGACGTACCAAAAACAAATATAAATTTCACTTGCCAGACAGTAATCAGACATTTTTTGCGTAGAGTAACATCCTTTTCAGTTTCACTCAATGCTGTTATGGTGCAATAACGCACGCCTCATCTATGAAAGTTTTAGTGGGCACTATCATCGCTTCATTCACAGACTTCCAAACACTGTGGCACCATCTAGTGGCAGAACCTGAAAGCATGCCTCTCGTGGTGCGAAAGGAGGGGTGGTTTTTATTTAAAGACGCAGTGAAGAGAGTGCAAAATATAATAAATTGTGACACGCACTCCTAGAAGAAAACAGAACAGTGTGCAGTTACGAAAATCTGTGATATTTTGCTGTCATGTAGTCATGTGAGGTACTACAGTGAAAGTAATAATGTTTCTCCACTAGATAGCGCTTCAATTTTTTTTAATGCGATTTTCAATGGCAAACTAAAATTGTAAAGCCTCCTTTCTTTGATATTGTAGTGCATGATCTGTACTATATGAGGCAATATCTTTCCATCTCCATCATAATCTCATGACATATTTTGGCCAATGTTCTGTCCCTTTAAAAAAATACTTCACGATCTGCCTCTGCCTCTACAATTCACATATGTAGGGCCACGATTGGCATGCACGGGAGAGAGGGTTTAGTGCATCTCATTGCATCCAGAGCTCTCTGGACATAGTAGTTGTCTTTTTCATCATTGGGGGATTTTTGGGATTTATTGACTAATATTGTTATTGTTTCCATATTTATCTACAATAAGAAGGTTGTTATGTTGTTCCATCTTTTTCTTGTCTTGTTCTGCTGTACCAAAATTAGAGCATTTACTTCAATTAAAGGAACCTTATTTTTGCAAGCACAGTTGCTTAGTTGTCATGAAAGTTGATGCCTCTGCTATGATGCGGTGACTCACAATGAACGAGCAACAAGCTAAGAGGAATCAGAAAAATTGTGGGTATGCATGGTGGTCTTGGTCAAGCTGGCCCAAGGGCAGCTTGGCTGAACAGCGCCATGGCTTACATGGTCTTTGGTCTGCATGAGGTAGGATCCATTATCCATCCATTATTGAAAGATCCAGCTTATTGTGGCATGGAGGCTATAGCTGGTGAAGCAGTGTAATGAAGGATTAAGAAGCTAGAATTGCTCAGCATAATCATATTACAAAACAAAGGAAAATGTTGTAGTAAATTCTGGAAGTGAATTTCCAGGAGTAATCTTTTGTGGTTTCCTTATATCTGCACTGACCGTGGAATGGCTGTTGTGCCATGGAGGCATTCGGATTGTTATCACTTGAAATGACTTTATTGCAGAAAAATGTATTTCTTCAAAAATCTCGATTTGCTTCTGTTAATACTAGCTAAATTATGTAAGGCTGCAGTTCTGTTCACTTGACTTGCATTTTGGCATTGGTTATCCTTTGATAAAATTTCAGGTTAAGTGTTCATAGGTAAAATTTATAGTCGCAGTCATGGTCACTTGCATTTGCACCCAATATTTGCTTTAAAGTCCTGAGGTACAGGAAACTTAAAGGCTTAGCAACTTGCTATGCTTGCTGCTAATCAAAAAATCTACTGTCCTTAAATTACATTCTGCAGATATTATGCAGGGAAGAAATAGTAAAAAAGGTGAAAAATATACTATATTCATGGCCAGAGTTCTGCATCTGTATGTATGTGAATAAAAAATTGCTAGTGCCATAGTGTTCAGGCATCCTTGGAATGGGCCTCTTGTTCTAGGTGGCCCATCATTTCTAATATCAAACAAGCAGCTGAATGAAATAGGCCTTAGGCACTGGTATGGGTCACTTCAGTTGAATAAAAAATGCTTGGTAAATTTTTCCGCAGTATTGTCCAACGCCTGTCTCCTTGTAGTACCAATAATTGAGTCATTACCGAGCTAGGAAATTATTTCTGCATGCCGTGTTGTGCGTGGTCTTGAGTTTTTGCGGTATGCTTACCGAGAGTTGGAAGGGTAGCAAAAGCTACATTAGTGCTTGCTGAGAGCTTGTTGGCGTGGTGATGCGCCTATTGTTTTGCTATTTTTTTACACGTGCCTGCTGACAATGTTTCTGGACTCCTTGGTTGGTTGGTAGCATGTTATGCTTCATGATGTAATATTGGGTTGGGGTTTCTGTCTTGCCTTTGCTGGTTGCTTAGCTCCCTAACAGACGTCATCTTTTATGAAATTTGAGCCAAAATTATCTTCAAGTATTGGTGATTAACCAGCATTTATTGGCTGAACAAAACTTTGGGTTGGATGAGCCTTACTTTCTGGAAAGTGGGAACAGAGTGCGAGAAAACATGCCAGACTCGCCAGGTGTCCGGAAAATGACCGTCAGCTTGTGACAAACCTGGGTCGTCCAAGACTACAAGTGGGTTAACGTCATTGGGCACCGTAGGTGAAGTTGCAAAGTGTTGATTTGAAAGTGGCTCGCTAAGAGGCACCTCAAGCCTGAAGCTGTGGTCGCAGGTGGACTAGTGAGTCACTTTTTCATTGCTGAGGGCACACCTGAGCAGCAGCTGAGCGTATATGTCGCGCAGGACAGGAGCCAAGTGTGTGCCAGGGGTGGCTCAGGACAAGAAGCAGCCTGGTGCAGGCTACCACCAGCTGTGTGTGGCTCGAAGCAAGCCCGGCAGGGGTGCTGTATCCCTCTCCATGTCATGCAGTGATAAGATGGCAAAATGGCAAAGCTGTGGTTTTGAGGGTGCGCTACTGTCCCATTTCCTGAAGGGCAAGGAACCACTGCATTTGTCTTCAGTGATTGTTGCTGGGTATGCAGGCAGTTACTTTATTTTCTGTTTGATTTTTCACTAGAATTAGTGTAATGTGAAGCTTAAAGGGGCCATGTAACACTTTTTGAAGTGCTACAGGGCACTTTGCTTATGCTCTTTTTTGGTTGAGTCAGCCCCATCAAGGTCAGCCCTGGTTTATTACCCATCTGACAATTTGGGAAAGGAACTTGCAACTTGCACACCATGTGACCGGATGTGCAAAATTTAAGGGCAGTGTTTGGGACTGCAGTAGAATGAATTATAGGAATAGGTACACATCTGTGGAAATTGCTAACAAAATGAAAAATAAAGCTGCAGAAACAGTGCTTGCGGCTTGGTTTTGCCGGGCTCTCCGTTTACATTTCACCTTCTTTTTTAATATGTTTGTCTGGGGACAAATCAAGTAGCCCATCTGCATACGTAGCAGAAATTTTAAGGGGGGCGTGGTTGTGTGTTCACTGTAGCTTGATTCTGTTTATGTCAATGGCACTTCTATGATCAGTAAAACGAGTGGTCTTCTGTAACATTTTTTATTCAGAATATAAAATATATACTACATTGCCTTTTTAATTAGTTACAAAAAATTTGGTGTGCCTATCTGCAGATTTTTTTTTTGTTTTTGTGCTGTTCAGCAGCAGTAGTCACCATTCAGTTTATTTGGCGGTTGTCCCAATTCCACTGACAAACCGCAGTGAAACCAAAGTACCGAGGAACTGATATGTTATATGCTGAAGTCCATTTTGAAGACATGGCATTCTTATAACAAATTTTTAAAGTGCTAAAAATGTTTTTTTTTTTTTTCAGCTTGCTTCTCCATAGCTAACATCACAGCTTACAGTTTTCATGTTCTTGAACTTTCTTTTTATAGCTGGTGTGCTTTGGGGCGTGTTTTGCAGAGAGTGGTGGAGGGTGGTCTAGTTTGCCATCAGAATTTAAAATGTGTTCCAGGAGCTTTTCTCTGAAATCTAGGTGCTCAAACCCCACTCGATGGGGCTGAAAGAGCTTCACACCATGGTGCAGTTCTGGAGAAGCCACCTCAGGTGCTGGAGCTTTGGTTACTGCTGAAACCCTAACGAATTGAAATAAAACAGTGGGAACACAGAGTAAGCTCGTGTAACTGCTCAAGAGCGAGCTGAAATTGAACGTGTGCTTTCCTTGGGCTACTAGATGAAGTTCCACACTGATGTTTGACTGATCATCATCCAAGTTGAAGTCAGAGCTCGTGAAGTCGTCTTCGGACTTATCGCTACTGCTGTCGTAAAAAATCCGCGCTGGAAACAGCGTAATCATGCGAATGGCGCCAAAAAATACATAGCGTGTTGATGCAAACCTAGTGCCTTTTGGTTGACATTCGAGATCACCCCCCTCCGAGTAATTATTTCTTCTCACCACCCGGCAAAAAATAAAGAAGAGAACTGAACCATATGTAAACTAAAACTACAGTTGTCATACTGTGTCCAGATGGGGTTACATTTGCCAACATAGAGAACTTTGTGTTTGGCATTGCATCGAAAACAATTTTTCATGTATGAACGATGGCCTATGGGGTGCTCTTGAAATTATCTTGTGGATTTAACGCATTACCATGTCCCATTCAAAAATGCCAATAAACAAAATGTGTTGTGATTAGGTTGTCTTGCGGGACCTGCTTAAGTTAATGATTAATGAACTTATGGCGATTTCCACTGGTCGCTACGGAGCACGTTTTCTTGCTCCGGGACGACGCTTTCGAATTCCACTGGTCGACCAAGATAGGTTGCGCATATTCCGCTGGTCGTTTGGGGCAGCTCGGGACGCTCCAGCTCGATCCGCCGACCGAAGTCGGATCTCGCCGGAAGTCCTAGTCGCTGACGCGGTCACTTCCGGATGCTGCTGGATTCTTTTGGCTGTTTTTGACCGTTTCAGCGACATCGGCAGAGGACACTGGGCATCACCGTTTTTTGCGCGAATATGTCGAAGTGCGTCTATCGGCAAACATCTGCAGCGTTAAAAAAATGAGAAAGCAAGTTGTTGAGGGCCGCACTCCTGGCTATTTATTAACCGCAAACATTTTGGCGCTGGGATGCGGCTACAACTTTCGAAACTGGCTCGGCTTTACTTCCGCCACGCGCTCTACACGTTCCGCTGGTCGACCAAGGCTGATTCGCTCTGTAGCGCTTTAGGTCGGCTCGGGCGCCCAGCTCCGATTGACAAGTGGAAATCGCCATTAATTTTTATGATGTTTGATTTGCAGATGAAATTTCTTCATTGATACTGCTGCAATTGGTAAAGCTGATAAGTAATACTGTGATTACTGCTCTTAACATCATTATTCGTTATTAATTTGACCTTTTTAGTTGGCATTCTGACATAAGTTAAGTTTTATTACATGGTCACACTGCACTGGTCATTATGCTCGCTGTAGCTGAAGTGTTCTTGCATCATACTACATTTTATCAATTGCACTAAAACCCTAATGAAACTAACTATAGTGGGATACAACTTAAAAAAAATTGGCCGTGGCTTAGCTCAGCTAGGCCAGGATATACGTAGCGAAAGCATGTGTGACTGACGCTGGGCTGCCTACTCCTCTCCAATCCAGTGTAATCCCATCCAATTCAGTCTAATCGAATCCAATCCAAACCAATCCAGTTTAATCAAATCCAGTCCAATCAAGTACTGTTCATTCCAGTGAAATACAATCCAAGCGATTCTTTCAAATTCAATCCAAACTAGTCCAATCCAATCTAGTCCAATCTAATCTAGTCCAATGCAATCATGTCCAATGCTGAGTAAACGCTTGCCCAAAATGCGCCGCTGACTAGTCTATCATCATCACTACTATCATCCTCACTCTAGAGAAGGAGAATTAAGATGCACTACTAACTATTTCTAGCTATGTTGTTCCATTAAAGACAAGACATCTTCTTCTGGTTGCTTCTTGATTGCCAGATGGTGCTGCGAGCGCGCAGCGTCCGCCGGCTGCGGTGGTTGCTAGGCAACAGCTCTGTGCCTCCCATCACGCAAAACTCCTCATTTGTGGCTAATGAAGCTTTCTCCATGAAACAGCAGTTACATTACCAACCATGTGTAGTAATATGCTGCATGTATATTGCTCTGCTGAACAGCAAACGAAACCAGTTTTTCATATTTGACTACACCAAACAAGCCAGGGGAATTGAAATTCTTGACCTTATAATTTCGTATGGTGGTTAGCTTTTTTATTCAGGTAACAAGAAAATCTTGGAACAGCAGGCTACTTCCTGTCACAAAGGAATTGTGTGGGGAAGTTACTGCAGGCTTGCTTGAGTTGTATCCGACTGTAATGCCTGCATGCACGCAGTAGCCTGCCTGTAGTCTTAGGCTGAAATTTCCAATTCCTCTTTGCAACTTAGCATTATGGCACTTTAGATTGAGGCACAAATTCTCCTGTGTACTTAGTTAATTTTGCTTATTGAAGCTTCTGTGTCAGTGTAGTAGTTTCCTGAACTGTTTCTTTCGGCTCATTATAGACTGTGCCCGGGTGTCACTTTT
>NC_139344.1:16734455-17011955 GCF_055883805.1 Amblyomma maculatum | reverse complement strand
CGCATGTTTGCTAAATACCAAATTATTATGACTTTATGTGTATACGCTAGAGGTCGCTAAACGCTAAAATGTTGCGTTGTGCCCTATGTTGCGTTTTGCCCTGCTCTCCACCCCCCCCCCCCCACACACCCACACACACACACACTTCTTTAACCTGAACACACGAGTGTTGACCGCCGAGTCAATAAGCGCTGTACGATGGAACACAGCGGTGAAATGAACGAGAAAACGTGCGTGCGCGCAGTGAGCACTCCGGTGCAGCTGTGGGGCTTAGTGGCACGGGCAGAGGCACATTATTTTTCTTTACTTTTGGCCTGCCTCACCATAATATATGTCCCCTGCCAGGCTGTTACGGGAACCGGATCCAACCTCACCTGCTTTTTTGTGCGTTTGTCTGTGTGTTTTCTGCATGCCACTGGGAAAAGATTAGAAAAGGCCATGGGGCCTGCCCTTTAATTTGCCGCAGGAAAGTGCAACGTGACCCATAGCAAAAAGAAACAAAATGCTGATACGCATATAGTATAATCAGTGGGCATATATCACATTCCATCCAGCACTAGCGCTACCACCTGACCGCTTATTTTTAACTTCTGGAAGCGTTTAGAAAAGAAAAAGGATGATGACGGTAACGGTGCTCAAAAGAAGATGTGATGAGGTCCTGTTCCCAGAACAGCCTTGCAGAGGACAGCTGCACCGGAGTGCTCATTGCGCGTATGCGCATATTCTCACTCATTTTGCCAGTGTGCTCTGTCATACGGCGCTTATAGACTCCACGGTTGACGCTCGTGCGTTCAGGTTAACAAAGTGGAAGGGTGTATATACATACGAACGTACATACATGCATGCGCGCACGCGCGCGCACACACACACACACACTCGCGGTGAAATAAGCGAGAAAACGCGCGTGCGCACAATGAGCACTCCGGTGCAGTTGTGGGGCTTAGTGGCACGGGCAGAGGCACATTATTTTTCTTTACTTTTGGCCTGCCTCACCATAATATATGTCCTCTGCCAGGCTGTTAACTACACACACACACACACACACATGCATACATACTGTCACATAGTGGTGACAATGCCGTCGGCAACAAATGAGGAGACGACCTTCACAGGAATCAACGCTTTATTGGGTTGACTTGCACCCGCAAAAGAACTGAACAGCTCAGCGGCAGCGATATAACAATCATGCTCAGCGGTTGCCAAACAAAGAAGGCCGTCATACCGACAAACGCTCAATTTAAAAGCGGCAAGGAAACATCTAGATAAAGCTACAAACGGTAACTAGCACAACCTAGAACATTGCAGAAACATATGCGAGTGACGGGAATCTTCGAGACGCATCTCGGCGCATCTTGCGCGACAAAGGAACTGATAAATCTGCCCTTATGACAACAAGTATGAACAAAGAATACAGAATTGATCCGCGTGCCTGCCAGAATCAGAGTGATAAGGCCGCATGCCGGCAGCTGTCGAAAAAAGAACAAATAAAGATTTGAATTGTTTGCAGCAATACACACACACACACACGCTACATATATATGCATAATACATACATAGATATTTTTTTTTAAATTTGGCTCATAAAGGTTTGCTCTAATTTGTCTTCCATTTGATAACTTTGGAAAAAAACTTTTTACTTGCACAGCAGTCATTGTACCATGTGCAGAAATATATACCATATGTGCAGAAACTATATGCAACTGCCAGTACAACAGGAGCTGCACATAATTTTTGATTATCTGCCATCTGGTCACATGGTGCAACAACTGATGTGCAAGTAAGAAATTTGTTTCTAATGTTATCTGATCGAGTACAAGCCAGAGCAAACATTAATGAGCTGACTAGACATAAAAAAAAGTTAACTACTGTATCTCCAGCACAATCCTAGAACATTTTCGCAAAATTAACTCTGAACCTGGTTATGCCTCCAACGCATATCGATTTATCAACGGAATGAAAACTAACATATTTAGAACCTCATTTTTTTATGCGATAGCATTAAGGGGCTATGAGGGTCATGAAAACCCTATTGTTACTTTTCAAGATACCTTGCTGAAACTTGCCGTGCAAGTGCAGAATAGAATGGTGATTTCAGATTTGCATGTAAATTTCAAATATCTTGTCCGAAGTAGAAGATATGGCAGAATAACTATCCTAATTAGGTCATTTCTTATGGCCCATTATGGTAACTTGTCATTTAGAAAACGCCTCTTGTACAAACTGCAGATGTCTCAAAAGGTGCACTGCATATCCTAAAGCTTTCCTTTTTTTTTTCTTAATTATGATATATTAGCAATTAGACTAAATTTTGGCTAATAACTGCCACATACTTTTCTTCCCATCTTTGGTATTTATTTGTGATCAAGAAAGTGACATATGAATTTTCTTGGCTTTAACATGTGCAGTGGACCTTTTGAAATGTATTAAAAAAGGCGTTTTTTTTTAAGGAAGAATTGCCGTAATGGCCCGTAAGAAAGACATATGTCATTTTGTCATATTATCTCTTCCTGATGTGATGCAATATTTGAAATCTAAATGCATATTTCAGATCAGCATTCTATTCTGTACTTGCATGCTAAGTTTGAACAAGCTATGTTGAAAAATAAAGGAAAATTATTAAAGGCCCTCATCCCCTCCCGATGATCATATAAAACGGGCGTTTTCAGACTGGGTTCCGCAATCTGCTTTTGTGGATTCTGCCAGCTCATTGGACAAATGAGATGGAACATTGGTCTTGTGGCTGTAGTAATGTGCATTCATGTTTTGGATTGAAAGGTCTGAGCATGAGAGAGAGGCAGGCATTTAATAATGAAACTGACTGCCAAAAGCAAGAAAACAAGCAAATGCTTAAAAGAATCAACTAAATTATAGAAAAAATAGGACAGGTCTATTCACAAGCAACATCACCTTTATATAATAACAAAGGAGGAAGGGGGGGGGGGGGGGGGTCCTGCATATATAGATGATTATTGGGGTTCCTAGAAAGAAAAAAGTTTGAGATTGAGAATCCTTGATATAAAGCTAGGGAAAGAATTGGCCTTCTCAGTTATCTCATTTTGAAAGTAATTATACCATTGTAACAAAAAGTCTTGTTGTCATTCTGCTTGGTCAGCTAAGTAAATTCAATGACAGTAAACTTCTATCAGCTGGTAGAGAGTGTTTGGCCTTCAGAACTTTGGCTCTTGCTATGCGGGTATTGTTTAATGTTATGACTTGCTATGCGAGCATTGTTTAATGTTATGACAACATCTAATGTTGACACCCTTAGTGCCTTCAGTACTAAAGAGGCATATTTAGAGCTTGCTGCAAGACAACTATACTGAAAAACTAAGAAGCTCACATGGAGGCTAAGGGCTCCAACCTGGTTCCAAGATATGTTTTTACTCTGACTGAACTCAGAATTCTTCAGTTCTGGCCAGAATTAAGTTTCAAATGACAGAAAACATTGCTTTCACAAAAAAGGGGGGCCTTACCGCTCACTTCCTTCTTTTCAAAACTGTTCTTGAAAGTGAAATATATAATTCAGGAAGAGGTGCAGTATTGAGAAAGGATCAGAAAATAATGTATTTTCAGATATGCAGTGAAGGAAGTAAGTTGATGTTTTTTTAGTTCTTTTAATTTTTTGCTTACCCAGTCATCTTTTTAAAAAATGCACTGAAGGCACATTTAAGAATACAACTGATATGGGTATCTCTCATCATACTTTCCAACCTTCGCATACAAATTTAGCAATAAAATCGGTGGTACAGAAGTTTCTCTTTGTTAAGCAGTTGAAGGAAGATGAAGGCCTCACCTTTAGAAAGGGGTTTGTGAGCCATGGTTTTGCCCGACGACTGACAATTAATTCCAGTCTCTTTTAAAAAACTCCGGTTTATTTCCGGATAAACGCAAAAACATTCAATAAAAGGAACATCAAACAAAAGAAACGCCACTGCGCTAGAGACATGCTGTCGACGCGCACGACAATACACTGACAAGGATAAAACCTAACGAGGGTCAGGGCTTTACCACCGCAAGCAATACACTGCGGCGTGAACAGGGCGAGCGACAGGGCCAATGCACTAGCTGCGGCACAACAGATATTGCTCCTCGCGTGGCAGCCACTCACGCGAATACGCCTAGGCCATTTCTGCAGGCACTCCTTCCATCTTCGTATCGCCGGTCTTCTTTCCGTCGTCCGTGCACACCCCTTTGTCCCGCGACGCTCGCAGGCAGCCCCGCGCTGGCCTCCCCACCGGGGTGAAAGGCCTCGCGCCTTGTTTCCGACGCGCTTATCTGCCCTCGTCTCTTCGCCGCTAACATCCCGCCTCCAAGATTAGCTGCTCGCTCATGCACACTCGTGCTGCCCGTGCAAACACAATACAAATAGGAAAACTTACACTTAAAAAATTAGGCGCAGTTAAATGTGTATGAATCTGGTCGTGACTGTCTACAATCCTGCACTTGTGAAGTCTTCATGTAGCACATTGTGGCACATTTTTCTTTTTAAACTTGGGCCCTAGATTAGCTGAAACACCCTGTATGTTTGCATTTTTTACATCGTTTCTCAATATTGGGCCCCAGCTTCGAAACAAGAGAGAGCTGTTTCTAATTGAATTTTTGTCTTCTACGAAGGCAGCATCATATGGCCATTCCCACCATTGATGTTGAATTGTGAACTTATAGCAACAATGACTTATTTGCTTGCCTTCATGTGAGGAAAAAGAAGCTCATGATTGACTAAGGGTTTGTGCATTTGCAAAAGTGTGTCAAAATGACGTTTCATGATAAGGTGTCAGAGTGAGAGAAGAAACGGGTAGGTGATGGCTATGAGAGAGAGGACAATTTGAAGATGGGCGATAATGCTGCCTTGCCTTGAATGACAGTCGTAGCTCCTGTTGAAATGTGGTTGAGCATGTCTTGCCGAAATTGTGAGTGTTATTCACGACGATGCCCTCTTAGAGGATATAGAAACAAACAAAAATGATGCAGTGATAACGGACAGGATAAAGCTAACTGACTTGCAAATGGATGTTGTTGTCACAGTAACCACGAGCAATAAATTCTACTCAGGGTGGCCGAAATAGCTGTCTCATTTTGAAAGTTTGGTTGCAAAGAAACCATGGCAATGAAGAGGGGAATGTGGCCAGCTTTTTGTAGTGTGCAAGAGTTGGCCATCTCATGTACCATTTTATTGTCCACAGTTACTGTGCCATGAATGTCATACAGTTGTCAGTACTGCATTGGCTTATGAAAAAAACATTTTTTATTACAAAGTTATGCCATGGCTAATTGTGTGGAGCCTGCCATCAGCACCGCTTTCTGCTGTCATTCTTGTCAAATTCAGACGAGCATTGTCCCGGAACCGCAACCATACCAACTCTTGAACTGAGGCCTAAGCTTTCTGTCCGAATGGTATCCAGCAGATAAAGTTAATTAACAAACTTGCCTATCCTAGCACTCCTAGTGGGATGGGAACCAACACCACTGCAAATAGAGCACCTTCATTTCTCAGTGCCTCAAGCCAACTCAGCTATCGCCGTCTGGTTACTACCTTTTATATAGTACAAAGCTACCATTTGTCTGTTTGTTATGCACTTCCGAGTGCTCGGCGGTGGTAGTACAATGGCTGTGGCCACACCCGTGCAGGGGATCTGGGTGAGTGGATTAGAAATAGAATGGCTTGCGTGTGTCATCAACAGCAGCTTTAGGTAGCCACACATGAAGGTGTGAAGGTGTCCGTCAAGCAGTGAAGGTCGCCAGGCACACTAACCAGGAAACGCAGCTGGTGATGATGGTTCCCTCAGCCTTGAAAGCTGCCAGGGATACTGTGTGGGCGCCATTCCCAGATTGAACAACAGAAGCGTGGGAGCGTGGTGGAATGTCCAGCAACCAAGGGCCACAGCCACACGTGTGGCTACAAACATTTATGAGCCACCTTAGATGTGCTACACCCTTCCTGCTATGCATTTTATTCTTACACCTGCTTTCAACGGTGAGATAAGTTGTAAATTCTGGTGTTTTTAAACCTCATTTTCTGGGACTGCCCAAACATCTGGCCAACTCCGTAAGTAAGGGGTCCTGATCTGCCAGTGAGCCGGCAAACTCTCTGCTATGCTTCTTGGAAGCTGCAAAGAGAAGACACATGCTTTTATTTGCCTGCCCTTTGCTACACAGACCCTGCTCAATAGAAACCTCACCTTGCATTGTTGATTTGACGGCACTGTGAGTGCATGCACATTGCACTATAGCACATGGCTGCTGCCCATCAGCTTCATGATATATAGTGCAGCCTGTGCCTGCAAACTGAGCAGCACATTGTGTTGATTTGTGCACAAATAGGGACAGCAGTAACTATTGCTCTGTTTCTAGCATCGTAAATTGGGGGAACTTTTAAATCGTGCTGAATTTTGCCTCATGGTCTCTGTTGGACCAGTTGCCAAAATTTTGAAGATGCATCCTGCCAGTCTATCAGGTGGGCTTTCATACTGACACAGTGTGAAAAACTTAGTTTCATCTGTTGTTCAGATGCCGTTCACGACATTTGGGAGACATCAGAAGCTTTACGGTGCCAGATGGATCAAGTCATATGTTGAGTTTAGATCGGTTTGGATGAAACTGTCCCAGATGAAAGCATACCAACTGTACAGAGTAGTCTTCACCATATTTCAATGACAGTTATCGAACTGTCTGTTTGTGAATGAATAATTTGTGCCATACATTGGTTGCAGATTGACTGTCGCAACTTGGTAGACGACGTATCTACTTCTGCATGGTACAGTTACAAAATTGTATGGATACACTTGGCGCCATCGTTTAAACTGCTCAATGTAAAACTTTTTCTTGAACGTTTGCTGTAACGTCATGTATACAGTAAATTTTCGTTAATTCAGCCTTCAAGTGAGTAGAATAAATGTTTGAATTATCCGAAGGTGCGAATTATCGAATGGACCTGAAAGAAAAACTGCCCAAAACCGTTTGTATCGCAGTATATAATTTCATCTAATGGACACCTGTATGGTGGTCTGCATTTGAGATGAAACTCAAGTGAGGACAACGGTTTTTCCCGGACTCTTAAAGTGCTTTGCTACACTGTCGGAAACGTTGAAGTAGTGCTTCAGAATTGTAAAGCCTCCGCTGCCCTTTCAGCAGTGCGACGCAACTGCGGTGCTACCTCTTCACAAAACATTCCCGTCGTGTTTTGGAGATGCTTCCCCACACAGCAGCGAAGCGCGCTGTGCGGTGAAACTTCCCGCGAGTAGCGCGCAGTTGCAGCGTACTGGAAGCAGCGTGTGGATGCATCTCGAGGGATAAATGCGTAGCCTTTAGGGCAGCGCGACAACATCCCAAAATAAAAATGACAGGAATGAGGCGCCAACTATGGCGACGGCGCGACTGGCCGACGTGCGCGCCAGATCGCTGTCGCGGGTTCACGTGACTTTAAAGAAAGCGAAAGCACGGGCGAAGTGCGCGGACAGCACTTTTCCATGCAGTCGAGGTTCTGGGAGGTTTCGTACCTGCCGTCGTACCTCGAAGCGCTCCTCCGTTCGAATTAACCGGAGTTAGTACCTGCCGTCGTACCTCGAAGCGATCCTCCGTTCGAATTAACCGGAGTTAGGCTGTCCATTTTTCGAACTAACGTGCGTCTGACACAACCTAGACTTACATGGTCCACAGCCGGGACCGCGCGCCTAGTTTAAATTATCCGACTTGCCGAATTAACAGAGGTCAAATTAAAAGGTTTTGCTGTTTTTAAATTGCATTGAAGCTGAAATTATTATACTCAAAATTTGGACCAGTGAGCTTCCTCCGTGTCGATTCGGCGGCCTGTACGAACGGTATTTCATTCGCCTTTCTGCCGCCGCCTTGTGAATGCTAAGGCTGCAAGCTCTCTTCGCGAATCTGAGAACACCGTGGAATGATTCAGCGCGGTCGTTACCGGATTTGGCACGAACATTGTGCAGGGCGCCGTGAAACGTGCACGCATGCAAACTGGAGCTTGGTTGTGATTTGCACACTAACCGTTCAGTGTCAGGCGAGCATTTATAGGGTGAAATCCAACCGCCACCCTAAGCCAGTGGTCGTGTAACATATCACATGACTGACGCCACGCCCACCGGTCACATGGCTTCGCGCGACGGTGGCTTCCCGTGACCGGTAATGAGGTGCGGTCTGATTGCGCTCTGTACATGTGTTGATATAATACAACTGAATAAAAAAAAAAAGTGGAATTCGCCCCTCAAAGGACCGCCCTGAAGCAAGTGGCGTCGACCGGTTCTTAAGACGCCAATTGTTACAAAGCAAGGTGTGGCGAATAAAAGGTGCTTCTCCACGTCTTAAACGCATATTAACTGCGGCGCCATGGAAAATGGTTGACGCCATTCGCCGAGGGGCCTCCTTTGAGGGGCACCTGCCGCTTCATTCTTCGGTTGCATGCGACTGTACGGCCCGCCGCGGTGTTGCAGTGGTTAGGGCGCTTGACCTCTGCACCCAAGGATGCGGGATCGAATCCCGGCCGCGGCGGCCGTTTTTCAATGGAGGTGAAAACGAAGGCGCCCGTGTGCTGTGCGATGTCAGTGCACGTTAAAGAACCCCAGTTGATCGAAATTTTCGGAGCCCTCCACTGCGGCGTATCTCATAGTCCAACTCGCTTTGGGACGTTCAACTCCGTAAACCAAACCAATCAGTCGGTCGAGCATGCCAGCGCCGCCCGTAACGCTGCTCGTCTATATGTCAGTGCGTGGTCATCTGACCCTGCGCTGTGACCTCATGGGTCCTTCAGAATGGTTCCTTTCATGCTATGGCGTTAAAAAAAGCTCATTGTCGCTCCCCCCCCCCCCCCTTTTTTTTTTCGATAAAGAAATGCAGTGCACTAACAGAGCCGCCCCCTACAGGAATTGCCCCAAAATCCGCCCGTCTACAACTTTTCTCCACTCGATCCATTCGACGGTGACCAAAAATTGTGTGTGAATTTATTTAAAACTGAATTTAATAGAGTTGCGCGAATCACTTTCTCGAAACGTAATCGTACGCAAATAATGTAGAAACCGAACAGGATACCGATCGAACGTTTTGCGTGATTTTTCGTGCAAAACAGCTGACTGCAACGGTGGACATTTACTAGTAATCTGCTTGATTTCGCATATTTCCTATATTGTTCACCTGGAGGGATCTCCCAAGCATTGATCAGTTCGCTCTTGTTCGTGTTGCGCCAGGCGTCGGGTACCATCGCCACTGCGCCTGTTGAGGAAGGAATGTAGGCCGATGACGGAGAGTAGGAAAGGACAGCTGTATTTACATATTTACAGCGTTGGGGGGTTATAAAAACAAACTGAAAGCTGAGACGGCTGCTTAGGAGTCGCTGAGGGTTTGCTTCTCGTTGGGCGCTTTTAATAGCCGATCTCGTCGTTTTCCCGCCTTTTTCTATGCAATCACGGGGACTTGGTCCCCATATCTGGGTGGGGTCAGTGACGCTCCTTGGGTCGACTTCTCAGGTGACCGAGGTCTAGCATTCATTCACTGCACCCCTCCTCCAGCGCCTTACTTCAGACCACCTCTTTACCAATAAGCTGAGGCGCAGTTGCCGATGGCCCAAGGGTGGTTCAGCGCCGTGGTCCAAGAGACCTGCTGAAGGCGAACACCTGCGGAACCCACGACTTTGAAGAAGGGGAAGGGCACGGTTGACTGACAGTGACTTTCTTCCGTGCAGGCATTGAGCGATAATTTATGGCTGGGCTGCATTGTCATAGAGCCGTTTCTGCTGCACCAGCACCTTAATAGAAACCATATCTGATGCTGTGCCCCACTGTAGCGAAGGTGCATAGAAAAATACTGTCCGCTAGACTTGTGTCTCCGGACGTAGTTGCGGGCGCCACTGTTCTTTCCACGGTGGCCGCAAAGGAACGAGAACGCGGATACTCCCCATTGTAGCAGGGTCCCTCACTATACCGCCTTGGGTTGACTGAACTGAAACTTCCTTGGCGAGGAAAGACAGGAGAGGGGTCGTGTTACTACAGCCGGTAGCGAAATCCGCATTTATTGTGGTTATATATTTTTCATATTTCGATTCGAAGTTGAGGCTTTCTTCCCGCCACTGTAATTGAAGCTTAGTTTTCTCTCCTCTGGCGCCGTATAAGAAAAACGAGGCGAAACATAACATAAACGCAGACTCCGTGATTGCTGTCGCGCTGCGAGCGCGGCGAAATGAAAGCTACGGCTGGCCTGAGCATTCGCTTCGTTTGTACCATAGACCCATTCCCGAGCTCGACAATCTCGCTGGGAATGCTAGCCTCGACTCCGGCGACCTCGGTCCCAGAGAGCATGCAATGATTCCTAGGGTGGCAGCCAGCAAAACTACGGGTGCGGCCGCTGACATGCGTACCTTTAATGTTTCTGTTATTTCTTTACATGGGCGATAACGTAATATTGTAGTACGCTGTAGAAATGTCATGCACACGCTCATGTGCCGCACGAATCTCATTGATCATCTGTGATTTTCTTTATTGTGAGCTTTTATCCGACGTTTAAAATGACGACGTCATGGGGCTAAAAGAAGAAAACAGAATTAAAGCATCTAATAGCAGGGTGTCTAGCAACCGGGAAAACCGGGAATTGTCAGGGAAATTTCATGCACCGGGAAAAATCCGAGAAATGTCAGGGAAACCATCAAATTTCGCCAAGTCGGGGAAGATGGCACGATATATTCGGCAGTGCATTTTCATTTTAAGGTGGCGCACAGCAAATTGTTATTCATGCAGATTTTTTTTTTATTTTGTGTGTGTGTGTGTGTGTGTGTGTGTGTGTGTGTGTGTGTGTGTGTGTGTGTGTGTGTGTGTGTGTGTGTGTGTGTGTGTGTGTGTGTGTGTGTGTGTGCGCGTGTGCGTGTTCGTGCGCGCGCTGAGCGCGCAGGTACCGACGGTACGCTTGTGGCCGGTGCCTTCTGGTTTTTGTTTCACGCCTGTTTCTTACGGCTTTCAAAGGCTCGTTGCGCGCACGGTTATAATCTACTTTTTTCAGGAATCTCGATCGCAGGGAAAAAGGGAAAAACAATGCGTTTCATCGAGAAACACGAGCGCAAACGCAGATGCACAAAGCGGCAGCGATGGCGGCGAACGCGAAACAGGAAAAAGAAAAAAAAAAAAAAAGACGCGCCGATCAAGCCAGCCAATGGGAGACTCGGAACGGGGCTCTTGAAAAGCGCGCCGCGTGAGAGCCAATCAGAGACCATAAATGGTCTTCGAAAAACTGGCGCGCGCAACCAGTCCGCTTGAGCGAAGCCATTTTGAGATGGCACAAATTCCGCACAAAGAAAGCAGTTTCAAACCAAGCCCAAGATGGCTGCGATCGACCGGCTGCCCTAGAAGTATTTCTAGGGACCCTATAGCCCTTCATCCATGGCCGGCTGCAACGCCCGCGGCGCGCGGGAATTTCGAACAAATTTCCTCGTTTCGGGGGGCATTTCATGGCTGCCGTGACATTTGAAAGTCGATTTTATCGCATTTCCTGACCGAATTCAGCGTTAATAATGTGATCAAAATAGTTGGGTCATACTTAGCACATAAAAAGACCAGCGCAAAAAGTGGAGACAAAAGCAACACAAAACGACAGGATTGGCGCTGAGAGCGCCCGTCCTGTCGTTTTGTGTTCCTTTGTCCCCGTTTTTTGCGCTGGTCTTTTTATATGTTAATAATTTGAGTGCAGGTGCCCGAAAGGATAAACGTTCCGAAAATGAGTTTTTCTCAAAATCGATTTCTGACCATTTTCGACTGTTCTAAGACTCGCGTCTCTCCTTAACTCTACGGCTGATATCTTTGAGAATTTTCGCTACTGCAAGTCCAACTAATTTTACTTTCCAGGTGATCGCGCATTTATCGACAATCTGAAAGTTTGCAACTTAGACGCAGTTTCCTTTATTGGCCGCGGGCGGCGCCACTATAATGCACATAGGTGCCTCACATCGAGGCACCCTATATGCACCCGAATTTGACCAATCAAAATCGCCGTTCTTTGATACATGGGGACTATAGGAAGTTTCTCAGCTGTTGTATCAAAGAGCCCTGCTGAGGCTGGCATCAGTGCGCTTTTAATTTTCAGTAAACATTTGACTTTTTTGCCCTAGTAACACAACACTAGTAACACTAGTGTTACTAGTATTAACACTAGTAGCAGCCTTTCACTATTGTAAACTGCAGAATATGATTAATAAATAGCTTTTTGTTGAAAATTATTCGTCTATGCTCATCATCATCAACTACATTTTTGAGCCTCTTCACTCGTCAGGGAATTTGAACTGAAGGAGTCAGGGAAAACATGGACAAGTCGGGGATTTTGAAAATAGTGGTTTGCTAGACACCCAGAACATTGCTCTTGAAGCTTGAAAAATAATCTTTTACCGGGCAGGGACGATACGTGTATTGTCACTTGATCTTGTACTTTTCGCCTTACGAGAGGAGATGCCCCTTGGCGGGGTGTTGCGTTTACTTTAACCCGATAGCGGGCCCGTTCACCAGAAATTCGGCGTCCGTCGGCTTTGGCGTTGCGAGCGAAAAATCTCGATCATGGCGCTGGCAGCTGACATGGCCGAGCACTAACTGGACATAGGCTTGCATGACGTTACGTTAGGCAGGAGCTGCCAACTCGGTGCTCTCCTTTCACATGAACGCAGTCACGATCGTACAGATTGCAATTCTAGCAGAGCTTTATATGTGGGATGGTAGCCTACGCTATCGCGTCATACCCGTATAGGCGGAGCTTCAATGTCCCCCTTAATTCTTATTATGGTGGTACTTAATAAAAAGAATTCAAAATCAAGCCTCCCGGCCCGTGCCACGCAACGGGCTTTGGAGCGATCAAAATTATTGCCTATTTCGGCGCGCGGCAAATTTCTGGCACCGGATTCAGTGAGTCGCCAGTGTTCTGCGAAAAAGACCGGCGGACAGCATGAGGGGCTTTACATGCAATGGAGAGAGAGCGCGCTGATTGCGCCCCCCGCTCGATGCCCTGTAAACAGTAGTGTGGACGCGACGACGCTCGAATCTGAAGATAAGCGCAGTCGTACGTGACGCCGGCTTCGCCGTGCACCGCGGCGCGTGTTCTTTGTTTTCTCGCCCTGAGAAAACAATGACGATGCGACATCACGGAACTCCCCGCGCCTTCGTCGCGAAACCTTTCCGGAGGCAGCGCCTGTGCGGGCCACTTCACCTCCCTCTTGGGGGGGGGGGGGGGGGGGGGGGGGAAGGGGGGGGGGGGCGGTAGATTATTTTTATGCTGTATTCACGTTTATTTTTTTTTTCTGTAATAGGCTATTTAGAACTTGAGAGTAGAATAGCTAAAATTACGTCTTTTCTCTTCCAGGGAGACGATCTGCAAACCTACTCGCAGTATAAGCAAGCCGCAAAAGTCTACCAAGAAAGGAAGGCCGATTTTCACACGCGCCTTCCAGGATGGACCAAAAAATCTCCAAAGCTGCAAAGCTTCACTATCCAAGAAAGCATGTGACCTCCGTGCCCTACTTGGAAATAAAGAGTACAAATCCGTTACAACTATTGGTGTGCTCATGCTTTCAGTGTTTGTAGGCCGCCGTGTAGCAGTCATGTAGAACTTCTACCGAAGTACGACGGCCATTACCAGTTTGTTAGCCGCTGCATCACCGTGTCTGCACCCGCTGGCGTTTGCAACACTCGGTTTTATATGTTTGGAAGGAAAAGAAACGCCTTTGCTAACCCGGTAACTTTGTCGCCGCTTTTGCAAGGCTATAACCTGCTGAGGAAATGCTCGCGTGACAATAGCAGTCCTATGATGGAATTCAATGCTATAGATTGTTTTCACAAGCTTCGTTCGAGTGTACTACATGAAGCCTAAATGGAAAGAGGGCAAATACGGGCTTTTCACCCGTGTTTGCATTCTCCGCTGTTAGAATTCAAGCTTGTTACCTGCAGCCACCAAGGCAATACTGCTTGGGCTCAGAACGAGCGGTGTCACATTAATAAAATGTGAGCGCAATCTTTTTTATGCGCTGTCATCTATTCAGTAGAAAGGAGTCTGATGCATCCGATGCGACTGGCAAGAGATGGGCGCCCATAAAAGTCGCAGCTGTGAAAGGAGGCATCTGAAAGAGCCACGGAGGAGACAAATGATGTTTATTGACTAAAAAAAAAAAAAAAAAAAGAAAACGAACAACAATAAATGATGATACTGAACTCCTAGAAAGTGTCGTCTGGAGCAAATTTTTCACTTCTGCTAAACAAAACCTAGCGAAAACCGATGCAGTCACTGAATGCGCCACTGAATGAGAAAAAAAAATTTACTGCGGCCTGCGAGTTAATTTGCGCGTAGGCACAAACGTGTGTATTGAACAACTCCTACAAATCGGTGTGGTTTGAATGGAGCGCCGCAGGAAGGTGAAGGGCTGCTACAAGAAGCGCAGCCATTCATTACGGCTGAGGTTCAATTCTCCTTGAGGTGAGCGACTGAGCCGAGCAGACCGCGATTTGCGAGGGAGGAATGATCTTAACCCGTCACGTGAGCAGTGGCCGCAGGCGAAACGCGTGGCCAGTTTGTTTGGACAGGTGTACGTTATCGGTGAGCGGTTTATAATTGGCCGAGGGAACGGCGAGCTGCCACGAATTCGGATCCTATCCTTTATAAAAGCCTGAAATTCCCGGCTCTCTCGTGTGCGCGTAGCAATCGGAAACGCTGCCACCACGCACGCACTGTCAAGCTGCTTTGCTACTATTCTTGACCGGCATTGAACGATCAATAAAAACTGCCGTCACACTATTTCTGCAGAGTGCCTAGGAAAACGAAAGAAATTTATATTGCATGCCGAAGGTGTAGCTGCCATACAATGACTCATTGATCTTAAGCAAGTGATCTACATCATCCCCGGACTTATCGCGAACGGGACAACGGCATCTGTACCGTCGAAGCGAAACTTGAATCACAGTAAGAACGCGCTTCATGAGTTGCCCATTCCTGTCGAGCGTTTCTTAGTCACTGTCGAATATTCGCAGCAAAATTTGCTGTGGGTAAATTCACGTGTAAATAATTGTGACCAGCATACTGAATCGTGACATTTCAGATCAGACAGTCGGCAAATGTAGCCCAGATCTGCGCAGTGTGTTCTCTTGCAAAACACCGTACTTAAAAACCGCAACGGGTCACGAATTATATTTGAGGGGACACGCGTATCAATACCGCTTATTAAAGGTCCTCTCGGAATGCTTAACAGGCGCGTAGAGCAGATATGTCAGATCAGCCATAGAGTTTCCCGCAGAAAGAGAAGCATAACATGCAATCGCGTCAAAGGAGAGAGGTTGGAGACACCGGCTCCGGACGAACCATGACCGTCACGCGCGTCGCTCCATCTGTCGTTTTGGAGGTTCGGAACTCTCAGTGCATGCATGCCCGTGCTCGAAATTTAGTTTGACCACATGCCCAGGTTGGAGCGAGCTGGTTGCGCGGTATCTGTGGGCTCGCGTTTTCAGAGGTCGTGGCAGGCCGCAGTTCTGTGAAGCCGGTATACTTCGTGCATGCACGGCACGTGGCCATATCGACACCCAGATGCACACCCATTCTAAGAGCTAATTTTATTTGTGGGTTACTTCTGCGATTGAGTATATCGCTTTAATGCGGGTGTGCGGCGTACAGACGACACTGAGTAGAAAGCACGCCAAATGAAGAAGAGCACGCGAGAGTATTTTGCTTTAAAAAGAACAACGGGGCTGGGACAGCGCTCCTAGGCGCGCAGGCACGACAGTTCAAGTCTGTAGGGGCACACTTGTTCCGGAGTGTAGGCCGCCGCCGAACGTGTTTTCGCCGCTGTAGGCGAGGTAGAGGAAGCCATCGTCGTCGTGGTACGTGGTGTATAGATCTCCCATGCTGAGGCTGCGAACAAGAAAGAACGGAGGTTAGCATTACGCCACACGAAACACGCGCGCAGAAAGGAACTCGTGGTCGGCGGCGCTTCACTAATCGCGTGGGTAGGCTCCGAAAACGAGGTTAAAAATAGTCGCCCGTAATGAACCGCGCTTGCTTTTTTAATCACAGGGTAAAATTACGCACCAGTGTTCGTACATTTGTTGACATTATCCAACGTTGGGTTGACAAGAAGTGCACGAAATAACGTCGGCGCGTCTAATTGATATCAGAAGTTAGAAAAAATCCCACGTGAAAAAACAAACAAAATTATGACCCTCTGCATATATGACCCAATAGTTGTTCAAAATTGTTATCAAATGCGTGCACTGTGTAGAGGAAATGCCACTGAGCGTGCATGCCACGTACAAGTCTTCAAATGCGAGCTGATGGAGACTCGCGGCGCCGGGCGTTAGCTGAAGTCCCGTACATTGCATTTTTAAAGTGTTCGCCGGCGCCACAGCAAATACAACCGGGTGCTCGCCCGAGACGCCTTTTTCTCCTTTTCTGTCTAGCTGTGATGAGAGCGCAAGGACCAGACAAAATATAACGTAAACAACTTAGCCGGGTCAGCTGTTTCTCGCGCTCGGACCGTGTATACGAGTTGCGAGGGGAAACGCGGAAACCGTTCTTAATCGCCCACGTACCTGGCGCAATATAATCTAGGCAATTCTTGCGAGACGATAATAGAGATTCAATTCATGTAAGAATTCATGTTATCCATGGTATAAGCTTGTCGCCATGGTTTCTTCGCCAGCGTTGGCTAATTAAGCCGCGAAACGAGACTATTTTCTTGTTCTGTTTACCATTAACGAGTAAAGTTCATTTCTATCCTTGAAGCTTGGTCGTCTTAATCGAGACTTCAAAACGCGGCGCGCCCACTGAAACTTGTATCCGTCACGTGCGCCGGCTGGCCGACGCGGGTGAAGAAACCGTCTCGGTCGAAACAGGCAAGAATCGTCACACGGTTGCTGACAAGAGGTGCAAAAGTAACTGAAGCGCTCGGATCTGTAAGGTGTGTACAGCGTAGTCATGGAAAGCAAGCAGTCTGTTCTACTGGTGGAATTAACTTGGCATATGAAATTCATTCTATAGGCGGCTGAGGGCCTAAGCTTGCTTGTGAATGATCTGATAAATCCGAAGTCGATATTAATATTTATGCTTTTCAGCTAATAAATCCTAGTTTTACTATCACGTGTTTCATTTATTTCCCCCAAAATTTTCATTTATTCATAAAAAAAACTTGAAAACGAACAATGGCCGTACGTTGGCCCTTGCCATGCCCACCCTTGTAACACTGGCAAACCGGCATACGTCTACGCTAGTACATTTCCTCCTCTGAAAGTCTAACCGCGCCTGTTTGCTGACTTTTCTTGCGGACGCTCGTTTGCTCACAAGCCATTTGCTACTGCCATAACCTCTGATATTCGCTTAGTACTGTCTTAATTTATGCCCCTATTATCCCACGCATACACAGATTTAGCGTAGCGGAGACGTAATAGCGTAGGCGTATATCGGTTTACCGGACGTCTGCAGCACACGCGCGGTGGGTGTGCATGCACGGGGCAAGGTGCGGCCACTGCACTGCGCGCGCGTTGGAGGTGTGACTTCTAGCAACATAGCTCTTCTATACCTGGTCATTTGTTTAAGTGCGCTGTTACGGCCTGTCAATGGAGATATACGTCCATGTTAGTAAGTCTCCGGTATGCTAAAGTGCCGCGTGCATTTGTAAGCTCCCATATGAAATGCCACCCCACATAGCTACAAAGCATCGCTTTAACCATGTTTTACGAACGTGCCTGTGTGGCATACAGGGGTGGCGTGTCTAACCCGGGACCTAATGGTGCTGGAGGGCTGGATTCCGATCTCACCCTCCGATTACATAGGCGAACCCCGATTTGGTGTTACATAGGCGAACTCAGAGGCGAACAACCGATGTGGTGTTGTCACGTGACACAACCCGGCCGGTGATTTTTCGCTCAACGCCGACAAAGCCGACGGCAGATTTTCTGCAGAACGGGACGTTTAATGCGATCGCGTTAAGATGGCGTCTCTCCTCCGCCGAGGGGCCTGAAAGGTCCAAACTCTCGACACTGGCTCAACAACCAGAATCCCATTTTCCCCGAATACCGCCATACACCACGCACTGATACAGTCGAACAGGCTTTTCTGTTCGCCCGGTTTCCCCACTTCGCAACCACAGTATACTTGTGTCCCGACTCCCATGAGCTATCCGACAACTATAGTTTTTTTTTTTTCCCTTTTTTTTTCTGCGCATACGCCGATTTACAAGTATTAAACTTTTGTGGTTTTGAGCAGCAAGGAACTTTATGAAGAAGTCGTAGGCCGACTACTGCTTCAGTTTCGAAGCTCTTCATCGCAGCAGTGATGAGAGGTCCTTGGATGTTCTGCCGGAATAGCAAGCACAATTTAGAGAATTGAGCAGCGGAAACTTTCTCGGCGCTTTGAGTAACTCTGCGCTGCATGAGACCCGTGTGTCGTTTATGCGCATTTCCATAATATTTCTTTAAAAACTGGAAGGAAACCCATGCTGCGCCTTTGAAGGTAGGGGCCCCTAGTGAAAAACCCTACGAGTCACAATAACTTCATACAAATTCTCATACAGAACTCATACTAATCTCATACAAATCTCATATAATCTCATATGATCTCATACTAAACTCATTCATCACATGAGAAATATATGAGAATGAGATTTGTATGAAGTTAGTATGAGAAATCTGTATGAGGTTATTGTGACTCATATGTTTTTCACTTGGGGGAGCATAGTTTTTTTGTTTGTTTAATATACTGTAAGCCCTAGAAAAGAGCAATACAGCAGTGGTTGAGCATAAAGATAAAAATTGCGCTGTCATATCACACGAAACAAAAAGAAACCAGTGCAATTATTTGTATGCAGCATAAAATTAGCAAGCGCCGCAGAACACTTGTTACATGCATTTCAAACAACAAAAACAAGAAAACACCCTAGGACGCTGGATCTTCTTAAAAGATGAGCTTCCAACCGATCTGCAAAGACGCTTACGGAGGAAGACTTGACGGCAGACTCTGGTAGTGCATTCCGTTCATTAATTACTCGCGGAAAAAAAAGCTGTACTTGAAAGCATCACTGCGAGTAACCGGTGGCTGTATGTACAAACTGTGCCTATGTCTGGAGCGTGGATCCGGTGATATTACATAGTATGCAGATAAGTTAATTTTAACCTGCTGTAAATAGTTAAAAAAAGGGGTCATCAATCCGTCAGTCTTTGTCAGTAATTCTAGAGGGGTTAGGTTTGCACGCTTGCATTGTTCAGTCGGAGAATGCACACGCTGGTACTCGAATATGTATCTAGAAGCTAGCCACTGAACACTATCCAACTTATGACTGTTTTAGTGTGAGGGCCCCCTACTATCTTTGTATATTCAAAAGTAGATCTTACTAGCATTTTATATTCGAGGCTTCTAACTTTAGGGGTCGCACTATATAGTATTCGCCTGAGGCCCCATATAATTTTATTTGCTTTAGTGCACGCCTCATTGGTGTGGACGTTCCACCTCAGGTCTGAAGTAAATAACAAACCTAAATATTTATGTTCTCTAACATTTTTTAATTCGTGTGCACCAATGCAGTATTTATAACTCAGGGCCGTATTCTTCCTTGTTATAGTTGTTATAAAGCAGTCATCAGCGAACAACTTCAGGGGAAAATCAATGTCATTGGGAAAATCATTAATACCAGAAATAAAAGAGACCCAAATACACTGCCTTGAGGTACTCTAGACAAAACCGACTCTCAACTCGACTTACTTTCACCTATTTTAACGTACTGCTGGTGAGAGTGGAGGTATGATGTAAACCATTTTGTGATATTAGCTTTTTAAATATTTCATTAAGCTTCCAAGATAATTCGAAAGATGTTTGCAGACTATGTGCTCAAGCAGTTTTCAGCATGTGCTTGTAAGGGAAATGGGGCTATAGTTACGTCTGATGTGCTACCGTTTTTGTGAACTGGAACTATTTTAGCTTGTTTCCAGGCTATAGGAATTTTGCATTGACTAAGTGACGATATAAATATTTTGTTGAGATATTTAGCGACTCATTCAGCATACCTATATAAAAACTCATTTGGTATACTATCCGGACCGGGGGATTTCTTAATGTTAATGTTTAAAAGAATATTCAAGACTCCTTCCTCATTGATCACTACGTCCGACGCTGAAGGGCGCCGTGAGGAGTTGCAAAAACTGGGAAGTGTGCCATCATCTTCGGTGAAAACGGAAGAGAAAAAGGAACTTTCAGCGCGCTCTTCAGCAAGTAAGTGCAATAAAGCTCTAATCCGGAGGCCGCTACCCCAGAAAAATACTGCATTGCTTGCTTATGGAACAGCTGCATGTAGCAACGCGAATCATAACCACGCAGTGACGCTTCCATCACCTCAGCGTAGCGAGGGAGACGGGGACGTATACGTGCGAGAAGTGGACGATCCCGCAGCTGAGCGAGCTGGAGGTGCAGCTCGCAGCAAAGCAGACATTTAATTGGTGACAAATGTGTGTAGTTTCGGCCACAAAGCTAGGCGGCAGAAGAGCAATGCCTATGTAACGCCGCTTTCGAGTGATAATAAATTTTATCCAAAATTGTTTACATTTTTAAAGTAGAACGGACGCACGGTGAAAAGAGATGCGAGACATGCCTGCGAGGGGAGCATTGGAGATGATCAAGGTCATCGTCCGGTCCTTGTGCCAAGGACAGCCTGTACACACGTGTTTGCGCGTTACGATCCTAGCATTCACGCGCCAGTACACACGGGGAGAGCGGAGAATCCACATCGGCATGGCTTGCGGGTGGATGTCTATCCCACGTACTCTGCAGGCCGTGGCGGTTCTCCCGCACATGGCGGCGCTTCCCTACACCGGGTCGACATGTGTGATGTATCCGTCATCAACACGACATCAACTGCTGAAGTCCAGTTCGCATCTCTCCGTACGTGACCCGAGCGTCACGTGCCAACGAATGAGCTCTGTGGGTAGATTCTGCCTGCGAGTGTTTGCGATATACGACTGGAATACCGGCCGTGCCGGCAGAGGCTCATGTAGCATTTGCGTTTGTTCATGCGTTGGTATTACATCTAAGCAGTCCTAAATGTCTCTACCAATATTGGAAGTGTAGCTCTACCCTTTACACTACAACTCCGAAAATGACCTGGCTCCGAAAACGACCTTCACAGCAGGCGGAGCGGATTTGTGTGACGTCATACCAACTGACGTGCAGGGGCATCAGCGCGTGCTCGGCGAGCTTCCTCGTCGCGATACCACGTGATTGTCAGAGGGGTATCAACGTTTTTAAAGTATATTTAAAAGCGTTGAGGGGTATAAGGTCTGCTTCGGCGCCGCTTGCTCGCTCGGTGTCGTCATGGCTGAGGTGCGCGCCGGTCCAAACGCAAGAACGCTTTGGCGCAGGCGGTGTCAAACCGCCCCGAAGACTTGTTGATAAGAAGCAACGAATAGCGACAGCGCTAGGAAAACATACCGTCCCCAACTACTTCATGATGTTTAACCTCCCAAATCGACTCGGGCTATGAGGGACGCCGTATGGTGGAGGGCTCCAGAAATTTAGACCATCTTTAACGTGCACTGTCATCGCACAGCACACGGGCGCCTCGCTTTTCGCCTCCATCGAAAAGTGGCCGCCGATGCCGGGTTTCGATCCCGCATTTTTGGGCACAGTAGTCGATCGCCCTAACCAGTGCGGCGGGACCGCACGGATTTGCCTGCGCAATGTCTTACTCATAGCCCAATGGTCCTGTAAGGTTGGATTCCCTGTTCACTCATCATCACAAAGGAAAAGGTCGCAAGTTGGCAGCTGCTGCATGATCTCTCACCTACCAGAGCTACGCCCGGGGTTTCCCGCTCCCAAAGCCGACAATGCCGGATTTTCTGAAGAATGGTATACCTCTGACGCTATCGCATCAAAAATCTGGTGATTAGCTATGCGTCGCGTCCGAGGCTTCAGGCAGGGTTCAGTAATACTGATTCGCGGACGCCGGCCCGTTTACATTACGCCTTGTAATTACAGGTAGGTCCCCTTTTTGCACAAAAGCGTTGCTCGACTTTCTGCTATTTTCGCTGACCTCGCATACGCGCGTAATGTGCTGCTTTGCAGACTATAAGTCTCAGCCAGAAGGGGCAGCTTGTTACACCGTCCACATTTGAGCAATCCGCAGAGCACTTGCATCGCTGTACACTCAGCCGTTTGCGGTTCGGCGCGCTGCAGGGCACACAGTGAATAAATAGATGGTGTAAATAGACGAAGTTTAGCGCAGAAAGAGCACCCGAGAGGTAGACTGTCAGTTTCAAAACGACAAGCTTCTCCGGTGAGTGGGCCATGCTGCGCGCCTCTGTACATCACGCGAGCATAGCATGCGTGCCAGAATGCGCCCGCCAGATCGTGTTAGCGACCGAAAGTAGTGGATTAAGTGAACATCCTTAGCATGCAGTGCATAGCATGAACCCGCGCACGCAAGGCACGATACTGATCTGTGCTGTCTGTATGACGTAGAAATTTCACTGGAAAATCGCCAATGGTGCGCGAATACCTCGTGGCGGCTTGCGCACAACATTTCCCATCAATCAAAAGACTCCGCGAAAAGTTTGCCATTAGCACTGAATGGGCATCCCGGTGGCAATAACACAAGTGATGATTCGCAATACATGCCAAGCGCTACGCAACGATGAGAACGCACAAGTGAGCGCATCGTCCTTGGTCTTTGTACGGCACTTACAGGGCTCTTAATTCTCACCGAAACTAAAAATTGGGCGACGCAGTATAGACTGCATTGGAGGATTTACGGGAAGTTTAGACGGGAAAAATTTAAGAGAACCAAATGCTTATTCTCAGACTTTCGTCTCAAGCCATGCTGTATGTACCTAAAACGAGGGCATGACGAATCCTGGGAGAAATTAGGTCATCGCTGGAGCTACGCACTTTCATATTCGCGGCACTTGTTTGCGGTGTGAGACTGCAGTAAAGTCGTACGCTTACATTTTAAACTTCGGGTTGAACTGCCAAAACGCTCCGAATACGTGGAGAAAATGTATAAGCGACCGGCATGAATACGTTGTAGCGCAAGGTTGGATTAGAGCGCGAAAATGTCTTACCACGGCGCTGTGTCCTCCGCGCACCATCAATCAATTTCCATCTTTGCATTAAATGTGCTTAAACTACAAAAAAAAAAAAAAAAAGATCGCTATATTTGTTCGTCTGAGTGCGACTGAAGGAAAAAGATAACAGCAAATATATTTAGATTTTGAGCCTAGCTGAACACATTGTCTATTTCCGTGCTAATTAAGCGATGGGCCGCGCATTAAAAATGCCAATCAAGGTTAAAGCATAGTCCCCAAGCATCGTCATGCACAGACAACGACGTTCTTTTTCTTTTTTTTTTTTTTGTACAATCGCCGAAATAAGCGACGTGGATTTCTTGAGTGCTCTCAGTGAACCAGTGACAGTGAAACATTGAAATTTCTGCTCGACTGACAGTACAGATCCGCAGTTTTCGCTGCCTAAACTACAGCAAACTTGATTCGATCGTGCAATGAGCCACCGAGTTCATTCGCGCTCACAACAGTGCGCCAACAATGCTGTCATCTTGCTCTGCAATAAGTAGTGTTAGGTATGGTCACTGGCGAGTTGTCTTCCGTTGCGGGGATCTACGAGAGCGACCCGCGGTCACCCGGCGCTTGCGAAGGCATGCCAGGAGAGGGAGAGCTACACTCACCTGGACTGCGGCATAAGTCGGCCAACGAAGACGAAGAGCGCCTTCTCCGGTGAGAGGTGGATGCGCTTGCGCACGATCCACATAAACTGCGCCACCGTGATGTCATTGGGCACCAGGAACTTCTGCTTGTCGATGGACGGAACGTGCGAGTTGGGAGCCCGCTCCACTATCACCTGCCGCGGAAAAAAAGCAAGCGCACGGCGCCAAAACTCAGGCTCTGCCGGCAGGCAATAACTATGTATATACACGCTCTCGGGGGTTAATAAGGAACTGAACCACTCCCTTGTAGCTGCGCCAACTGTGCGATGCAATTAGTTTGCATCCGCGAACTTGACGCCAGAAGGAATTTCACCGACAAGCTCTCATTGCGAAACACAATGTCGCATTTTATGCGGACGACTTTTACATTTGTTTTTTTTTTTTTTTGTTTTTTTTTTCATTTGTTTGATCCTGGCTTGAAAAATGAGTGCAAACGGCGACACAACGATCGAAGAGTGCTAGAAAGCGTCTTACCCCTATATAGGCCCGATTTAAGGGTGTAAATGTGGGCACTGTATAGCATGTCGATTTGTCGCTGTTCTCACAGCTATCTGTTAACGCGTTCGTGCAAACTACAGAGACCGCTTGACACCGCAAATTGTCCTTGCAAAAAACTTCCAAATAAAATATCTATTCGTGGTCGATATCGTACCTCGAATTAATTGGTTGTTCATCACAAGACAATGCAAACTTCGCAAGGACACAGAAAGGCAGCGCTGTGTCTTGTCTTCCCTTTCTGTGTCCTTGCGAAGTTTGCGCTGTCTTGTATCGTATACCATGTCGATGTGTTAACTTGGAGTTTTACGAGACCAACAAAGACTAATCAAGAGGCTTTTCAATAGTTTTACTTTCCAGGGTTCGGCTGTGAATTCGGCAAATTTTCTTGAACGAAAGTCCAAGAAAACCTGTATTGATTACGTGGCTTGCTGTGACCTTGTTTAGTTCGAAGCCTGCGTTGAAACGCCAAAAGTGCAACAGCTGAAGGGTACCCGGGACGATGAATTTCGCTCATGCTTGCATGAGAATTCGCGAGAATTCCATTATCTGCCTTCAAAATAGCGCAAGACAGAGCTAGACGCGCCACGAGCACAATTTGTCAGCTTACTTCAGCATCCCCACATTACAACGTCGAAAGCAAACACTGGCACCGTTTCCTGAGCCCTCGCGAGTCTGTTACGTGCAACTAAACAAGGGCAACCATGTTTTTGTATTTCAAAAAAAAAACAACAACAACAACAAAAAACAATTGTTTGCGCCATCGTCACACATGGATTAAGGCGGTAATGCTTTCGACTGGCGGTAGAGAATGGCCACACTTACTGGAATACGCTGCGGGTACTTCTGGAGGATAGCGTCTGCCTCTTGCTTCCTCTGCTCTGAAAGAAAAAAAAAAAAGGAAATCAGCGCTCATGTCAGTCCCTTACCGCTCGAAAAGCACAGCTCCGATCTTTGTTCAGACATTGGCTGTACCTCATAGCAACGTGTTTACGACCGGAACAAGTTTAAGTTGGCATCCGCCGTTGCTAAAAGAAAGTCGTCATGTAGCATAGGTGTGGATTATTATTATTATTATTATTATTATTATTATTATTATTATTATTATTATTATTATTATTAGTTGGTCGTTTCATGGCACGCAGGCGATTAAGGCCAAAGAACGCCAAAACGGCGTTTGGCTCGGCGGTGCCAGATAAAAGGGAAGGGATTTATAACTGTTAGCCAAAAACGACGCTAAAAATTCAGGGGTAAAAGGGCGGAATTCATGAATGGCATAAAATTATGGCATTAAAACGGGGGCGTTGGAATGTGGATTAAAAATATGAAATGAATTGGATCTAAAGACTATGGTTTGACACAAGCAAGAGGGCGAGGATTTCCCTCCTACCGTGCTTGGCTACGTCGGACTCTTGCCGGAGCCAAGGTATCCTTAACAAGTTACCTCTGATACTAATCCCGAATACTTTAGAGGCTCATCAGAACCTCAATTCTAGCGTAGGTTTGAAACGGTCAGTTTTTTATGGGCACAAATTTCTAGCAATGCACACGCCGTCCATCTCGCGGCAGGTCGCGTCGGTGAAGAAAAGTTGGAACGACGAACGAAACGCTGCGAGATCCTGGTAGCATGTTTCTGCGGAGTTAACCCCAATACCACACCAACAAAAGAAAGCCACATTTTCGTTTCCTATCGCTGTTGTAAGCTTCACGAGCTCGCTGCGCGCAGCGGTGTGCACACACAGCGACATTGCTCAGACTCGAAGGGAACTCGAGCGCCTATACTATATTACGTAGATGGGCCGCACCCCTTATCGGGGTGTCTACTGCGTGAGCTGAAATACAAGGCAGTCACGAACCAGCTTCAGAACGGCCTCACTCGTCCGGCGATGCCTTGCCGCTTCGATGCAGTCGCGAACCAGTTATACGTGACTACCGGCACGCGCCTGCCCGAAAGCACTGAATTACTCACAAATGAGCAACCCGTTTCATCCGAAGAGCAGCGTGCACACTTGAAAGGAAGTTACAAAATGCACAGACACTAAAAGCCATTGCACAGAGAAGGCGTTATCGACCTTATCGGCATTGTCAATATCAGGAGAGTGTAGTGCGGCGGATCAAACCACTCTGGGCTGCCGCCTTCTTACGCAAAAACGTCGGCAAGCAACGTGTCAACTCCGCCTACTGTGAAGCACTGCCAATTTTGCCCCAATAGATTTAGTCTATAATTAGGGACGTTGCGCGAAAGGCAAGGTCCTGTTGATGTCAATTCGATAGTAAAGGTGCCCTCTTGGCAATAATATGACGCGTTCATGGGGGCTACGGTGTACGCGTTGCACAGTGCGAGTTTTCAGGAGGCCCAAATAACATTCTCACTACGGTGCTGACACCAGTCTTCGATTCGACTCGAAGTGAAGCATTATGGTATAGGTAGTTCGGAGTGACGGTAAGGCGCGCGTGTTCAGCTATGGAAGGTTCGCATTCATGGCTTCCACAAGGAAACTGGCGTGAAAAATGTTATCTCGATCGCCTAACGCCTCTTTCACGCGGCGGTATCGGCGCCTTACATTTCAATGGGCGGAGCTTCGCATTTAAGAGCTTGCGGCATTGCAGTGCAGAAGTTCAGTGATCCGTGTTTGTGTCGAAGCCTGGGAGGCCCGTTCCAATCTAAAGGAGGAGGAGCAGTTGAGATAAGAAATCGTCAGCCGCTGCCCTGGGAAGAAGCAACGCGCTACGCAATCGGGATATATCGTATCATATGCAGAGCCTCCGATCGCAAATGGCTTGCGGACGGTGAAAAAGGATGCGACATTGACTATGCACCAAAGGTCCTACAGTTAGAGAAATCCTGTGAAGCACGCATGTTAGTAACACAACCCAACACAATGATGTGTTGTGTTAATAGCACATAAGTAGCCAAGGCTATCATGCATGCCCTAAAGACGACGTTAAAAGTATTAAATCTATAAAACACGCGAAAGGTTACAAACACCGATTTTGTTTTTAGCGTTTAAGATCCCAAAACTACTCAGGCTGTGAGAGGGGCCGTAAGTTTCGACCACCTGATGTTCTTTAACGTGCACTGACAACAAACACCGATCGAGTACCGTTCACCACTGTACTAATATAAATGGCAGTAAAACTTCCACACTACGGCCAAATCAAGCTGTTTTAACACTTTTATATACACATCTGCAGGTAAATATTGAGTCTAACACTGAAGCATGCGTCAAAGGATACAGGCGCAAACGGCTCAAGCAAGCAAAACGTAAGCTCGGGCAGAATTCACAGGACAGGGAAAAGTACAGAGCACATTTCGTACCGTGTACGTATTTCAACTGTTCTGCGCATTCTGTCACAGTCTTCACCCCCAGCTTTTACTTCGGAAGTAGGCATGTTCACCGCCTAGGGAGTGAAGTGAATCGACAACACTACAGGGCACGTTGAAATATTGACTTCTTTTCATAAACAATGTTTTTAGACGTGGACCGGGGCCAGTTCTCGCGCTTACGCCGAAAACCACGTTCTACCATTAAACATGTTTGAAAGAAGGTTCAGTCGAACACCACTCAAGGCCATGAAGACGGCAATGTGCGGTTGAGGCTAATAAAACATAACACAAATATCACGCAGATAAACATGCAGTGCAGAATCACCTCTTTGAACATCTCTGAATATCACGCGCTGTTCCCCCCAAAAAGCGCCGACATTCGCTGGCAAGTTGCCCCTGAAGTACATTGAGTGGGTGCTTAACAATTCCCGCGGACCGCACTGGAAACAAAGGTGCAATAAATTATACACTGCACTCTATACACTGCAGTGATGGAATATATACAAACAAACCTGCCTACGCTGCTAACGACGCTACGAACTACCAAGTCGCGCTATCTGGTATTTTATTTCGCTAGACCAGGCGCTGATTAAAATGTGCAAAGTTGCCGCAGTGATGTCATCCTGTTTTGTTCTTCGCTATAGGACAGTTCTTCAGTATCTTCGTGAGCAGGTCATAGCGCAACAATCAAATCAGTCAGCAACCTCTCGGAGAAGCGGCCACGCACACCAATGTTACAATAAAATATGTGCACTTTTGCACATTAGTGTACTTGGTAACCGAGCACTGACAAATGCAGCGCCAATGTCCGTAAAATTCAAAACCAGCGCTCGAGACGATTTCACATGCGATCAGGTGCGTAAGTCGGCAAAGAAAGCGAAATTTACAATCCGTTAATGGTGTTCACGCGCAATGTTCGTGCACATAACGCCGTCGCATAGTGACCTCGATTAGCAAGTGTTGAGAGATTTGGTTCTATACATTCTGCACAATTAAGGCAGCAAAATAAACTTTGAATGAAGAAAAGACTCCAAGCACACGGTTTCCCGGCTCTAGAAAAGCCTGTTCCCATCTGTCCAATTGCGCTCTGTAAAGTGCCGCCGTATATGCAGCTAATCATGAAAAGTGTGATCAAGCATGTCAAAACCGTACAGCACCAGCTCACAACTGCGCGGTTGAAGTATAGGCAGAAATTATTGGCGCATTCCAACCGGCAATCCGAAGAAGCTTTCATATCCGCGAGTGGGCCAGAGCATTGTCACGGCGCAATCAGAGCTCAGGACCGGAATCCAAATCGCCTGTTGAAAAACGCTCCCCGGAAAATCTCAGCGCCAGTTAGAATACGCCATGCCAGAACTCATCACAAGTCTAATGCCAGTCGAGTGTTTCCTAGAGCTCTGAACCGGCGGCTTTTTGACATTCAAGTGGAGGGGGCCTGCGAGTGAGTCATCGCGTAATGACGGAGCGGATTGCGCGAACGAAGCAGAACCTAAGAAACAGATGTCGCACTCATTCTGGAAGATTTGTTTTTTTTTTTGTCTTTAGGGCTAAGTTCCGCTGTTACTGCATGTGGGCATCAACCGTGTTAGCAGAAGTGCAGTGTTCGCTGACGATGCCAACGCGGCAGCTAATGCTCGAATTCGTATAGGTGACAGCGCGGACGGGGGCGGTTACCTCGAGGAGCATTGTTGACAGGCCGTTTGTCGCCTTCCGTAGAATCTGGACGCTGCTGCGTCTGCCATGCGGCACTGAACAACGTGAGCAGCAGCTGGAGCAGGCGCTTCTGGAAGGAGCAGTTTCTCGTGCGCCGAGCTGGCGAATTGGTGTCGTCTGAGAATTCCATGAGAACGAATAGTCTGCAAAGGGACCCGCTAGAACCAAATCACAAGGCATAAGAGCCGGGAGCTGCATGTTGGTGCAGGAGGAAAGAAATCTGAGCACTTTGCTCTTTGCACGACTGCCCAATCTTTTGGCTTAGGCGCCCGATTAAAGGGACTGCGGCGACACGTCGTGCGCGCAACCCAACACGCCACAGTTATCTTGCGCCAGGGAACTAAGGACAGAACGGAGCCGCTGTCTTTCTCGGCCAGACCAGTATGTGTCTCGGCCGCTCTGCTGTGCGATGCCCATGACGGGCGCACGAGAGCGTCGCGAAACACGAATACATATCGTGCGGCGGCACCACCTTACCCGCAGCGGCGCACTCACCTGGCGTGTACTGTTGCTTGAAGCGGAACCGTATGCCGTCCTCAGTGTTGGCTCCCGCCCGTCGCATCGCTGTGTGCCTCAGTGAGCGGCAAAGCGTCCCCCGCCGTCGGGCACGCAGGGTTATCTGGCGGCGATCGCGTATTGTTCGCCTCTGCCGCGCCGTCCGCTGATAGGGGCTTTGTTCCTCGCCACCCCGGACGAGATTGGAAACTTCTTACGCCGACCAGTGGCCGAATCGAGAAGCGACCAAAACAGCCGGGGATGGATCGAGCGAGGCACAGAGGCGCTTCGCTCGGCGCGCTGGCAGGTCCTCGGCCGGCCTTGTCATCCACACGGGCCAGTCCGCCGTTGGTCGCTTTTCTTGATTATTTTTTCTGCGCAAGCGTGCATATCGTTATCGTTAAAACAGGACTGCCACGGTTTCCTGGCTGACGGAAATTTCAAGCGACAAATTGGAGCTCTTCGCCTGCGGCCGGGTCCACATGTAGCGGAAAGGGGGTCACAGCAGTGCAGTGCGCTACAGCGTGCGATAGTGATGAGAGATGGGATTTTGTTTTCAAAACATAATTCAGCCATCGCCTCGTCCCTTACCCCCTCGCCGAGAGAAAATGAAAGCAACCCCGCCGTGCTGGCACAGTGGTTAAAATGGCCGACTACTGTGCTGGAGTGCTGGAGCTTCCGGGTTCGAACCCGACCGCCGGCGGCTACGCTTCGATGGAGGCGAAACGGAGAAGCGTTCGTGTGCTGTGCGATTTCAATGCGTGCTAAAGATCCCCAGGTAGTCTTTTACTCCGTAGCCCTTAAATACGGCTCCTCTTTTAGTCTTTCCACTTTCACTCCCTCCTTCCTCCCTTCCCTTACAGTGTGGTTCAGGTGTCCACAGAACAAGTTTCATAGATACTGCGCTTTTCCTTTTCTTGAAGCAGTTATGAAAGCAGTCTCAGAAGATTGTAACGTTCCAAATGTCTGCAAAGAACAGCTATATATATATATATATATATATATATATATATATATATATATATATATAACTTGACCAAGTTTTTAAAAGATACGGTTTGTCCTAACACAGTGAAACAAATTCAGAGATGTTCAGGTTCGCCTCTGCTAACCTCCAGTATTTTTTTTTCGTTCACTACAGTTGATTAATTAGTAAATACTAATTAGTTATTTTTTAATTATTGGCTTGAGAGGAAAAGTGTCAATGCAAAAGTTGTAGATCTCTAAAAACTGATAGCTACGCTGTTTCTATCACGCCACGACTTACGCAGTCCTATTTACAGGCCTTCAAAAAATGCTGTCACGTGGCCAGCTGTTATTTTAAATCATTCGCCAAGCGCGTACAGCCAGCTTCATTGTAGAGAGCACGGCCCAGATATCTCGCACGCATCTCGAGGCTTTAAAGTGGCGCCCAATCCCGAGGAAGTTTTTCTTTTTTTTTTTTTTTTTTTTTTTTTTTATAGCGCTAGTCGTGGTTTTCGGCTGGTAAATATATCACTTTACGTAAGCGCTAGTGTGATGGAAACAACGTAGCTAGCTGTTCTTTGACATTTACAACTTTTGAATTGGCAGTTACTAATTAATCGACTGTAGTGAACGAAAAATATACTGGAGGTTAGCATAGGCGACTTTGCAGTGTGTGTGTGTGTGTGTGTGTGTGTGTGTGTGTGTGTGTGTGTGTGTGTGTGTGTGTGCGTGCGTGTGTGTGCGTGCGTGTGCCTGTTTGTTCCTGGCTGCGTTTCACGGGCTTCTACTTTTGGACACCCTATGCAGTAATTGGCCACAACCTCCTATGAATAATACAACAAACCCCCGGCCTTCAGTCCCTAGCGGCTGCGAAGCAATTGACCACTGCGGCGATCAAATCTGCAACGCAGCAAAGGGAGCTAAGAATCTCTGGCTCCGGACAGGCCATCATTGGAAACTGACCTTGGCAACTTTTGATTCTAGAATCCTAGCTAGTGAGGCTAGTCTTCTAGCAGTACTGTTTGAGGAATTAGATGGTATGAAAAGGGACAGGGCTTAGTGAAGTTAGGAGGTGTCGTGACGCTGGGGCTATGGTGACCCGGCCTTCACTTGGTAGCGTGCAGAGACTCCGGGTTGAAGAAGGACTGAATCTTCGAAGTTGGTAAAATATGTACAAGCAGGTTTACTGGCACTTTGAGAAAACGTATTTACAAGAATATTTACATGAAGAAGAAGGGTACATCAGCAAAATGACAAGCGTTAAGAGTTCATAGCGAGAAGCGACTGGATGAGCCGTTTACCCAGGGCCCAGAGCGACATTTCGTGCTCTGCAGCGTCCTTAAAAACCCCCTATGTCCAGCCCCTCTCTGAAGATGCTGACCAACCAAATCCAGGGCACGCCCCTCAGGTATCGGCATCCAATCGAACACATCACTGCACTGATGGTCTGAAGCACTGACTGGTCCGGCATTCATTCGTTGGGCGTGTTCACTTGTTGGCGGGAAAAGCTTGGGAACGGCGAGGAGAGGAGGTACATTTCTATTCTTCAGCAAAGAAACCACAGGCTGGTTCTGGGGGTTTTACTTCTCAGAAACCCGAGTGCACGTGGCGCCGCATAGGGCTCCCAACATGGTCCCTTTTCGACAATTGCAAATCTTTCCTGCATTCCCGGGAAATCACTTAATGGCCGTATGAGTCATGCTCTTCTCTTGTCCTGCACGTCAGCGGACATGTCACTCTGTCGTCTCCTTTGGATAGGAGGCATTCATCACTGGAGGATAGCACTTCTCGACTGGAAGGGTGAACAAAAGAAAGCACTTCCTGCTATTTCCCGCAGGGGGACGTTTCTTTGTGTTTTTCCAGACGTTCTCTTGACAGGGCCAATTTGGCATTTGCAGGTTGTCCACAAAGCAAAACATGCTTACAAAACAGGATTCCTGGAAACAGGCTCACTTAGAGCCAATGGACCATCACCACATATTCACAAAACTTTTCCATGCCCACAGGCGAACAATAGAGCGCGCAAATGCGGATGCTTGGTCGTAACAGCCTCCTCCCCCGCCAGAAGAGACTCGGAGGGCAGCAGCCGCAGCTGCTGCATGAAGAGACGACTTAATGGCCTGCACGTGAACGCTTGAAGCTCGCTGTTGCATGTCGCGTTGTCTTGATTGTTGTAGGCCAAATTGCTTGAGCTATCTGAAACTCAACCACATGTCGAAGCAAGCACTCGGCTCCCGTCTGAAGAGACCAGGTCAAAAGAAAACTGCCATTGTTGTTCGAGAAAAGCCCACTCTCAAGACGTTCAGGACCCACGTATGCCTCGAAAACCAAACGTGCTGCTTTACATAGTCATCTATATTCAAGCGCACGAAAAAAAAAAAAAACCTGATTATCAATTTGGATACATGGTGAGGAACATCTCGGACCGCTTAGAAAGAGCGGCTAAGCGCGTCCGCATTCCCATTTAACTTCCCCTTTTTGTATCTTATTTCAAAATTGTACTGCTGTAAAATCAAGCTCCACCTAAGAAGGCGACTGTTCTTCGATGTCGCAGTTTGCAGCCAAGCCAGGGGACAATGGTCCGTCTCTACGGTGAATTTGGCCCCTCCAAGATAGCACTGCAATTTTTGAATGGCCCATACAATGCAAGCGCATTCCTTCTCTGACGCGCAATAAGCCCTCTCTCTAGAACTCAGTTTTCTGCTCAAGTAGAGCACGGGGTGCTCATTACCGTCGTCATCTCTCTGGCAGAGAACAGCACCTAACCCTCGATCACTGGCATCACACTGGACCGTGAATTCTCGGCCATAGTCTGGAGCTCGCAATACCGGACGGCTAATCAGCACAGCCTTCAGGTTTACGAAGGAGGCTTCCTTTTGTTCGTCCCAGACTACATTTGTCGGTTCTGTCTTGCGGAGAGCGTCGGTCAGAGGGCTAGCCAAAGCTGAATAGTTAGGGATGTAGTGATTGTAGTACCCAGTCAGACCCAGGAATGCTCGAATTTCCGTCTTCGTGCTCGGCCGCGGGTAGTCTGCTACCGCAGAAATCTTAATCTCGCTGGGTTTCCTGAAACCTTGACCTACATTGTGACCCAAGTAGTCCACGGTCGCCCTTGCCAGGCAACATTTCTCGGCCTTTACGGTTAGTCCAGCTTGACGCAAAAGGCTCAGTACAGCTCTTAGATGTACCATATGGTCCGCCCATGAGTCGGAAAAAACCGCAATGTCGTCTAAATAAGGCACCGCGAATGTTTCACACCCCTTTAAAACCCTATCCATGAGTCGGGAAAAACAAAATGGAGCATTTTTGAGCCCGAAACTCATCATTGTTGGCTGGTAGCTGCCCGTCGGAGTGACGAAAGCCGCGTATCTGCTGGCGCGTTCAGTGAGCGGTACTTGCCAGTATCCTCGAGTAAGGTCCAGCGTAGTCACATATGCCGCTCTACTGACCTGTTCTACTCTCTCCTCAATATTCGGAATAGGATACACTTGATCCCTGGTGAGAGAATTTAGCTTTCGGTAGTCTACCACAGGCCTAGGGTCTTTACCTGGAGCTTCTACTAAGATCATAGGCGAAGCATAATCGCTTTCCGAGGGTTTTATTACTCCCAATTCCAGCATGCGAGTTACTTCCCTATCCAGAATTTCTCTTTGCCTTGGAGAAAATCGGTAGCACCTTGATCGCACTGGCACGTCTGAAGTCAGCTCAATATCGTGCTCAGTCAAATCAGTTCTGCCTGGCCTGTCCACGAAGCAGGCCTCAAACTCTGTTATTATCTCGCCCAGATCGGACAGCTGGGATTTCTTTAGTTCTCCTCTCTGCTCCGTCTTTTTGAGAAGCTCCTGAGCGTTGCTTCCTTTTCCGCTGAGGCAAATCAAGTTGTCCCCCATCTCCTCGGGAAGGTTTAACGTTAGATTTACCACGGCTTCCCTCTGCACATAAGGCTTCATAAGATTGCAATGATAAATGCGCACTTCTTTACGCCTACCGGGAATTTTCACTGCGTAGTTAGTGTTAGAAAGCTTTGCAACGACTTCAGCCGGTCCTTCCCACTGTACTTCGAGCTTATTCTGCCTTGAACTTCTCAGCAACATCACCTGGTCCCCGATACAAAACGTCCTTTGACGGGCTGACTTATCATAGTACACCTTGGAACGAGCCTGGGCTGACTTCATGCTGGCCTCAACGAGTTCCTTAGTGTTATGTAAGCGATTCAAGAGGTTCAGAATGAATTCTACTACTGTTGGGTCTTCTCCGCGCCCCTCCCAGGCTTCGCGCACCATTCGCAAAGGTGAGCGCAGTGACCTTCCGTACACCAACTCGGCTGGGCTAAATCCAGTGGATTCGTGCGGCACTGACCGCAAAGCGAAAAGCGCTGCAGGCAGGCAGGTATCCCATTCGCGCTTGTTTTCATAGCACAGTCCCCTCAGGACTCGTTTGAGAACAGAGTGCCATCTTTCTACGCTGTTGCTCTGCGGATGATGGATCGAGCTATGCACTACCTTAATGCCGCATCGCTCGAGAAATGAGGTGGTGAGGACACTCGTGAAAACGCTACCCTGATCACTTTGTACCTCGGAAGGGAATCCAACTCGTGCAAACACTGACAGCAGCGAATCCACTACACTCTCGGACGTCACCTCGCGCAGCGGAACAGCCTCTGGAAACTTTGTGGCTGGGCATAACATAGTGAGGATATAACGGTACCCTGACTCGGTCACAGGAAGTGGCCCAACTATATCTATTACTAACCGGTGAAACGGCTCGGTAATGATTGGTACTAACACCATCGGAGCTTTCCACTTATCTTGCGCCTTTCCAACCCGCTGGCACGTGTCGCATGACCGTACAAAATTTTCCGTGTCCTTAAAACATCCAGGCCAATAGTATTCTTGCAACAGCCTCTGCTTTGTTTTCTTTATTCCAAGGTGACATGACCACGAGCTGCCATGGGAAAGTCGCAGTAAGTCTCCGCGGTACTTTTGGGGAACGACTAATTGGTCCCGCTCTACTCCGCGCTTATCCTTGAATAAGCGATACAGCACTCCCTTTCTCATCTCGAAAGAAATATTGTTTGCTGTCTTAGTGGCGCGGTGGCGCTCCCTTATCTCCTGTATATTGGGATCATTGGCTTGCTCTATAGCTAAGTCCTCTCGGGTTCCACTTAAAAGTCTCGTGAGATTACTAGACACTGGCGGCAAGAGGTTACTCTCAAGAACGTCCTCATTCCGCGTCTCATCAAGCTCACTTTCAAGTTGACTTATCTGAGATGCCTCGCTCTCAAAGTTTTCTGACCTGCTATCTTCCGCATTTACCATTGTTTTAACTGCCGTTTCCTCCGCTGTGGATTTTTCTGGAATGAGCAGTGTAGCTAGTTCTCGCGCCTTTGAACGTGTTAAGGCTTGCACAACTCTGTCTCCGAAAAGGATGCCCCTCTTTCGCAGCAGCATGTCCGATTTGTTGGAGAACAAATACGGATAGCACTTAGGAAGCTTTCCTGAAACGGCAGCCTCGGTTGTTAATTCGCCGAAAGGGCCCTCGATGACCACGTTCGCGATCGGCAAGCACACACTCTGTTCCTCAACTACCTGTCGGATCCATGCACACTGTCCTGTATAGTCGGAAGGCGATACATACGCCGGATGGACAACATCCATCGTTGCGGCCGAATCGCGCAGTACCTTGCAAGGCTTCCCGTTGACTACTAGGTCATGCAGGTAGGGTTCTAAAAGCTGCATATTTTCATCGCAGTCCCTGACATACGAGAAAGCAATCTTTTCTTTCCGGCAGTTGACGGCAATGTGACCCTGCTCATTACACCTAAAGCATGTGAGCGGCTTCCTAGCCTCAAGCTTATTCTTTGTGTTCTGCACGTTGGTCACTTCCCCACTTTTCTCACTGCCGTCCTTTCTAGGGAATTTGCCTGAAGAAACCTTCATTTCTTCGTTTCCAACTCTAGCAAAGTGCCTTTCCTGACGGTTTTTCATACTGAACTTGGGATTGCGGGGCCTATCCACTGCTGGGTTGCTGAATTGTCGGCGCGAAGCATACTCCTCAATAAGTTCGGCAGCTTCAGTTGCCGACTTAATTTCGCCTCGGTCCTGTAACCAATTTCTTTCTTTTTCTGGGAGGCAGTTATAAAACTGCTCCAAAAGAATTTGCTCGACTACAGCGTCCCTATCACTGTAGGAATCTGTGCTCTTTAGCCACTCGCCCAAATTAACTCTTAAATTGTACAGGAATTCAGGGTAACTCTCGTCCCTGGACTTAGTAGCTTTCCGAAAACGTTGTCTGAACGCCTCGGCGCTAAGCCTATACTTTCTCAGAAGGCAAGCTTTGACCTTCTCGTAGTTGTCCGCGTCCTCCTTGCTTAGCCGCGCGACAACCTCCGCTGCCTCGCAGGGCAGAACCGTCAATAATCTCTGAGACCAAGTGTCTCGCTGGAAGGACAGTTTTTCGCAGGTTCGCTCAAAGTTAGCCAGATACAGACCGATATCCCCTGATATCACATATGGCTGCATGTACTTTGACATCTTGAAATCTGCCTCCTTGTTGAGAAGAGGTACCGCTAGCTGGGGACAATTGCCCGACCTCTTGCTCAACTCTAGTTCTAATTTCCGGAGCTCAATTTCTTGGTCCAGCTTTTTTGCTTCTCTTTCACGCTTCTTTTCCTCTTTTTCCCACTCACGTTCGCGCTCCCTTTCCTCTTTTTCCCTCTCAAGTTCACGCTCACGCCTCTTTTCCTCTTTTTTCCCGCTCTTTCTGCTCTTTTTCCCGCTCCTTCTGCTGTCTGAGCTGTTCCTTTTTTTGACCGATGAGGTTCCATGCTTCACTGAGCTCCTCATCATCGGCTCCCAAATCTGTGATTGCCTTTATAATCAAAGGTTTTCGTGCCAAACCACTTGTATCAATTCCCAATTCCTCACACAATTGCAACAGTTCCGGTTTCTGCAGCTTTTGTAGGTCCATGATCGCTCCGAGTGTCGGCTACTTCCAAAACAACAGTGCAAACTACCAAACCTAAAGGCGTTTCCACACTCTCTTTACCAGTTCTAAAATCTAACCCTGTTCTAGAACCTGGTCCACATCAGAAGAAAAGCCAAGCACTCACCCACACATGCGATCGATGTTCCGAGCTGCCCTCTTGTTGGCCGATTGTTGCTCCTGCTTGTTGCTTGAGATGCCACCTCCGATCACAAGGTGTTGTGGCTTGTAGCTTCAGATCCCACCGCTGCCACCAGTTGTCGTGCTTGTAGATTCAGATCCCACCGCTGCCACCAGTTGTCGTGACGCTGGGGCTATGGTGACCCGGCCTTCACTTGGTAGCGTGCAGAGACTCCGGGTTGAAGAAGGACTGAATCTTCGAAGTTGGTAAAATATGTACAAGCAGGTTTACTGGCACTTTGAGAAAACGTATTTACAAGAATATTTACATGAAGAAGAAGGGTACATCAGCAAAATGACAAGCGTTAAGAGTTCATAGCGAGAAGCGACTGGATGAGCCGTTTACCCAGGGCCCAGAGCGACATTTCGTGCTCTGCAGCGTCCTTAAAAACCCCCTATGTCCAGCCCCTCTCTGAAGATGCTGACCAACCAAATCCAGGGCACGCCCCTCAGGTATCGGCATCCAATCGAACACATCACTGCACTGATGGTCTGAAGCACTGACTGGTCCGGCATTCATTCGTTGGGCGTGTTCACTTGTTGGCGGGAAAAGCTTGGGAACGGCGAGGAGAGGAGGTACATTTCTATTCTTCAGCAAAGAAACCACAGGCTGGTTCTGGGGGTTTTACTTCTCAGAAACCCGAGTGCACGTGGCGCCGCATAGGGCTCCCAACATGGTCCCTTTTCGACAATTGCAAATCTTTCCTGCATTCCCGGGAAATCACTTAATGGCCGTATGAGTCATGCTCTTCTCTTGTCCTGCACGTCAGCGGACATGTCACTCTGTCGTCTCCTTTGGATAGGAGGCATTCATCACTGGAGGATAGCACTTCTCGACTGGAAGGGTGAACAAAAGAAAGCACTTCCTGCTATTTCCCGCAGGGGGACGTTTCTTTGTGTTTTTCCAGACGTTCTCTTGACAGGGCCAATTTGGCATTTGCAGGTTGTCCACAAAGCAAAACATGCTTACAAAACAGGATTCCTGGAAACAGGCTCACTTAGAGCCAATGGACCATCACCACATATTCACAAAACTTTCCATGCCCACAGGCGAACAATAGAGCGCGCAAATGCGGATGCTTGGTCGTAACAGAGGCCAAATGAGGCATATACTGTACTGAAGGATGAACACGTATTGTGTTATCGAGGTTCACCTGAGAGGTGAGAACTTGGAGTAGGGTTTCTTGTAAATAAGTTTTTTTGGGGGGTTTAATGTCCCAAAGCGACTCAGACTATGAGTGACGCCGTAGTGGAGGACTCCGGAAATTTCGACCACCTGGGGTTCTTTAACGTGCAGTGACATTGCACAGCACACGGGTGCCTTGCTTCTCGCCTCCATCGAAAAGAGGCCGCCGAGGCCGGTATTCGATCCCACCTCCTTGGGAACAGTAGTCGAGCGCCGTACCCACTGCTGTTCTCCTGCGGGGCCTTCTCAATAAGGATATAGCTGCTAATGTAGAGGAATTCTATATCATCAATGAGAGGGTGGCAGGCATCGTAATTAAGGTTAATAAGCGGAATAAACTGAAGTTTGTACAGGCCTACGCGCCTACATGTAGTCATGATGACCAGGCAGTCAAAAGCTTCTACGAAGATATCGTGGTGCTTCAAGAAAACACACAGCTGAACACAATAGATGAACTGGTGCAGCAACGACGTGATGCTCGCAGGCTTAAGGGCACCCTCTCTCACGCAACGTGCGCTCTGAGGGCTTATGCTTCGTCACATTCACCGCCACTGCCAGTTCTTCCTCCTTGGCGTTTTGTACAGCTGAGTGATGACAAGCCAACTGATTTACGACGACCGAGAGCACAGGATTCGGCGTCGTCGCTTCGCAACCGAATGATGGAACAAGACAAGACGCCCGCTTGCCGCAAGGTTCCATCGTGATTTGCGTCGACGCAAGCATCCAAGCCCGCGAAGTGACAACTGCAGTTTACTGCCCTAGCAAGTCTTCACTGAACAAGACATCAACGTTTCAATTACTGGAACTTTCACCTTCTTTTTGTTCGGAATTGCTTGTTGTGCAAGAGACCCTTCACTCCGTGACCGCCATTCCCATGCTTCCCACGGCCCGTATTTTAAACGCACTGATGCCCTTCAGGTAACAAAGCAACTTAGACGCGTCAGTAGTAGCCCAGAAATCTGCCAAAACAATACACAGTCTAGCGGCTCGCATAGCAAATCCAATTCGTATTGAATAGGCCCTGCGTGACCTTTTAAGTGCTCTAAGTCATGCGGATGCTGCGGCCCGCCTTTCCACATCAACCTCGACATCGCCAAACCGGATAAAATTGGATAATGCTACTCTACTTTTAACAAGAAAGGAGCACCTCCGACGCCAAACAAGCCTCCCCCGCGGTCTAACCCGTGCAGAGGAGGTGGCGCTTCGGAGGATTCGAATTGGGGTGGCCCTAACACCTGCAGTGACTCGAAGGTGGCCTCAATTTCGATATTTGTATGCCCACCCTGGGTGCACCGTCTGCAAGTCCTGGGATACAAAAGCCGATATTCACCACCTGCTGTGGGAATGTCCAGCGCCTGTCTGCTCCCCCATAATCCGTCGTCATATGCCGCTTGGACGCAGGGACCGTATCACTCCTCGACTTCATTACATCAGCTAACCTTTTTTTTTTTCATTTATTTGATCATACCCTTCATCCTTCATAGCATTCCTTTTATGCCCCGAGGCAATAAACATCGCAAAAAAAAATACAGAATTGGCAATGGGGAAAGTAAAGACAGTATACCTTAGTAATGGGTGACTTCAATGCCAGGGTAGGAAAAAAACTGGCTGGAGACTAGGCAGTGGGTGACTATGGCATTGGTTCTAAGAATCGCAGAGGAGAGTTACTAGTTGAGTTTGCAATAACTTACGAATTATGATTGCTTTCTTCAGCAAACGGAAGAAGCGGAAGCAGAAATGGAAAATCCTAACGGGGAGACTAAAATGAAATCGATTTCATACTGTGTTCGACCCCCGGCATTGTGCAGGATGTAGAGGTAATCGGAAAGGTACAGTCCCCACAGGATGGTATAGGTCTCGAATTAGTCTAGATGTGAAGAGGGAGCGAAACAGATTAGTAAGAAAGAAGTCCATCAATGAATTTGCGGTGGGAGGGAGGGTAGAAGAATTCAGGATCTCGCTACAGAATAGATATTCAGCTCTAACTGAGGATGACGACCCTAGCCTAGAAGCGATTAACAATAACTTTAGAAATATCATTACTGAGTGCGCGGTAGAAGTAGGCGGTAGGATAGTTAGAGAGGACACCGGTAACTGTCTAAGAAGACGAAAAATGTGATCAAGAAACGCAAAGTATGAAAACCTCGAACCCTACAGACAGGATAGAACTGTAAACCTTCAATAGCTTTGATATATTTATCAAAGCTAATCAACAAGCGTAAGTGCCCGACATAACTAAGTATAACATGGGGAAAATTGAGCATGCTCTAAAGAACGGGGGCAGTCTTAAAACGATAAGGAGAAAATTGGGCATAGGCGAAAATTAGATGTATGCATGCTGTAAGGGACAAGGCGGGCAGTCTCATCACGAATTTTGACAAGATAGTCAAGTAGTAGATGAGTTCTATACTGATCTGTACATACCCCGAAGTAGTCAGGACAATAATGAGATTGGCATAGTGAAAAACAGTCAGACGTTCCGCCAGTGACGAAGGACGAGGTTAAGAAAGCTTTATAGAAACCAGGGTGATGAACTGGGACCGAGCCGAAATCAGAACCGAACCTGAATTTTCGTCCGGAGCCGGAACCGAACCGATCCCGAATTTTTTCTGCCATCTTGGAACTGAACCCGAACAGGAAAAAAAAAAAAAAAGGTGGAACCGTTTCGAACCGGTTCGCGGTATGGTTCCGAACCAATTTTACTGGCGACTTACCTTCATTATTTTATCTATTATCACTGCTTGTAAAACACCTTCTCGCTCATTTTCAAAGCGTCACTGCAGAACGCAAATATCACAACCACACTGAAAAGTCGTCCCTGGCAAAACGATGACAAGAACGAAGGAGAATATATTGCCACATGCATAGCACCCATCTCTGTTCTCGGGCTATTATAACATTCCGAACATGGGTGGCCGCTGCACTGCGCAAAGGCGCAATGGCTTATGGGGAAAGTTGTCCCATTCGAGAGCCTTCCTAGGTAGTGAAACAATAGCATATAATTCGTTCGTTGAGTTAAATATTTTGATAAATATGTAACCATGTACAACTCAAAAAGGAAATGCCGAATCTGTTAAAACAGTCGGAAATAATTTTGTTTTCCTATCGTTCCACGGCGTCGCAATGACTCGCATGGCACGTGATATGCGATGCGAGATCAGCGGGTGCTGTGTGTGTTGACCGAGACTTCAGAATAATAAGCCTACGCTAATGATGGTGGGGCCGCCTAGGGCAGTAATTTACCGGTCTGTTCATGAGTTGTATCTGAACTTATAACAAAGATGAATCTATAAGTCGATTTCCCATTTTGTCTTCCCTTCCTTGTGTCCTGTCTGCCTTTTTTATTTCCCTTGACAAGTTAAACTATGCCAGGAGTGAAGCTCCGATGTTCAAATGTGAAAAATGGGTGGAGCCAGGAACTGAGTGGAATTACTGCTGGGAGTATTAATTCACAATCGCATGCTCTATTTGATGCGCTATCGCTGGTCCGTACAACTACGGTGTCGAAACAAAAAAATTCCGAGAACACTGCAGAGTCAGCAGTGGAGAAATGCGAAAGCCTGAGCGTGGCTGCTGCACACGGCACATTGCTCGACCCTTGTCGAACACAACCAGCGTTCCGTTGAACGCTTCAAAGCTCACCGGCGTTCTATGATTGGTTTACAGGAAAGGAAAGGCGCAGTATCTCTCTCTCGCGGAACTTTGCTGGTACATATCGCCGACAAATCTCGCCGACGCGAGATTTTGACACTCATTACACAATGATGCGAATGTCTAAGACAGTCTAGAAAGGTGGTACTGAAAGCTAGAAGTGCAGTATTGAGAGAAAACGTAAATAATGGGTATACGGGTTGTGCGGAGACGAGGGAGGTCGGGACAAAAACCTTGAAAAGCAGGGAAGGGACGAGATCAAGCGGAGCGAAGGGACCTGCGACTAGGCCCTAAGGAAAAAAAAAAAAATACGCACAAGATGGAATGACAGCAATTGTGCAATCGATGAATTGCAACGTGAGGCCCTCGATATTATATTACATTGACCAGCCAGGAAAGGTGCCGAGCAAAACAGCCTTAGGAACCACATGGAAGCGGCTTCTCGTAGAATCGGCGGTGGCTATCAAGTACCGCTACAGGCGGCAGCAGAATCTCCCCCCTAAGAGCTTACAAGCTGAAGATGACCTTTAGCGTTTGTTATGGAAAGAGACGAAGACTGCCTGCAAGAACTCGGAGACAGCGGTGGTTCTCTCAAAACTGAAGCACAGAGCCTGTTCTACGCATTTGAAAAAGGTGCCCAGAATAAGCAAAGACTCGAGTGTTCTGAAATTTTTGGAGGAGAAGCTGCGGCGTCCAGAACTGTATTGACAAGATACTGTAGCGCTTGCTATGCCATCTACACACGTCAGCGTCGAGAGAGAATTTTCTGGATTAAAGCATATCCCCTCTCCTCACCGAACCCAGATTGCTTCAAACATCCTCGACAATGTCCTCTTCCTTCGATCTTTCTATGCTGACAAATAAAAAAGTTGGCAGCATTTTCTGAGCCCATAATGAAATATTTGCAGGCAGCCATGATGCCATTTCATGCTTGTAAATTATGCGACTAAACATAACAGTCTAGCCTCAATTTAGTTCTAGACGAATGTTTATAGCGCGCCTATGCAAGCAATCATGACGGCTAACAAGACAGTGGTCGCATCGTGTCGCGGCAACAGGAGCGGCAATTAATCCTGTTCTCCGGCAAATACGATAATGACTCCAACCACAATACGTGGCGGAGGGGACTCTTGTCAGCGCCTTTCGGGTCACAACACACGTGTGCCTTTGCGTTTCACCTCCATAGAAACCCGAAATACAAAGGCGGCCGTCTGCTTTGCGATATATAATCACACGTATGGTATATACACCCCTTCATGGATCACTGCCTTGTCGTGGCGGAGGGGCTTGCGAAACTCGATGAAGTCGTGAGCTCTGCTGTGTAGGGCCACCCAAGATAGACAGGTCACGGCAGAGAGTTCTGACAAAATGTGATTCACTGGAGAAGGTAATGGCAACCCACTCCAGTATTTCCTGCCAAGAAAACCCTATGACCAGTCACAATAGCATTAATGATATGGCGCCGGAAGATGAGCCCCCCAGGTTGAAAGGCGTCCCACATGTTACTGGGGATGAACAAAGGGCGATTCCTAGTAGCTCCAGGACGAATGAAGCGGCTGGGCTAAAGCCAAAAGGACGCTCAGTTGTGGATGTGTCGGGAAGCGACCGGAAAGTCCGATGTTGCAAGGAGATGTATCACATAGCAACATGGAATGTAAGATCTATGACGCAAGGTAAACTGGATGTCGTCAAGCGAGAAATGAACAGATTGAACATTGATATTTTGGGTATCAGCGAGCTCAAGTGGATCGGAATGGGAGAATTTAATTCCGGCGACCATTATTTATTTTATTCTGGGCACGAATCCAGGAGAAGGAATGGGGTCGCTCTCATAGTAAACAGAAAAATGGGCAAAGCAGTGCTAGGGTACAACCTCAAAAACGACCGAATGATTTCACTTCGGATCCAAGGTCAGCCTTTCAACATAACAGTTATCCAAGTCTATGCACCGACCACTACTGCTGAAGAAGCTGACGTTGAGAGATTTTATGCGGACCTACAATGCCTTTTAGACCGCACCCCATCATCAGACGTCGTTTTTCTCATAGGAGACTGGAATGCTAAGGTCGGGAGTGAAGAAATATCCGGAATTACAGGCAAGTTCGGTCTTGGTGAGCCAAATGAAGCTGGGCAGAGGCTAGTAGAGTTCTGTCAAGAAAACAACCTGACCATAGCGAATACTCATTTTCAACAGCACAAGAGGCGCCTGTACACATGGATTTCACCGGACGGTCTGTACAGGAATCAGATCGATTATATTATTTGCCGGCAGAGATGGAGAAGCGCTATACAAGCAGTAAAAACAAGGCCTGGGGCCGATTGTGGCACCGATCATCAGCTTCTTGTTGCCAAAATTAAGCTTCGATTGAGGAAAACGCAGAAAACTAGAAGGCCTCTCAGGTATGATCTGGATCAGATTCCATTAGAATATGCTGTGGAAGTGAGGAATCGATTTCAAGAATTAGATCTAGAAGACAAAGAGCCCGAAGAGATGTGGACTGATGTTCGTGATATAATACAAGAAGTTGCTACTACGGTAGTTCCAAAGCAAAAGAAATGCAAGAAAGGAAACTGGTTATCTGAAGAGGCTTTGCAAATAGCTGAGGAAAGGAGGATGGCAAACGTTATGAGGGAAACAGAAAGATACAAGGTTCTCAATGCGGATTTTCAGAAAATAGCAAGGAGAGATAAGAATGCCTTCCTGAACATACAGTGCCAAGCAGTTGAGGACAACAGCCAATTGAAGAACACAAGAGCTCTGTATAAGACAATCAAAGATATCAAAGGAAGCTTCTGTGCTAAGCTGGGCGTGATAAAGGACAAACGAGGCAGGGACCTCACGGAAGCCTCAGAGATAAAGAAGAGGTGGCAGGAATACACAGAAGAACTGTACAAGAAGGACCCGGATGTGCAAACCCAACATAAGACGGCTGTGATTACTGATCTCGAGCCGGGCATCCTGTAGAGAGAAGTTGAATGGGCCTTAAGTTTTGCTAAGAACAAAGCTAGCGGAATTGATGGCATTCCAGCTGAGTTGCTTCAAAACCTCAACCATGACGACGCTTGTAACGTTCTGTATACATTATGTCAGCAAATGTGGACAACCCTGCAGTGGCCACAGGATTGGAGGAGGTCAGTTTACATCCCCATTCCAAAAAGAGGCAGTGCCAAAGATTGTTCCAACTACCGCACGATCGCGCTTATTTCGAATGCTAGCAAGGTGATGTTGAAAATCCTCCTAGGTAGGCTGCAGCAGTATGTGGATCGGGAGCTTCCGGACGTGCAAGCTGGGTATCGCAAGGGCAGAGGAACTAGAGACCAGATTGCCAACCTTCGCTGGATCATGGAAAAAGCAAGAGAGTTCCAGAAACCCATCTACTTCTGCTTTATTGATTATGCGAAAGCGTTTGACTGCGTAGATCACAGCAGATTGTGGCAAGCTCTCCAAGAGATGGGAGTTCCAAATCACCTCATCTGTCTCCTCAGGAACCTGTATGAAGGGCAAGAGGCCACAGTCAGAACTGGGCATGGTCTTACTGATTGGTTTCCAATTGAGAAAGGAGTGAGACAAGGTTGCATACTATCGCCCTGCCTATTTAACCTATATCCTGAGTGCATAATGAGGAAGGCCGGTCTGGACGAGTCTTCAGCTGGAGTGAAGATTGCTGGGAAACCTATCAACAACCTTAGATATGCGGATGATACCACTTTAATGGCAGAAAGTGAAGTGGAACTCAAGAGACTTCTGATGCGCGTACAAGCAGAGAGTTAGAAGTTTGGGCTTAAACTGAACATTAAAAAGACAAAGATCATGGCGTCTTGCCCCATCAAGTCCTGGAGCATCAAGGGACAAGAAGTGGAAGCTGTGACAGATTTTCTCTTCTTGGGCTCCAAGATAACCCCGGAAGGAGACTGCAGCCATGAAATTAGGAGACGCCTACTTTTGGGAAAGAGAGCCATGGCTAGCCTTGACCGCCTAGTAAAGAGCAGATACATTAGTCTGCCAACCAAGATCCGTATAACTCGTGCTATGGTCTTTCCAGTTGTGATGTATGGTTGCGAGAGTTGGACTGTGAAGAAGGCTGACCGCCGAAGAAGAGACGCATTTGAATTGTGGTGCTGGCGGAGACTCTTGAGAGTTCCTTGGACTGCCAGAAGATCACATCAGTCGATACTGTCGACCATAAATCCTGACTGCTCATTGGAGGGTCAAATTCTAAAGTTAAAGCTCAGCTACTTTGGTCATCTGATGAGAAGAGAGGAGTCGCTGGAGAAAGATTTGATGTTAGGAAAGGTTGAGGATCACCGGAGAAGGGTAGGCAGCGAAAGTGATGGTTAGATGACATCCTCGAGGTGCTGCAGATGAAGTTATGTGATGTTAGGAAGATAGTTAGAGACCGGAAAGCGTGGCGTGATATGGTCCATAGGGTCATTAAGAGTCGGACACGACTGAACGACTGAACTGAACTGATGGTATATACATCGTTAATCTTGCGGTGTGTGTATGGTTTGACCTTGATCTGATTTCAAAGTAATTTAGTGGGACCGAAAACACATAGCTGTACACGCAGTAGAAGAGGATTCGCTCCATAATAATGTTCTGTGAAATTCTGTGTTCCTGAAAAGCGCAGCAGAAACCCTTATTTTCATTTAACTTTCGTTCGGCGCGTGTAAGCTTCAGTTGATTATGTGCCAATGAAAATAATAATTATTTTTCTTTTCACTCAGCTGTAACCGTAAGTCACTCGTTATAAACGTTTTTCTGGGGTCTGTACAACCAGTGGAGTCCGTAAGACATGGCAATAACAATAGACGAACTACTATATGAATTTTCAGCTTTTATTATATACTGGAACAAAAAAGAAAATTCAGTATTAAAAAAGTCAGGTAAAAAAGAAACAGAAGTGAAGTTTTTTTTTCTTTTTTTTTTTTGAACCCATTTGCACCGGTTCGGGCAAGGTCGAATCGGTTCGAACCGAAACTGAATGTGTCTCCGGAGCCGAAACCAAACTCGAACCCGAAAGGCGTGAACCCGAGCTCGAAACCAACCCGAAAAAATTCCGGTTCGACACCCTGGTGAAAACAATGAAAGGGGGGAAAGCATCTGGGGAGGATCAGGCAACTACAGATTTGTTGAAGGACGGGGGGGATGTCGGGCTAGGAAAACTGGCCGCCGTGTATACGCAATGCCTGATGATATCGATCGTACCGAAATCATGGAAGAATGCTAACGCTATCTTAATTCATAAGAAAGGGGACGCTAAGGTCTTGAAAAATTACTGACCAATCAGCTTACTGTCTGTTACGTATAAGATGTTTAGTGAGGTAATCGGTAATAGAATCAGGACAATCTTAGGCTTCAATCAAACAAAAGATCAAGCAGGTTTTCGGAAAGGGTACTCCACTACCGATTATATTCATACCGTCAACCACGGGATAGAAAATTGCTCAGAATATAACCAGCCCTTATACATAGCGTTTACTGATTACGAAAAAGCATTTGACTCAGTAGAAACCTCTACAGTTATGCAGGCATTGCGAAATGACAGTGTTGACGAGCCGTATGTGAAAGTGCTGGAAGATATATATAGTGGCTGCACAGCAACCATAGTTCTGCATAGAGAAAGTAACAAAATTCCCATAAAGAAAGGTGTTACGCAAGGAGACACGATCTCCCCAGTAATATACCCAGCTTGCTTAGAGGAAGTATTCAGAGACTTGGTAGGTGAATAGTTAGGTATAAGGGTAGATGGAGAATACCTCAGTAACTATCTGAGATTCGCTGATGACGTTGCCTTGTTCAGTAACTCAGGGGATGAACTGCAAATAATGATAGATGACCTAGAAAGGAAACGCAGAAAGATAGGCTTTAAAAGCAGAAAGATAGCCCCGGGAAGGAACAGCAGTTTACAATAGGTATCGAAGCACTGGAAGTAGTAGGCGAATACGTCTACTTAGGACAGGTAGTAACCGCAGACCTGGATCATAAAAGGGAAATAACTAGGAGAATAAGATTGGGATAGAGCGCATTTTGCAGGTACTCCTAGATTATGACCAGCAGCTTGCAGGTATCTCTTAAGAGGAAAGTATACAACAGTTGCATTTTACCTGTACTCACCTATGGGGCTGAAACGTGGAGGCTAACCAAGAGGGTTCTACTTAAGTTGAGGACAACGCAGAGGGCTATGGAACGAAAAATGGTAGGGGTAACATTAAGAGATAGGAAGCGTGCAGAGTGGGTCAGAGAAATAGCTCAAGTTACTGACATTCTAGTGGAAATTAAGAAGAAGAAATGGGCATGGGCAGGACACGTAGTGCGAAGAGAGGATAACCGATGGCTGCTTAGGGTAACAAACTGGATTTCAATGGAAAGAAAGCGTAGCAGGAAAGGTGGTTCAAGTGGACGCAGCTAGCTCAGGACTAGGTTAGTTGGAGGAATATGGGAGTGGCCTTCGCCCTGAAGTAGTTAAATCAAGCTGATGATGATGATGATGGCTGTTGCCCTGATCAGATGCGAAAGATGTTATGCCAACTCCTTCTTGCTTCTGGGTCCCAAAAGCATGTCTTTGTTGCTCTTTGTGTATGCTTTTTGCACTTGACTTGCACTAACGTCACTCATGACGTCACCAAAACGGGCCGTAGCACGTACCACACAGAGTGGTCCAAACCCATTGACGTTGCGAGTGTCAGTGTAGTGCATCTCACTCTTAACCCCTCCCGAAACAAGTGTAGACTTAGTCTTTCAGAATCAGGCATTGGTCCAACACTTCGAACTCGTCTCCTGTCACTTCCCATGCACATCACAGACTTCCTTCATTGCTTTCAAGGCTATGCTAGACATTCTTCATTGCTTTCAACCCCCCCCCCCCCTCCCTCCCTTCTTTTCTTCCACGCTTGTTAATTTTTTAAATTCCAAATTATTCTAGTTCACGGGAGTCAAATGTTTGCTAATGCAGCCCATATGAGGGGTACTTAAAAGGACGACAGTGACATCGAGTACAGTCGCCATCGTGTAAATTATGCGGAAAGTGGGGCTCAACTCCCTTGAAGGGATGCTAAATCTCTACTAGCGTTTACGTTATCTTCACAGGCCTGGTAACATGATTGGTTTGGTATATATGATTTAATGTCCCAAAGCGACTCAAGTTGTCAGGGACGCCGTAGAGGAGGGATCTGGAAATTTCTATCACCTGACGTTCTTTAACGTTCGCTGACCGTGCGCACAGTACACGAGCGCCTTGCCTTTTTGGCGTTCACCCCATGAAAACGCGGTCTGCATCGTACCCGCGTCTTCAGGGTCAGCATTCAAGAGCCCTAGCCACTGTACTACTGCGATGGGGCGCACGTATCACGAGGTGAATAGTTAAAATATACCTGCGTGCTATAGCAGAAAGGAAAAGAAAGCGTGTTAGCCAGACGATGATGAGGTGAGATGTCCTTTTTTCGTGAATTATGACTTAATCAGGTCAGTTCAACAGGCAAACTTGAACTTTTCAGTGCAACGAAAAATTTCAATTAGGATGTGCTAAAACATCACAGCAACCGTTTGATTCATATATTTTTATCTTTGGCTCCCATTGGGCCCCGTTTTTTATGCGGCCCAATGGGATAATGATAACCCCACAGTGGGGTTATCATTATGGTTATCATTTCATTCGTGCGCCACGATTGTGCTGGGTTTCAGTGAACGAAATCAGCTGCGGCCTTGGCTCCCCGGGCCCCGTTGCAGAGGCAAGCCGATATGCCTGCGTTGTTTTCTTCGGCCGCTTCAGGCGGCCGGCGCCCGTGACGGTGGAAGTCGCAGCGAGCTCACCGCGCTGGCTGTAACCATCGCCAACATATCAGCTTACCGCTGGGACTGGGCTGTCGAGTCACGGCCACCGCTAATTTCGTTCACTCAAACCACGATTGAGAGCACCACAATAGTGGCGCACGAATGCGTTAGCCATGTGATATATATATATATATATATATATATATATATATATATATATATATATATATATATATATATATATATATATATATATATTTTCGCGGGTTTTCCTTAGTTCTTGGAAAAGCGATACACGTGAGGCTTTCTTTATCAGAAGTAATTGGAATGGGATTTTCAGAAGGTGCTCTCCAATTTAGCAAATCCCATTTATTGTCTAAAGGCAATACTTGGTAAATTAGAAAAATTATATTAACTCCTAATTAGTTAATTGCAAAATAAAAAAAATTCTCTGTTGTGCGCCAGATAGCTGGCAGCTGTATTGTATACAAGTGGTTTCTCTGGCCTACCTCAAATGTTTCATTTTTTAACACTTGTCTAAATTTAGCTATGACACCCGGTATATCCGCCATGTAACCGTGTTTCTTTTTGTTTTTTCTTTCATGTGACACTTGTTGTATCATGGTCGTCGTGCATATGCCCACTCCTGGGATGTCTCGCTCTGTGAGACAACGGTACATGGAAATAAATAAAATGCATAATGAGATTTTTTCCGTCCTTACTCCGCCCTCAAAAACAAGAGCGAAAAGAAAGCTTACGACATAGGCGAACGAGAAAAAGCAGCGTCATGCCATCCCCTCTCCCCCCTCCCCGCGCCAAAGTAGCTGTACTCAAGAAAGAATTCCGTTCCTTCCCCCTACCCTCCCCTTAAGTGCTGAAAATATGACGGGGACAGTGACGCATGCGCTGGAAGCGAAATTCCTGCCATCGGCCACTTCCACTCTCACGTCACTATTCTTAAAGACAACAGGATAAAATATCTTTTTTCGGCAACTTTGCACCGCTTATCGCTATCGCCAACTATCAACTCTGTGTGTGGCTTTACGTGGCGCCGACGAAACCTGTCGCTGCGGTCAATTCAGCAACAGCGTCGCTGCTTTTCCCATTTCGATAGCGGCTCGCCGCAAGCTATGATCGTGCCTCTTTCAACGCTCGTAAACGGACTTAATTAAAAGGATAGTTTTGGCGGTTTTTCAACCGTCTCGAGTTAATGGTGGTTTCGTGTTTCGAAGGGCCTCTTGCAACGTGCACAACGCAACATTTAAAAAACAACAACACCAAAACGTTTTAAAACAACGAAAAACGCCAATCCGAAACCGTAGGCGCGACATCAGCTGTAAGGTCATGGGTTGGTTGGCTAAACTGTCTGTTCCACGCATATCGTAATAACGCCGCACTGCGCGCTTTTGCCAAAATGTCTCAAAGAACAAAAAAACTCTCTTTCAGAGGCCAGTGAGCCTTCAGAAAGGGAGTTATTGAATGGTTTTTGACCATCGAATAGATTTTCATGTGCAACCCGCCACCGTGGAAACAATCAAATCGCATGACCGATCGCGCCATCTGCAAGGTAGCGGTGTCCGGCTGGAATTTTAGGAGAAAGGGCCCATGTCATTTGTGAGCATCTATTTATTATGCGATGGTCAGAATGAAAGTCGAAGTGGTGCTGCCTTAGCTGCTGTTCGTGCGGTGAGCACCGGCCGACTCAAGTTGCGGGGATCTGCTGCCGTAACGGTATACGTTGCCATAACGTCACAGGACATTACGAAGAACCGATTTCCTTCGCTTGATCATGCATCACAATTTCGAGCATTTCGTTAATGAGTATGCCGTTTTATTTGAGATGCTTTTACTAAGGGCACTTCCTTTTGACTTCGGTTTCCATATGCCAATGTTTGTTTGTTTTTTTCTTTCCGGAAATTTCATCCCCGTATTCTCATATCATATTTCCTATATCCTTCGGAAGAATATATGAATGGCCATCCCAAGCTTTTTGTTATATTTGAGAAGTTAAATTCTCGAAATTTTGAAAATATAACGCAGTCCCGCGATGATGCTTTAGCTACAATAAAATATCCGTGCTATACATTAAACTGTTCCTCCATTTCGTTGCCTCGTGGGAACGAAAAACAAATGCATGCACCATATTTACGACTATTCAAGAAAGGTCCGTCAGCGGACCTCTGTCGGCTGTCTGAAGCATGCCCGCGCATGATGCAACAAGCCCCCCAAAACAAGAAAAATAAAACATTCAGCCATTAAGCCCATGCAGGAATGGTAACATACTTCATCGATGAATCATAATCATCATCATCATCATCATCATCATCATCATCATCATCATCATCATCCCGACTATATCCACTGCAGGGCGAAGGTCTCCCATATTTCTCGAATTAACCCGGTTCTGTGCTAGCTGCATCCACTTGACTCCTGCGAACTTCTTAACCTCATACACCCACCTAACTTTCTGCCGCCCCCTGCTACGCTTTCCTTCCCTTGGAATCCAGTTTGTTACCCTCAACGACCTTCGGTTATCCTCTCTTCGCACTACATGTCCCGCCCATGCCCATTTCTTCTTCCTAATTTCCACTAGAATGTCGGTAACTTGAGTTATTTCTCTGACCCACTCTGCACGCTTCCTATCTCTTAATGTTACCCCTACCATTTTTCGTTCCATAGCCCTCTGGGTTGTCCTCAACTTAAGTAGAACTTAAGTGGAAGAGGGTTAGCCTCCACGTTTCAGCCCCATAGGTGAGTATATTAGTCATTAGTCATGGCTTAATAATTATGAGTAATGACAATGAGTGGGTATGACGTCATCACATGGTGATGTCACGACTTATACAAAGCTGACCCCGCCGGGCGTTCGATCCAGGCGTTCGTGCGACGCCATTCATTTGGCGCTTCCTCGAACGCCGCACCACACTGCATATAGAAGCAGACTCAGTGCAGCAGGCATCAGCGGCGTTTTAAATTGGTTTACAGGCAAGAAAAGTCGCAGTATCTGTCACAATTCTCCGCGGATACCTTAACCGAGTCCTAAGCAAAAAGGAGGAAGGTGGGAGTGACAATAGAGAGAAAAAGGTGCAGACGCTTTCGCCTCATCTTTAGTGGTTCAAAGTGTCCCCTATGACATAAATAAAGCTGTACCTCATTGCTAAACATGAATGACCACGACAAGTTTAGCCAGGGGAACGTGCCACTCGCTAAGTATATCCTGGCATAGCTGAGCTAAGCCACATTCAGTATTTATTCACGAAGCTTGCTCGCAGTGACGCAAAACATTCTGGCCACAGAGCGCCGGCTTGTGAGAACGTGCTGACAACATAGCTTTATATGAAAGCTCAAGGACGCTGTATGAAAACAGTATGCGCGAATTCACTGCGCAGTTTATAAAAAGGGTTAGTTAATGCCTCACGCTATGCGCTGTGGGCCAAGCTGAACAATCGAGCCAAAAACACAACATTAAAGATAACGGCGTAAATTGTTGTGGGAGCGTGGGAAATTTAAGCGAGTTCTAAACACTTGTGAAATGCACTGAGATGCAGTCTCTGGAGGACAGTGAGCGATGAACAAAATCTTTTTCAATGTCTTCTTGATGCTGTGTCGCATGGACGCTCTTCGTGAGTGTTCAGTGAGCTCAGCCTGCCGCATTCTCTTGTTGCCTGTTTAGTCCGGTTGCTGAATTGTTGGGGAAGGAGGGGTAACAATAACATTCACTGAGAAAACCGCCTACTAATGAGGGAATGTTTTTTGCAGCTCACGCTGCTTTAAGAGACACTCCTGGGGAAACTGGCGCAAAACTGAAGCAGTGAAGCCCCCGTGACATTGGCCGGCGTTTGATCTTGCGTTCTGCGCATGCACAATGGTATAAGGGCATCAACTTCCGGTGAACAGTCTCCAGACGCGTCTGAAATTGTGGCTCGAAACAATCACTAAAAGAAACCTAAAATGGAGCATCGGACACGGCGGGTTTTATTGCGCTCTTATCCTTTCGCACAACTCAGTATAGTTTCATATTTTCGCTCATGCGCAGAACAAATGACTGCGCGCTGGCCAATGTCTATAGTATGAACTCCTGAAACTTTGAGGCTAGGCTTCCACCATCACAGTGTGACTTCATTCACCACCTAACGGGTGCATAATAAATAAAACTTATGACAGACAGTCTCATGACACACGGCCGTGAACATGATTCGAACGTAGCCACGGTGAAGCACACAGGGTAGTTTTCCCAGCCGTTGCATCTATAAGGCATCGACACAGCCCGCCATCGCGGCTGATAAGTGGTGATTTCTTGCGCTGTGCGTCTTCATCCACGTTCACTCGTGTGCAAGTGAGTCCCAAAGTACGACCACACGGGCACTTGCACGTGAAGACCAAGGTTCGAACGCGTGGCCGCATCCGCTTGGGCAGCCGTACGGTGCCGCAGGTGATAACGACTGTTCGCACTGTTCTATATTGTAGCTGTTGGAAAGAGGACGAATAGAGAACAAAGCCTGCCGTTTGCATTTCTAGATCCAGAATCTTCTAGCACTCAACACATTTCGGCGGCAAATGCCAATCAGCCTACGCTAATTGATGCCCTAAGCTACTAAGCTTACCTCTACCATTTTTTTTCTCAACACGCACCGCAGCCACATCAAGGTTAACCGAAGCAATATAACTGCATTGTCGTTAGCGGAAATAAAAGTCTGAGGGCGCGGATAGCAGCACGAGTCGGGCACCGGTATGCTGACGTGTGTATGAGTAGCGCGCCCACCGAACCGCGCAACGCTATGCGAGAGCGCACTTTTTGAAGCGAAAACTTCACTACGCTAGGTAGAGCCCGTCTTCGCGTGGGCTTCATTTGGGCCTTCATTTGACCTTCAAAGAGCAGTCCTCTTCCTCTTCGCACGTGTGGCGCGCGTCGCCTGCGGTGCTCGCTTTTTTTTACTGCTGCGTATATTGCACGAAAAAAATAAAGAAATGACCTCGTTATAATTAAATGTGGGTGTCGACAATTCTGTGGTGCCCACTCAAAAGTATACCCCCCCCCCCCCCCCCCCCCCCCCCCTTTCATTTCTCCAAAACGTAACTTAAACGGAGAGGCAGCCCTGTGTTGGTGCGATATGTCAGCGCACGTTAAAGGCCTCCAGGTGACCGATATTACTCCGTAGCCCTCTACTACGAAACCTCTTTCCACTTTTCCGCTTTCACTTCCACCTTCCTCCCTTCCATAACGGCGCGGTTCAGGTGTCCGCGAGAAGTCTGACAGGTACTGCACCTTTGCTTTCTTATAAACCAATTTGCAATTTACAATAAAAATATGAAAACGTGACCTTGACCTGATTAGGTGTAGATGCCCATCATTCCATGGTGCCCACCCAAATGTATATTGCGCCTTCCTTTCCCCAACACCTAACTTAAAGAAAAATAATAATAAAAAAAAAAACACGTATTCAAAAGGCCCTGGTGCAGGGGTTATCGCTGCAACACTCACAGCTTTCGCTGTACCACTAGGTTTAAGCCATGCTTAAACCTCCACAAGTTTTTTTCCCAGAACGGCGTCCCGATTACTTCTGATGCCACTTGTTCACATTGGCTGTCGCAGAGTGAGGCGCATCTTTTTTCAGCGAATTTTTCGAGTAGGCATTTTAGTGAGGAGGCGAAATGGGTTCATTGGCTTTCCTTGTTTTATGCACATACTGCGTGCGTATGCCGAAACTGCGAGTTTGTTGTACGGTACATTCTTCACCTTTGCGTATTCTCCATCAAAACTGCCCATTCGACTGCATACAGTGAGAACGCCTGGAAAGTTGCCATCACCCACATCCCTGACCGGGGTCGCGCAACACGCTCTGTGTCAACACACCCTCCTGTGTCGGCCAAGGACCGCAGACATCGATGTGTTTGCGCTCTCTTGTGGGCCGAGCATGATAGGACGGTCGCCACATCTCTCCGACATTCTGTGGACGAAGGCGCTACGCGGCCCGGATCCAGGGCACCTAGAGCTTTAGTTCCGCCGGCACGCGCCAGCCAGAGCTTGCGCGCTCCATGTATTTCAGCGAAAAAAAAGAAAGAAAAAAAAAGGGAAGAAAACGTCCCCGGATGGTAATTATGTATATAGCAGAGAGACAGAGAAAAAGAGAGAAATAATCTTGGCGAAGTAGTAGCTTGCGTGCTTCAGCAAACTAAATCCTTATAATAAAGGCAGTTATCCGGACATGCTGACCATTCGTTGGAAGGAAGCAGCGCAAAAGAACGGTGCACGAAACAATTATGTTGGCGCGTGGAGGAACAGTTTACTGCTGTGGGTTCAAAGTTCAAACCGCCGACTTCGCAAGAAGACCGGCTATGACATAGCCGTTGCGCTCGCCAAGTGCTTTGACGCACGGACTCGCACTGTGCGTCCGCAGGCTGTGTTACCCGTGCCGCATGTGCAACGCGGACAGGCGCTGACCTCCGACTGCTTGCTGCAAACCTCCCGAGTGAATTTGTACAGAGGTAAATAACGCTTTCTGCGCACGGTGGGCAGAATCAGAACTTTCAAAATCAAGACTGAAAAGTCACACGCTTACCTGCACTCAAGGAGGCTATTTTGGGCCCTCTATAGCAATAACAAAGGTGTGCTGATACGCTTATCTCAGAGGCCTATATTATCTTTCCCGCTTCCATAACCTCAAATTTCTCTTAGTCTCTTTTTGTGCAAGTCTGTATAGGATATTTTTTTTTTTCCTTTTTACCTTCACGCAGTGTTTGCGTCAATACTATACATAGTAGATATAGTATGCATCTGCGGATTCCCTTTTTTTAACGGGTGGAAATTGTGTGTGCGGATGTATGCTCGCGCCCTAGAGTTTAGGTTTCGCGTGTCTTTCTATAACCGTGTTTTTGCTTCATTATAGCCTTATTTACAATTCCTGATTGTGCTGTTCACTTTTTAATGGCTTCTATGATTCTTTAGTTTACTTCATTTTATCTTTAGCAATTATATCGTTCGATTTATTTTTGATTACTTACTCGCATTTGTTGGCACTTGCACTCAGGATATTAATGCGGACGAGGTACCAGACAGTTGACCGGATAGGTACAAGAGAAACAGGACGCATAATCAAAAGAGGCTCTATCTCTGAAAGGCAAACACTTGTACGAGCTTATAACGGATGCACACAAGGACTGGTCAGCGGCTTAAATAGTTAGTTATTAGAAGTCAGTTGCATGGAACGTACCCTCAAACACTCAGGGCAGTGCTTGGTTGCTTAACCAGTTTAGCAACGACGTTGTGAAAAAAGAGCTATTAAATTTGTCAGTGAAAACCTGAGCTTCAGGACTCTTTCAGCCGCAGTAACAACAGCGGGGTATAAAATGAGGAGTAAGCGCGCGATAGTTCTGTTTCTCATATCGGTTGTCTAGAGCTTTGCATCGTTCCGTTGCACCATGCTCCGGTAGAGCGCTTATGTTGGGACGATATCACAGCTACTTTATTTTTGCGAGGTGTTTTGCTAGGGCTTCATAAAGTTCATCATTCTGCTATCCATTGAACTCTGCAAGGTTTTGCAATGCCGCGGCAATCAAGGTTTGACATCTCGGTGCCGCACGGGGCTGTGAGGGATGCTGCTGCAGTGGAGCGCTCCAGATTAAATCACCCGAAACTATTACATACTCAGAAACATTTTGCGGGGGAATAGTTTGTGAACGTAATTCTTTCACGTATTGTATAATTTCACGATAAGAATCAATATATCCTCAGATCTTGTTTCTTCTCCGCAGATCTTCATTTTTTTTTTTGCTCTGCATTTTCGAGCATCTGCGCTGTTTGGTTCTTAATGACGGTCTGACATAGGTGCTGTATGTGTTGTAGACACAGGAACAACTTCAGAAGTCAAATTCTGCTACACCTTTGAAGCTTAGACTATTGCTGTCAATAGTTTCATAAAATCGTCTTCAGATATTCCACAGCTGCCCCACAATTATTCAAAAACGCACCCTATTGTATTTTTTTATGGCGGTCCTAATTGCTCCGATTGTGAGCTCCGGTCAAACTTGAGAAGGTTAATTTTGTTACGCGTCGGAAGCTTAAACAACTTCAATTAATATGCTCATAAAATGTATATTTCAACGCTCCACAGGTGTCTAGCAGTTATATTCAAAAAGGGAGCCCAATAGTTTCCTATGCCGGTTTAGCTATTCGCCATGAGGTCATCGAAAGTTAGACCATTCCCATCAACATGCGCAAAACAGTATGTTATAATGTCCTAAAGTTGCTCCACCATTAAATGTGTTCCAGAATCCTGGCCTTGCAAGACGCATTTAAACCTTGCAGAGCACACGCACTTTTGCTTTTCGCTTCCATAAATAAATAAATAAATAAAAAAAACAACTGCCGCGGCCAGGATTCGATTCGGTGACCAACCGGTCACTAGATAACCCCTGAACCGTTAACCGCAATGGGCTGTTAGCACTGAAAAGGAAAAAAACAAAAACAACTTTAAGTAAATTTTGTTATTTTAGCATGGCATCCTACTCTGGGACTTAGTCGTTTCCGCGAGAGATTTTTAGTATCTTGTGTGGCTTAAAAGGGAGTAATTCGTTTTTGTATGTTGTCCTCCTTTTTGAAACTAATTTCGTGATTTGTTTCTTCTTCATTTACTATAATAATAATAATGAGTCTAACCGTGTAGACGAGCATTGCTCAACGAAAGAATGCAAGGAAATGAAACGGCCGATCGTGTCACAAAAGTAGAAGCAAATCCACTGATCGGCATTGTGCAATGCTTGTCACCATGCGTGTTGATTGTGCCCTACTTGCCTGTATCAATGGTGTATCAATGACTACAATACAACGGCGCTAATATAACGCTTTACTAGGCTCTAATTCAAGCGTTAACCAGGAGAGACACGGTAGCAATGTGTTTTATGCCAGCATTTTTTTTTTTTCAAGCATTATTTTTTCTTTTATATGTGGTCTGTCTATTTAATAACGTGATCTTTTAAATTGCTTGGCTCTGTTTTTACACATTACGAATCTGTTCCTTGCCTCTTCGATATACTTGCTGTTTGCACTCATGCGCAGATCTACGTAGACTTGCTTTTTTTTTTTTTTTTGTCGAGTCCAAGGCGAGGAATAGGTCAGCTTTTGTCAGCTTCTTCGGTACATCTGTCGTTTCCTTCATCACTTCGTCAAGTGATACAAAACGTGTGCCTTGGAGTACTTCTTCCCTGTACGGAAAAGAAAAAAAGTCCCTTGGTACTAATCCCATAGAACACTGAGAATGTATAAGTGTAGCAATGTGGTTGTCGACCAAAACATGGTTTGCAAAAAGGTCTCTAACGCAGGCGCATCGTCTTCTTTCCTACTCTTTTCCCAGCTTTTTCCTAGCTTCCTGATGAAAAGTGTTGGCTCGCGGTTGTATATCTTCTGGAACTCATTTTTTTCTTATTACGCACGGAATGTCGAAATAAACAATGAGTACAGCTTTGAATTGGACTTCTTTTGGCTCGCTTTCTTGATCATCGGGTCAATGGAGTTTTCGAGTGCCAAGGCCGTCTCAGGGTCATATTGGAACGTCCAGGTTTGATCGCAAGTCATGCTTCCAGTTGCTGCAGAATGCCAACTCAAATTTCCACGCGGCATTCTTTCTGCTCGTGTGGGAGCATAAGACCATTTCGGTACAGTTTCACGGAGATACATTCGCGCGAAATATTTCACGCAGTTTTTTTTTTTTTTATGTCGACAACTTCAGCTGTAATTCGAACACGCAGTATGTGGTCTTATCGAACAATATTGTGAATTCTTTACATGTTTTCTGCGAATCTTTAGGCGGAAGGTCGTCCAGGACATTCTTACGTTCTTACGTGCTGTGCTGAATTTTTTGTACCGCTCAAAAAACACGCGCTATATACACAGTCCTTACCATAAGCCTAAGAAAGCGTCTGGATAATATTTTCTTGGTGCTTCACTAAAAAAAAAAAAGAAAAAAAAAGAAAATTGAATTGGCACGTTGCTCGACTTTTAAGTCCAGCGCACATCTGCTTCAGACGACGACTGACAATGAACTGAAGGTTGGAGAGCGTTGCTTTCTATTATGCAGGTTCACACGTGCTCAAGCTCACTTCTCAAGCAACAATGCCCAGGCCTAGCCGCGGTGGTGCAGTGGCTAGGACGCTCGAGTTCTGTGCGCGAGGGTGCGGGTCGGATTCCCGCCGCGGCGACCGCTTTTCGACGGAGGCGAAAAGCAAGACGCCCGTGTGCTGTGCGATGTCAGTGCACGTTAACGAACCCCAGGTGGTAGAAATATCTGGAGCCTTCTTCTACGGCGTCTCTCATATAGCCTGAGACGCTTTGGGATGTTAAACCCTGTAAACCATACCAAACAAATAATGCCCAGTTTGTTTTCTTCTGTGTAGTGGCTTGTTTTAAGTGACACGAACGTAGGCCCATTATTTTATTGAAATATCTCATACAGCATAATCTTAAGAAGATGAAGCTGTCGATGCAGTAAATACGGTAGTCTCGTGTTTGCAATATAGAAATGTTGAAAGACTTAGTTATAAGATAGTCTTTGCGTTTTATCCCCGACGAATGCTGTAACTGCGGTATAACATGAAAGAAAATGAAGAGGTGGGTGCTGAGAGCTAATGGTTTGCGGTCAACCGGTACATTCAACTTTACGCTCTGTACTGACAAGTATTGCAATATGCTCTCCGTGCTCTGTCGTCCTCAACCTCTCGTTAAAATTCTACCATTAAACTGCAGTTGTTGTTCAGCGTGGACTGTGATCTCTTGACTCACCATGGTACTCCAACTAACTACTTAACGTTGTTTCTCAATGCTTATTACTGAATAGATTTCGACGTCATAGAATATTCAATGCGCTCTGACAGCCATTCACAATGCATAAAGCGTTTTCCGTTTCTGATCAGTGAACCACTGTAAGGCATGTTTTAGTGCTATATTATCATAGTTGCCTCATTTCACTGCCTTGCATCATGCTTTGTTTCGCCAGCACTCGAATTTTTTCGTTATCTGCAGGTTTTTCGATTTAAGTTTTATTTTTTTGCAGTGTTTGATATTTTTGTTCCTCTATCAGCAGTTTGTGATAGCAGCAAGCTCTTATCTTTTTTTTTTTTCTTGCAGTGCTTTTCCACCAGCAGTTTGTGATAGCAGCTGTAGGGCATGCAGAATTGTCCTAGTTGCAAGTTATTCCAGCTCCTTTGTCCTCCTGCCCGGACACAAGCTGATTTTTCATCTTGCCTGCGTGTTACCCGCCGTAAACGGAGCGATAACATAGCCGGTATAGCGTCAGGTACCGCAACACCTTCTGCTTCTCGACTGCAGGATGTGGCGCTGTCACAAATTTTACTGAAGGGTGGCGGATCGGGCTAGTTGGTTGGTTGGTTCACAGGAAGGGAAAGGCGCAGTATCTGTCACACTTGCTCTGTGGACACCTGAACCGCGCCGTAAGGGAAGGGAGGAAGGTGGGAGTGAAAGTGGAAAGAGAGAAAGGGGAGCCGTAGTGGAGGGCTACGGCGTAATTTCGACCACCTGGGGATCTTTAACGTGCGCTGACATCGCACAGCACACGGACGCCACTTCGTTTCGCCTCCATCGAAACACAGCCGCCGAGGTCGGATTCGAGCCCGGGAACTCCGGCACAGTAGTCGGGCGTCTTACCACTGCGCCACCCCGGCGGGGCATCGGGCTAGTTGGTGCAGTTTTGACATTGTTCGAATGCGCTAAAACAATACGGACGAAGAAGCAACAGACAGGGACTTGCTTGTCCCTGTTTTAGCGCTTTCGAAAAAGGTAAATTTTGATGCTTTTTTTGATGAACCTCGTGAATCCGGCTCGGAACTGAGACGATTCAGGTATGAGGGAAAATAATGAGGTTAGAAGAAATAACCGAATGCCGCTAGAAAGGTCCGAGCTAACCACCTTCGAATTTCGAGGCCAATGTTCTACCAACTGGGCTACGTCTTCAACCTTTGTAGGCATTTATGTTGGGCGTCACTAATTGTTCAGAGAGCTCACCAGGTTGCTTTTGCGCGATAGCGTATGCAGTTCGTCCTGCTGAAAAGCCGCAGCCACCAGTGCCGTAGACGGCGGTCGGAAAAAATTAGGTGGATACTTAAGCTCCGACCTTAATTGTATGATGGGACAGAGCTATATGGCTCCCGCTTGCCGGCTCCCTTTGCCGCTCCTCTTTTGCGTACATGCACTTTCCTTCAAGTTACCGGTTTAAGCTACCATGAAGTGGTAATCGCAACATTATCCTGTTCTGCCAAGCACCGCAGAAAGCCGCCACTACGTACTGTATTTCATTACGACAGAGGAGACTATGTCTCGCTACCACGTGAACTCGATGCCTTTCTCCCTGAGTTTAGACATCACAATTCCAGACTTGATATACATTCCACGTGGCACTTACTAAGGACAAAACTCCCGGCCTTAGTGCAGACGTATGTTCCGTCACGCACCATTTCGTCGAAGTGTCCAACAGATAAGCTTTGGATGAGCACCGCTATTCGAACCTTGATAAACAAAAGACACCGCTTATATCGCAGGTGCTGTCAATCACGAGAGCGTTCCTTGCATTGTAAATTGAAAGATCTGAGCAAGATTATAACGCGAGAGATGCGCAGGGCCGAACGTGCGTATCTGGGTGTTCTAGGCGGAAAAATAAAGAATAATACAGAACAAGTATGGAAGTACGTAAAAAGTAAGCAGCGTGTAAGAGACAACATCCCCAATATTATAGATGACATCAACTATAGCTCGGATCTGGAAGGCAAGGCTGAACAGTTTAATCGTTATTTTCAGTCAGATTTTCTCTATCGACATGATCTACCGACGGCTTACATATTGTGAATGAGTTTACGGAGATGGGTGGCATAGATTTCTCAGTACATGGAATAGTGTTACTTTTACAGAAGCTCAAGGTAAACATGGTACCCAATCTTGACCATATTCCGAGTTGCATCTTGAAGAACTGTGCAGTTTCTGTCGCTCCCTTTTAGTAACACTCTTTAAAAATTCAATGGATGTCTGCGCCTTGCCCGGTGAGGAAAACCGCCAACGTAGTTCCTCTATATAAAAGTGGCGACAAAACAAAAACTGTGAACTATAGGCCTATCTCCCTTATACCCTCTTTACACGGCCGGCTTAACCACGGTTACGCTTAACCGAGGTTACCGAACTTAACCACGGTTAACCGCCAATCGCGGTTAGCTGTGCTTACACAGCTCGCCGCCGTTCTCGGTTACGGCCGCCATTGCCCATAAAGTACAACCGAAGTGACGCGGTGATCTGCGGAACGAAGCAGCATTTACAAATATCTTATTTATAATGAAGTTTCCGGAGTGCCGTCCGACAAGGCATCAACAACGCCGTAAAGCCCCGCACGATGGCAGCACCTCATCGACCACTGTAAACACCACCGCGTTGGCCCCTCCTCCCGCAGACCGTACGCGAACGACACGGCGGCTCGCTAGCGCCGACGTCAGAAACAAAGCGTGCTAAATTTATTGGCATCTGGAATACTGAGCCGAATATCAGGATTGAATCACTCTTGAGCATCACTGACCAGCGGCAAATTGCTGTCAAGACCGATAACCGCGATGCTATCAAGTTTCTGTTCAAGACAGCTGCCGCCGGTGCATTGCGGCTCACCGTTCTGTTTATACTAGCTCTACAATTAATGCATCGCCAAAGTTTGTCATATCGTTATTTTACGGCTGCAGAATAGGATTCACAATAAGGAAGTTTCATGAGTACATCATTTCGACAGCGTTGATCAGTTCCAAAGCGCCGATCGCCGCGGCTTCGAAGAGAAATAATTCAGGCCTATTGACGGCTAGGGGGTTACGTACCCTGGCGTAGTTCGCGGCGCTCACTCGCTTCACCGCCGCGGTAAGTGTAACGTACCTCAGCCTGCTCGCAGCATCCCACACTGCAAGCGTTGCGAACTTGTACACTTTCATTAAAAGCTAAGACCGCGTATTTTTTGACGTTCCGCGCTCAGCACGTCTTTAAACGTCTTTAAATACTCTTTTTTTTTTCCCTAAAACAGTGCATGACTGGAATAAATTGTCAGAATAAGTTGTCTTAGCCCCGCTATCTTCGTTTGAAAATGCTCTGTCTCTCCTTTTGTTGAATTAACCTTTCCTTTTTTTTTTTTTCATGTGCTGTGCTGCTGTACGTTTTCTATTTTTTTTTGTATGCGATTGTTTAATATTACAATATGCCATTTTTTACGTCTTTCTTGCTTTCGTGATTCTTTTATTATCAGTTTGCTCAGTCACGGCCGCTCAATGGAGGCGCACTTGGTGCGCCTCCATTGAGCGGCCGTGGCTCAGTATTGGAATACGTTGTGTGTGTATGTGTATGTATATATATATATATATATATATATATATATATATATATATATATATATATATATATATATATATATATATATATATATATATATATATATTACAAGTTGTCATCTGTGTGGCGATGTATGTTTTGATACTGCGTCCCCCCACAAAAATGCCCTCAACAGGTGCTGTAGATACATGAATAAATAAATAAAATAAATATAGGTTGAACACTTAGTCCCGCGCTATCACGTCAACTTCCTCCTAATTTATGTTCTACATTCCAATCAATTATCTCACAGACTATATTACCATTCTATATTTGACTAACAAACACCCCAAATTTCCCCTGTGCATTCTTTGGTGTAACTGTTGGCTCCCTTTGCACGCATCTCATGACGAACCCATCCTTTTTCTATATTTGTTTGCTGATTAGCCTGACGACTACCTAAATTCCGGCAGCTTTGAAGCCATAGGTAGAGTAAGAAGGGTATCGCAAGAATTATATCTTCCCTGTTAAGTCACGTTCCACGTGACAGTCGCATTAATACAAGACGTACTATGTCCGGCGCTATGGACGAATGTGGTGTGGCACTGGTGAACACTATCGAGGATAACACGCAACGTAAGTGCGAATGCGGAAGACTGAACAATTAATTATCGCGGTAGCTCTGTTGGCAGAACATTGGACGCGAATTTCTGAAATCGTTTGATCCACCACTGGAATGGGGTTGTTTTTCTTCTACTTCCTAATCAATTATCTCCATGTCTACATTACCATTTCACACTGATCGACTACAAGAAAAAAATCTCCTTCTCTCGGTCATTTTGCAAGAATACCTTCGCCTCACCAAAAACAAACAATTGACGGGGGTTGTGATATAAATTGATGCGCCGCAGTTTCGAAAGCAGGGTAAATTCGAATGCCTTTCTCTTTTGCAGTGGTCGCCTTTCCTTGCGCCTTTGAATTTGATTTAGCGGTCACCTTTTCATCTCACTGCTGCGTGGGCCTCTAGTCGGTGGAAGCTTCTGGAGGTCGGGAATGTGTGGATTTCTTCTGCAGATCCCCACTGCTATGGCGTCCATAACAGTATGAGTCGCTTTGGGACGTTAAATTCTATAAATTAAGCCACATTAAACAACCATCTCTAGAAAGGAGGTGGATAGGTGGTGGGCTCCCCTCAAGGGTCTCTGGGAACGAGGAATATAGGTATACGTGCCTGGAACTCAGAGTTTCAAAGCACTCCGACTGACATCGGCGTTTCGCACCAAGTGCGATTCGCATTAACACAGTGATAAACGTCCGACCAGTTTTTCGATCCATCCTTAACGCGCCTTTTTAATGCGAAAGCATTGCTTCGCTATGTTCACAGATTTCTGTCCGCAGACCGCGTCCGCAGAACGTGTCCGCAAAATCGTGTCCGCAGCAGTTGTAATTGAGAAGGGATAGAGGTTATTGAGTTGTGTCAATCGATAGAGGGTGATGTAATGCTGTGTCTGAAAAAATAATTAAGTCAATAAGTTAATTAGGTAATTAATAAGAGGCAAAACACGCAAAACCGTGTCCGCAGCAGTTGTGAGTAGTTAAGAAGTGGTAGAGGTTAATGAGGGGTGTCAATAGAATAGGTGACGTAATATTTTGTCCGAAAAATGATTAGGCAAATGAGTTAATTAAGTAATTAATTAGAGACAAAATACGCAAAACCGTGTCCGCAGCAGTTGTGAGTAATTGAGAAGTGGTAGAGTTTAATGAGTGGAGTTAATCGATAGAGGGTGACTTAATGTTGTGTCCGAAAAAATAATTTGGCCAATAAGTTAATTCGGTAATTAGTTAGAGGCAAAAAATGTAAAGGTAAAGGCGAAAATGATCTCATTAGCTAATGGCTTGGCACCACATTTGAATGCATCAAATACTAAAATAGTTAATTAAATCAGTCAGTTGAGGTGACGTCAAGAGTATGACGTCACGCAACCTGAAGTCGAGCCAAAAAAGGGCATAGGAAGGGATTGGCGAGCAATTTGAAAGTACCAAAGACTAAAGTAGTTAATTAAGGCAGTCAATTAGGGTGAAGTCAAGGATGTGACGTCACGCAACCCGAAGTAGAGCCGAAAAAGGACATAGGAAGGGATTGGCGCACAATTTGAAAGTACCAAAGGCTAAAATGGGTAAACAAGAAGTGAATTAAGCAACTAGAAGCAGCCAGAAGCAACCAACAGCAGCATCCGTGCTTTCGCATTACTCCAATGCAGATTCTGCAGTGCTCTCTAATTTTTAGTAACTGCGTGCTCAAAACATTAAGCGGTCTAACTATTGCAAGCAGCACTGGACAAATGGCGCGCCTTTGGCGATCATCGACACGCAGAAGGACGCAGAGAGAAGACGACGTAGCGGAAGATGTCACTGCGATTTGCCATGTGTGCCTCTCTGTTGCTGGTGATGGACGTAGGAACGCTGTCCCACGCAACTAGCCAGGATTCCGGCTGGACGTTCGTCAAAGGTGCCCTCGCTTGGTTTCTGTAGTAGCGTGGCGTGCTGTTCTATTTACCTCAGGTACGCCTTGAATTAGCTCATAATCTGCACTTTGATAACAAGGATGTCGTATTTGCATCAAGCCGGGAAGCATTCACGATAAAAAAAAAAAGTATGCAAAACCAGGTGATGCTGTTAAAAAAGAATTTGTCACTGAAATTTAGCGGTTGGCCGAAGGAAAAAAAAAAAAAGGATTCCTTAAGTAGTTTGCTGTGAATTGCATAACTTTTGTGCCAGTTTTCTGATACCCATTTTTGGAATGTGGGCCTAGATGTGCAAGACTGATTCTTGAGCATCGTTCCTGACACAGACCATGCGATTGGGCATCCATGTCGGGCTTCCTCCGGTGGCTGGCGTGCCAGTAGCGCTTAAACAGGGGTCAACAAGGAACAAGTTCAACATTAATAAAAAGAGTTGACATCGGGCGCTGAGAAGGACACGAGAAGCAACGGAAGTGCTTCCGCGTTTCAGTAAGGCTGCAGAAACATCTGTTGTGGTGACGTTTGGACTTCAAGATTACATCCAGACTTTTTGCGCGTTCAACTTTTGGCTCGTTTAGTTTTAACGGCGCATTTAAATATCATTGTTTAAAACGTGGTGGCTGTCACTTTATGAAGCATCAAATGCTTTAGCAATCGAAGTATTCTTCTGTGGTCTCTTAGTCTAAATGACCTTCGTTATGAACATTAACAGCCACGCATCATTAGTGGAATTTCTAGCTCAGCTTCTGTGACAAAATGGCCGCTCAAGTAAAAAAAAAAAAAATGAAACTTGTTTCTTCCACAAGGTGCTTTACGTTGCTCTGTCAAACAGTCACCAGTGAAGAGGTTTGAGCAAAGCTATCACTTGGCGCAGCTGTGAACGCGCCCGGGAAATTTATCAATTCTTGTCTTTTTTTTTTTTTTTTGCATTAGGAAGTAGATGTCGACTGGTGAAGGATGCAGTCAGAATTTATAGGGAAGCATATGAGTCTATTACAACCTGATGAACTCATCGTGCGTGAAATTTACGTTCGTATTTCGCTTTTTTTTTTTTTTTTTTTTCGCGGCGGGGTTTCAGCTCATCCGTTGTAGACAATATATAGAATCGTGCTCTCAGAGGCCTGGAATACTTGGCGACCTTGACTTTGGCGCCAACCATGGTGTTCTACCGCAAATGGAGCGTGGTCGAAAATAGGAGCTCAGCAAAAGAAAGTGCTAGCACCGTGAGCTAGTGATGGAGATGACGCAAGCTGAGATGGATTCGTGTCGGAGCCCAGGTAGCCAAAAACGCCCCATAATCGCGAGAGAAACAGCGTTACTTGCAATCGATTTCGCTTATTTGACGGCAGACGCAGCCTTGCCAAGGTCAGGCAGGGCTTCTATAGGACTCAGCTTAGTTGTTCACGCGTTTTACCTAATGACCACATCTGCAATAGCGACGAAGCTTGAGTAAATATTACGTGCCTGTAGTTCTGAAATGATGTACTGGTGTTAGTTTATAGACTTCCATTTTCCCCCTGGACAGGATAGAAAAGTGCCCAATCATTGGCTGTCGTTATTGCAACGTCTGCAGGAAAATAAGCGACTGTGTAGCGACACGCTCGGCGCCTTCTAGGTCTCTCCGAGGCGTCTTCAGCGAGCTTGTAATGCCGCCGTTCGGCCGGTGTCTATAACAGGCGCGATTGATGCGTTGTTTTAGCAGCCTTTACAGTTTATGTGCTGCTCCCAGCTAAGTTTGGCGGCGCGTCACGCAGGATCCTGCGTCTACCGCCACCTGCTGTTTCCCAGCGGAGGCAATTTCACGTTCCGCAACCCGTGCGAGATGGTCATCTGCGACGCTCGCAACCGCGTCGTCTCCTTCAAGCGGTCAGTGCGGTTTGGTTTGGTTTGTGGAGTTTAACGTCCCAAAGCGACTCAGGCTATGAGAGACGCCGTAGTGGAGGACTCCGGAAATTTCGACCACCCGAGGCTCTTTAACGTGCACTGACATCGCACAGCACACGGGCGCCTTGCTTTTCGCCTCTACAAGCTGTCGCCGAGGCCGGGATTCGATCCCGCGTCCTTGGGAACAGTAGTCGAGCGCCGTAGCCACTGCGCCACCCCGGCGGGGCGAAGCGGTCAGTCCGCCTCGCCTTTAGGGTAACCAAAAGCGCTCGGGTCATCGGATACCGATGCGTTCGCACGCGAACACGAAAGTGTTGTATCTTCACTTCACTTCACTTGACATACCCTTCAAACCCTTCACATGACATATGAAGCTGTCATTCAATTTCCTTGCTGCGTGCACATCTGCACTGTCGACGTGTAAAAGTTACGCCTTAAGCCGACAAACAAAATTGCTACTGTTTTGTAAGCCACTAACTAAACACACACACAAAAAAGGGGATGCTTCACTGCAGCCATGTATGCATATGTTCCTGGGTTTGTAGTACGCGATAGACACGGCTGATACGAAATCAGTGCGGTATCTCTCCTATTCTAGGAATGTGCCGAGCATTGCTTTGACCGAACATGGAATGCGTTTGATATGCCGATTACTAGCCGCCAGCTGCAAATCTCAGTAACTATAATAATTGAAAAATTTGCCGTTAGAAATTAGTTAACCATCTCAGTAGTTAGTCTGATACGCCTGCTTTCTGATGCTAGTTGTACTAGTATCACTCTGCTTCGTAAGCCATATTTGTACCTCAAAAACCCTAATTCCAAGTTATTATTGGTCGGATTCCATGAAACACATCCTTAATGGGCAGAAAAGAGCAGCTGTCACTGCGCGACGAAATAATGTGCCGGCAATGGTCTCGCAGGACGCAATGTGATATGGATGTCTCGCGAGGAGTTATAGGTATGCCTATCGGTGACAACTGTTTCATTTCATTTGATTTTATTCACCCCCAGTCACATAAAAACGTAACAGGAGCATAGGAAGCATTAAACCAAGCAAAACGCAAAGAGAAATGAGATTCTAATCTAAAACAAGCGCACAAACGCTAAAAAAAAAAAGAAAATGAAAGCGCGAAGCGAATCTTAATGCAAACCGAAATATGATGTAATCTAAGACAGGTTGTTGCAAAACAGGTGACATGGTGAATTGCGAAACATAACAGGGTCTGTACCTGACAAGATGTTTTGCGGAATGCGGTTCCGTAAAACGTACTAAACAAAACAACACAGTCAGAAATTTGATGGCCAAGACTTCAGTGTTAGTGTTTTCACTGTAAATAACACAGTCACCAGCGAATAATGAAATAGGCAAGTTGATAGAGCCAGCAGGTCGTTAAAGGAAAAAAAAGAAAGAAGAATACCTAAATGTGAGCCCCGTGGAATAAGTGGGGAGCTGACATTATTTAAAGAGGCAAACTGACTACAATTATTAAAAAATATATATATAGAGTATGTGTTCAGACATTGAAGGTTCATTTGTAAAATGATGGTGGCTAATTTGTCGAGTGTTCTGACGAATTCGAAGAGAGCGCAGTCAACCTCAGATAGCGGTAGAGACTTAGGTGCAAAGAATGTGTTGGTTTACGGTTCATGGGGTTTAACGTCCCAAAGCGACTCAGGCTATGGGAGACGCTGACTATGAGAGCACACGGGCGCCATGCTTTTCGCCACCATCGATAAGCGGCCGCCGCGGCCGGGATTCGATCCCGCATCCTTGGGAACAATGGTCGAGCGCCCTAACAACTGCACCGCCACGGCGGGTCGCAAAAAATGTGTAAATGATAAATAATTTCGTCTCGCATGAATATGATTTTGTAAAACCGTGGTGCGCTGGATGGAATAGAGATCTGAACGCAGGAAATTTTAGTTAGTTGAGAAAGAATGACATGTTCGAGTAATTTTCATGGTTAACGAGATGGATCGATAGTTTACTAGTAGAGAGGGCCTGGGGCCGGATTTACGAACTGGAATAAGCCTTCACCATGTTCCGGTTGTCAAGCAGTACGCCAATGTCAAACAACAGTTTGTATAATATACGAGAGGAATGCATTTTTGTTTCTTTGAGGGACGTAGCAATGATGTTGTCCACACAGGAAGAGGAGCGCAATTTCAGGAACTTTATTATAGTTTCGTAATACCATTTTAACGCCTCACTTTCCCGCTTTTCCCCGCTCGCTTTCTTTTTGTACCTACACAAAACGAAACTTCCCGTCATGTGTGATGAAAGTGGACTAAGCTATTTCTCCATTGGTCGTGTCCTTTGTGCAAAAGCAAACACACCCTGGGCACACTAAAACGATCCCCTGTTCCACAGCGGCCCTCTAGTTCGTTGCAGAGAAGCCTCTAAGCTCTAACCGGGATCGAAACGCGAGCGCATTTAAGTCAGCTTTGTGGTTAGTTTGCAGCGTGGTTTATATCTGAGGAGGCTGTTTTCGTGCCCTGTCTCAAACAGTACACGACTATAAAGAATGCTCACCCAATTCATGTATGAAAATGAGCTCAGGCTCATATAATGCTAATGTGATGCGTTTGTCTGCATTCAGTAGTTATATACACCGCGTGTGGCGGAAGCGCCGTTTATTAAAAAATAAATAAAAGAAGCCGCGTGCTCCTCCCGCCTGTCGGCACACCTACTCAGTATACAGACGCCATAATTTTAATAATGCCAAGACTAGGCAACTTTGTCTCCCTCCGAATACGCTGCTTCTTGACAAGGGACAGACTTCTAAAATATTATGGTGGTTATGCACTGGAACTCGACTGCAACGCCATTCCTTACTTTTGTCGCACACACTGCAATTTATCTCGTGCTGTATAAACCCTTCTGCGCGATCCTCATTCATACTGCCGATTGGAAGCCGCGTGATTTGGAGATTCTGGTGGCGTAATTACCGTGAAAAAATAGGCACACGAAACTGCGTCGCAAACGATCGCCTGGCGAGGTTTATTTATGCAGAGTCAGATGGTCGAGAAACAGGCCCGCCGCGGATTGGGTTCCTGCGGATTCCTCGTACAGCGGGTGGGACGCTTCCGCCAAAGTGACAAAAAGCACGGTTGAAGCGCATTAATGGCAGAGTGAAAGCAATTGGTTTCCGAACAATTTAATTGCCACTGTGCGGAAATGGTCGTCTATCAATCGCCCCGCTGCGGCGGCGTAGTGGTTAGGACACTTTAATAGGCTGAGACGAAAATACGGGTTCGATCTCGGCCGCAGCGGCCGGGATTTGATGGAGGCGAAACGCAGTTCGCCCGTGTACTGTGCGCAGGTTGAGGTACCGTAGGTGACCTAAACAAATTCTGAGCCCTCTACTAAGGCGTCCCTCATAGCCTGTGTCGCTGTGGGGCGTTAAACCTAAACCAACCAAAAGTAAACAAACCAACCAACCAGGTCATTTACAAATCAGAATATTTTTTAAGCCCGTGCCGACTGAGGCGTCCTCAATCTTCATTGTCTTCTTCATTGTCAAATACAGGTGGCGCGAATTGAAGCAACACATGACCATATGCAGACGCTACATTTCTGTAGATACAATTGACATTTCCATTGCACAAAAGCTCAGTTCATGTGCAGGGAGAGTGGATCCAGAAAGAGCTCGGCTGAGGCACCTAACTCGTCCGAAGCTACTACGTCATACCTATTTATTATGAGTTTTTTTTCGGCGCCTTTGAGCACCTCTAGAGGGTGGAAAGTAATGCGAGTCCTGCCGAGAGCATGCTGAAAACATTGCCGAAAAACTTCATTAAAATATGTACGCACACTACTGGCTTCATCAGGAGCAGTCGCCAATGATTGTCAGTGCGAAATGTTTTTACAGCAAAAATGTGAACAATTTTTTATTTCCTCGCTCCCTTGTTCCGCTTTGGGAGATTGCCACTGGAAAAGGAGCAGCCGTCATTTTAAGTTCGTGCAGAAGAAAAATAAAACCGCCAATTGGCGAATGGCTCGATAGCCTTGCGGCCACCAATTTCACTTTTGAAACTGGGAAACGAGTATAGAACGTGGCGCTGCTGAAGCTTTTGAGACGCAAGCAGAGCTAGGATTGAGAACGAGTATCCCTTTTCCTTGTCAGTAGTCAGAGCAGAATGGGGCTGTTCTTTTGTGGGTTTTGAGGTGTGCACACCGTCCAGTTGGACATGATACGATTTAAAAACGGGCTAAAGCTGCTCGTTTGCGACGCGATAACGCGACATGTTATCACGAACGCTCTCTCCGAGCAAACAGTCTATTACAGGCCATGAGGTTAACTCTTATGCTGCAAATTTTATCGCCAAATGAACAATGGACACATCACGCTTACATATAAGGTCACTTATCCCGTAAACCATGGTTGATGAACTGCATTCAAACGACGGTAATCTTGGTCTGACGTACGCACCCTCTTGTGTCCATTATTCAGAGGGACATGAACTAGTTACTACTGGTTCATGTCGCTAAGTCTTCGCGTTTGACTATTTTGCTGAGGAACAGACCCTCAAGGTTGACTAAAAAATGTACTTCGTGCCATGCTTGAAAAACTGATGAAAGAATAATAAATTTCATAAATCGAAAAAGCTGAACAGCTGAGTTCAACCCATGCCATGTGTCGATTTGCTGTGAAGAATCCCAGACTGCAGAGTATGTTTACAGTATGCGTTTTAATTTCTGCATAACTAGCGGGTTAAACAAAGACAGCTGCATTCGAAGGCGCTAGCCATAATGTCCAGCTATTCGCAAATCTTTATTCTAATGGGAATTTCTTTTTGGGAAAAATAAATTAACATCTATAAGTCCTGGTAATAAAGCAGTGGTATAAAATAAAAAGCAAAAAATGTTACCCGCTATCTTTGGCACAAACTTATCTGAAATAATCCAAGAAACTGTTCTAAATTCAGGGTCACTCTACCCTGCGTCTACTAGAATGTTACGCAGCGTAAGTCACTCTCGTCCAGTGAGAATTCAACAGTAAAGACTACTAACGCGCCATTATGTGTTAGGGAAAGTGTTTCCACAAAGTTTTACCCAGTGCCTGGGTATAAACTTGCAAACAGAAAGCTCGCTCTGATTTGGGACCTTGTTTACCGAGGAGAGGAGTACCAACTGCACAGATGGCCATTTAATCGAAAACTATTCAGTTCTAATTCCACAGCGGCCTCTAAAGAGCGGTCTGAGACAGCTTTTTGGGGCGCTTTCGTCAGACAAGGCCGTCTTCTTCATTTCAATTAGTGATGAACTATATTCCGGAGAACAGTTTTTCAATCAGTCCCCCAATGTCAAGATCGTTTACACAGCTTCATTTTCTTAAACTTTATCAGTTTTTTTTTGCATATCATATAACGGTACGAAAACAATCATACCCTCAAGTCCTCCCTTGGTAGGCTTGCACTTCTTTTGCTATATATTTTAAAAAAGCACCGCTCATTGGATTTCTATGTGGCAGTCTTAATTATTCGTTGTGAGCGCAGGAAAAACTTCAGAAGCAAATTTTTGCTACGCATCCGATGCTTAGACCACTTCTATCAACATGTTCATAAAACGTGTGTTACAATACTCATCAGCTGCCTCACAATTATTTTAAAAAGCGTCTCATTGGTTTCATATGACAGTCTTAAATGCATTCCCTTGTTCTGAGTGCATGACAAAGTTAAGAAGCTAAATTTTTTTCAATTCGCATCAACTCGTGCATAACCGTACCCTACAATATCCCATATTGCCCATAATTAAAAGGTGTGGATAGAAAGCTGGACTTGCTCTGCCTATCTGGAGACCATTCGAATTTTTCTAAATTTAAAACCTTGATACGTTCTCATCTGAGGTGTAATTTGTCTCCAAATACCGTTATCCTTATTTCTAATATCATTTTATTTAGCTTTTTACCGCCTTCTGTTGCCACTTTCTCTCGCGCCGAAATCTCTGTCCAACATATGGTAGCACATCAGCACTTTTACACGTCTGCTGAAATCGGTGTTCTCCATTACAGAGTCTCTCTCTTTCTCTCTCTACGAACGAAATACGAACAAATAGCAGGGGGAGGGGGGGGGGGGGCGGAAGGCGATCGAAGCATACACGTACCTGCATAGCAGATCAGCGCCTCTTTCTCTATGGTGCCATGTGTGATCGTTCAAGTTGTCCGCCTGTAAGGCCAGCACTGCAGTGTGTTTGCCTCTAGCCCATGCAGTAGAGCCTTGTAACGGGAATGAATAATAATCTGCATGACGTGACCCAGAAAGAAACTGTACTGGGCTCTGAACTTTTGTCCAATAGTGCAAATATCAAATAGTGCAAGTCCTATCTTATCTGGTTGCGACTTACCTAAATATAACAAAACCCACTCCTCAGCAAGGTTCTCATGTTCGAGTGCCTGTTCATAAGCTTAGCGTTTGGGTGTTTATTGGATTTTAATGCGAAAGCATTACTTGGCTCATGGGCGGCGTAGGCAGAGTCCGTCATCAGACCGCGTTATCAAAAGTGTCTGAATGCATGAACTGGGAATCTTCCATTGCATAGTAGTTAACAATAATACAACAGTTGATTAAGCAAGAGTTGACTAAACAATATGTACATGATGATAGTAGTGCTAGTTAGAAATAGAGAATGTGATAAATAGCGATAGGGCTAGATATAATGGCGATAGTAATGTGATAATGATAGTGATAGTTAATGATAGTTATCGTGATAATTTGTGACAATGATTGTAGTGTTAGCAATAAGAAGGTTATGGGTTTGAGTTCATGGTGATGATGATACTATAGTGATACTATAGTGACAGCGATAGAAGATAGTGAGGATGGTACTGATAGTGATTATGAATGATTGTGATAGAGGTAAGGAGATCATGGGTTCGAAAAATGAGCATAAAACAGAAAAAGAAAAGAGAAAAGAGAGGAAAAAAAAGGCAGAAAATGAACATGAAAGGATAAATGCTTTCACTTTTCTGCACATAAGAAGTATTAAGTGCAATGCCGTAATTTTTATGGAGCGTAATGAATTGGGTCATCATGCGCCAAACACAGGGCTCAACAAATTTTATCTTAAGCCTGCACGTAAAAAGAATTATTTATAGTAATCGAGCTTTTCTTGGTAAAGAGTGGTGCTATCTCACTTCAAATTTATTTTTCGCTGTACTTTTTGTTTGCAGAGTCGTAAGCTGCACTGATGCAGCAGCGGTGCTCAATGTTCTGGTTTTTAAGTGAACAGCTATAATATAAATCGACCGCAAGTGGTTGTTCTTTAGCGACGGGCTCCCTTTAGTCTTCACTCCCCTCAGTGTCACTCTGCTTGTGTTTGCATCAATTACGCCCACGTCCTTTTCTGGCAAGTCGAGCTCTCTGTTTCACCGGCAGACCGGCGCGGTGCTGTCAGAGGTGGCGTTCGGAAACTGCCCGTGGAACGAGCGCTGTCGCGGTTACTTGGTGGTGGCGGCAGCAGCAACAGGCGTTTCTCCTTGTCCCTCAGATGCCCAGTGGTGAGCTGCCCGCACTGCGATGGCCGCTGCCGCTTCGTCTCGCTCAAGGGCTCCTACCCGCACTGTTGCCAGCAGGTGGTCTGTGACAGGGAAGTGGCATTGAACCTCTCCTGATTTCCTGGGACGCCACCGCACGAGAACGCATGATCTACCGACTTCGTCGCCCAGTCCGTGACCCTGCACTCGGCGAGGAAAGACCGCCTTCCCTCGCTTGCAGCTGATACAACACGAGGCCGCTCTTGTTGTTTGAGGCATTTTTTGTATGCGCGCGCGGGACTGATACCGAAGTGAATCTCACGCATTAAATGCACCACTGTTATTTCGCCGTTAAGTTTTACGGCGACAGCTCTTGATGGTCTATTCCCTGCGGTTTGGCGCCGCAGTAGTAACGGTAGTAGCAGCAAAATAGTACTAGTACGCGTAACCTGAGGTGGTGACCGCGGGAAAGGTGGGTGATTACTGCGGAAGGAGGAGGGTATGGCGAAAGTGAGAATATGCGCTACAAAAAGATAGTCGCCATGGGAATCACCTGGATAGTTGTTCATCGGAGAGGAGGAGTGTACAGTGACAGCGGAGGAATGCGTAACTGGAAGATGGCGAGGGCGGAGGATGAGTGTGTATTCCGAACGTTGGTACCGCGGAGATAATCCGAATTGTGTTAAGCGTGACAGGAAGAGGGTATGACCACAGCAGAGGTAGGTATGAACAGCCGGAGGGGTTGCCACGGGAAGGATCTAGAGGGTGATTAGCGTGAAAAGGGGAGCCGAAGTAGGGGAGAGCAGAGGAAGGTGCCACGCGTTTATGGCGGTGCTTCGAAGCGTGCCACCTGAGGAGAAGCCCCGAGGTAGTGGCGTCGTGTGCCTGGAGTGGATACTGGAGGTAGGCGCTAGTTGAAGAACGAGTATATGCGAAAAACTAAAACATCCTTATAAAGCTATGTATACGTATATACCTGTTGATTTAGAATTATTTATTCAGTGCATAGAGCCCCGCGGCGAAGTGAGTACGACGCTCGACTGCTGAACTGAAAGACGCGGGATCAAATCCTGGCCGCGGCGGTCGCTTTTCGATGGAGGCGAAAAGCAAGGTGCCCGTGTGCTGTGCCATGTCAGTGCAGCAGGTCAAAGCACTCCAGGGTTCGAAATTTCCGGAGGCCTCTACTACAGCGTCTTTCATAGCCATAGCCGCTTTGGGACGTTAAATCCTATAAAAAAATGGAAGCATCAGTACATAGATAAATGGAAACACCTAAACAGGAAACCCTGAATATCGATTTACATAGTGGTAACCGTACTGAGAGTTTATTTTTTTTCTCTTCGAATGTTTTCTTGAAGTGACCTGCAGGAAACTCCTTCCGGTATTGACGAGTAAAGGGGAAAACTTGCAAAGAAGTAGGTGTGATGGTTTAGTTATGTCTAGGGGAACGTGATTGGCAGAAGAAAAAGAAATCCTCTTTTGTCGACAAGAGCTCTACCCACCTCAGAATGGAGTTCATTGGACTCCAGAAATAAATTCTTTTTGTAGGTTGGTGTATGGGGTTTAACGTCCCCAAGTGACTCAGGGTATGTGATAAGCAATTTTGTTTTTACTCTGAAAATCTCGATGCATACAATGTTCCATGTTCATTAAAACTGTTGTTACAAAAATTACATTATGGAAAGTATGTGAGGGGATGACACTTTACTTAATTTTGTTTCGCACATTTAACGTGTCTGCGGTTTAAAATTCTGTATTTTACCTTTATTAACTCGGTAAATGTGTAGTGAAAAGCGTAGAGAGGTCCTGACTGCGGTTTCGTACCATGAGATCTCTTATTTATTCCATAAGTTTACTGCTTACTGTCAGTGAATAAACTGTGAAATTTCTTTTGTGTGAGGTGAGTTAACAGTAGTGTGCCATTTGAATTCTCATTGAAACTAACTTAATTAAAACATCTGGGCTTCTTTCACTGTGTCAAAACAGCCTATGCACGTAATCTCTTGTCCCACAGTACCTCATTCGACTATTGCACCGCATTCAAGCTTTTGTTGCACAAGTGGGCTTTCCTGCACTATGACTATGCTTGAGGTAGAGCACGCTTGTAAGGAGCCCTAAATCGCCTTGGGAGCTGCTGTCCGTAACGCGTTGCAAATAATTGATACTTATAACCAATTACACTTTTTTCTTTATTAAACAATTACTTTTGATGTGGTAACGTCTCGGGTGAATAAGTAGTTTTTTTTTCTCCTCCAAAACAAGTTGAAATTAATAGTGCAGCTTTAAGAAGGGAAACGCGTGATAGCGGAGATGTGTCATTATGAAAGTGCGACAATGAACCAGCTGCAAGTATGGTGTGACCACGCTCGGGCCGCAATCGGGTCACCGCCGTTCTTTTCGCGTGACAGTGGCAGTCCTGGGAAAGATCACGTGTCAGCTATCTAGGGAGCCCCTGTTCGGTATGGTGACACCACAGATTGCCTCCAACTGCAAACTTGATTTCGTGTATGCAGTATTTTACACTTCTTAACGCACTGCAAAAATGACAGTTTTCCCTTTTTGATACGTAAGTTGCAGATTATGCCACCGGTTCAAGGAACATGGAGTTCTGCTGGTACCCGATGCGATTGCTCGATTTCAAACAAAACGAGTGACTCTTGAAAAGCGAGGTCAAAAGCTCCATCAGCTGCTGGCCGACGAATTTAACAGTCGATTCTAAGGTTCCGCATGTAATGTCCCAAATAAACCAACACAATAATTTTTTTTCTACTTCTCTTTGGCCTATACTCGCAGTGCCTTGCCAATGCGCTGACAAGCAACGAAGAGCGGCGCTTCATATACGACCTATACACTAGAATTGAAGCATTGAACAATTAGAAACTGATACGCATGCTGTTAACACGGTGTAATGTTGCACTCTTCTTCAGCGCTTGTATAAAACGAGTCTTCAGTGCAGCTGCTAATATCTTCACGAAAAAAGGTGGGAAAAATAGCGGCAACTCCGACAAACGACTCCTGCTGGAAATGAACACCGTGTAAAAAATATGAGGTGGTCGCATGGTGCGTTGTAGTTAAAGTAACTTGTGTTACGGCAATCAAATTCCGGTGGAAAGTAACTCAATAGTAATTGGTTGCATTTAGTGTGAAATCACTCATCGCATCATGCCCCTCCTTAAGTTTATTTGCGTGATACCTTTACACCAGGTTTCCATTGAAATTGTGAGACCAGCCGTCTCGCTGAGTGCCATAGCGACTGTAACGCTAGCCGTTATTGAGCCACTGAAGCAGTGAGTGGGACGACGGTACGCACAAGCGATACCTATGTGGCAGGGCCTCTTCCGCTACTGCTTCTTGCGTGCCATTTCCTCATCACTAACAGAACTTCGTGCATGTGGCTCTAGATTTATCTTTAGTGTCAAAAATTGCGATATAATAAAGGACGTTTAACACTTTGCCAAACTCTGTGCCACTCTTTCAATGATAAACCGCCAAGAAAAAGCGTCAGACGGAGTCTCTGGATCCCGAAGATGTGTTCAAGCGACAAGATCTGAAGAGAAACCGTGATAGGCAGAAGGTATGAACTGCTGAAACAAAAGAAGGATGGGCTGCGAGGCTGGAGGCTGACCGTAATTGAAAGCGTTTTTTAGACGAGCTGTTCAACCGCAACGGCGTACCGCTTTTGCACGACCATTGACTTAACCTGCTTCTGTAATTATTAAATTAGCTCTATGGGCTGTAAATCATCATTTCAGCAAGATTATTCGTTATTATTTCCTGTAACGTATGAAAGACCGGAAGAAAGCCAATAGTCACTGTGACTGAGGAACGCGCCAATGATTATCAAGCCAGTGTGTGTGATCAGCCGGTCACATCACCTTATTTCTCTGGTTCTACCAGGCTAGGGATAGGCAAAATATTAGCTAATGCAGAGGATCATATTGTGAAGCGTGCTAATTGTTTTTTTTTTTTTTTCAGTGAAGAAAATGATATAACTGTCAGCGGTCTGCTAAGTTGTACGCAAAATGTTTTCGCTTAAGCAATTTATTGTCAGAATTATTTATTTTCGTGTAACGAAATTAAGACAACTGAGAAAAACTTGTTTTTTTTTTTCTTCTATAAAATGCAAACGATACGGTTTTATAATAGCGGTACAGGTTTGTGCATATGAAGGGGTTCCAATAGCTACTGACACCAATAAACCCATACGGGATTTTTTTTTTTTTTTTTTTTTTTTTTGTGGTTCGTCAATGTGAATTTCTTGGGTATTTATGTTGCGTGGAACCGATCCTTGAGAGTGTTCGCCAGTGCCACCACACTCCAATGCAGCTTTGTTTTCTACTTTCTGATAAGTTATCTCCACAATTACTTTAATATATACCACTAATGAAAAGACAACAAAACACCCATGCACCACAAACCATAGCCCTAATGTTGGTTCTGTGTTAGCTATTCCCGGCCCTGCATTGCAGCGCAAACACACGACCACTATTGAGCCGATGGTGCGTGTTGCTTGGGAAAATCTCTTGTGCTTTCTTTTGTGCCAGTGGCTATTGGATCCCTTCGTATCTATCTCATAACGAAGCGCCCAACTTCCTCTATATTTGCTTGCGGATTATCCTAACGAGGTCTTCGAGTCTGGCGACCTGTATATGGCACAGGTACAGCAAGGGGGTTATGGCACCGATCCCACCCTCCCCCTTAGGTCACGTTCAACGTGACACTCGCGGTAGCAACGTTATGGCTGTCCGCCTCTCTACTGCCTTTCCTCGCTATCACTTCTTCCTATCCCTTTTATTACTGTCGGTCGCGGCTCGAGTGCTTAAGGTGTTAGGTAGCAAAACTGGCAAGATTATATTTTGTTTCATTTTTGTTTTTTAATGCTGAAGCATCACAACTCGCATTCTTGGATATCGCTATGAAGCCGCCTTTGAGCAACCGCTCGAAAAAAAAAAAATTGCTGCCAGTAGGTTTCGAATTGAGGCCGAGGCAATAAGATAATCATTTCAGACCCCTGCGGCATACCACTGCAGCACCTCGCTTTTCTTCTTCTTTATCGCAGCATAAACAGACATTCTAAAAACAACCACCACACTTGGGCTGTTGTTCCATCTCGCTTTTTTGTTTCTTTTTTATTTATTTCCAGCCTTTGGCACACATGACACCAATAAAACAATCAGAATAAAACTGAGCGCACAAAGCACAATGAATACATGGTATTGTACACTGCGGCGTCCGAATAAACGTAAAATTACCACAACGCCACATGCGGTTCTACTCGGGAGAACCACTCGGAAGGTTCCGCGGTCTATTTTTGGATCGCGACAAACCACTTCATACACTCTCGCAAAAAAATTCCGAGCAGGCCTGGCATCATTATCGCAGTGATACCCTGTCATTCTCGAGAGCCATATAGAGTTTCTTCCGATTTCTTCGCGTGCAGCTCAGCTGCCTGGCTTTCATGCTGCATTTGTCGTCTTCTTCATCGTCATCTCCCCTGGCAAAGTTGCTCTAAAGACATTAATTATTTCTCATTGATTCCAAAAGAGCCTAAAGTATAGGTTAACTACTTAGCAAAGCACGTTTCTGCGTATATTAAATTCTACTGAATTGAATTTCTTTCACCAAACTAATTGGAGAGATTTCAGGGCAAAAAGCTTATTTTGCAGCTTCGCGGGGCACAGAAAATGTTTATAGAGCAGTACAGTCGACATATCATGTGATAGAAATAATATATAAAAAAAAAGATACAATTAGAAAGAAGAAAATAGGCGTTATAAAATGCATACAATAAATACACTCGCCCAATGCAGTTGTGTGGTGAAAGCTATATACCTTCTTGGCTCACCTACTGCGAAATCATGCGTAAGTATTAAAGAAACACATGTATCAGATTCACAGGTCTACTAAATATTCACGGGTGTACATTTTAAAGAGATTTACTTACATAACAGGCAAAATACGCACGGCATGGTAGTACAAAGCAATGAAAATTTTAGAGAAATGCCCAGCGTTGTTTCTGTAGGTATCTGTATAACTCAAACTCGGAAGTAAGGAATCTAAAAAGATATTTCACAGGTCAATAAAATACCACCGCAATTCTTCGAATATGAAATATGATTGTATCTTTATATTTGGTGATTACAAATGGAATAATATTTCGCAATTTTTGGAATTAATGATCAGTTTTCTGTAGTGTGGCACAAAGTGTCAGTGCTGTGAGTATTAGTAGAAGTATTTTTGCTTATTAAGAACTCTGTTTCAGTAATAAAGGCTTTATGAGAGCTATTAGAGGAAGAAATATGTAGCATCCGAAAGTCATATAAGTTGTTAATTCTGATACTTGGTATATTTTGATATATATCAAAGCTTAGCCAGGATAAACCGCCGCTTAATTAAAAGAAATGAACGTGTGCTGACTTGTAAGGGCGCCGCGTGTTTTGCCTCCATTGTAACACGGCCGCTGTGCTCGGGATCGAACCCGCAACTTCGGGCTCAGCACTCGAGCGCAACTTCGGGCTCAGCACTGTTAGATAGTAACTGGCTTGAGCGCCTGCAGTTGGAGTGGCGGCAGATCGGCCAGATTTCGAGCGAAAGCCGCGTTCAGACACAGCGTGACAAATTTCCTTCCGTGCTCTCGAGCACGCTCGGCGCAGTACGAAACTTTGAAGCAAGGATGATGCTAAAACAGAATGCTGCTCCGATGTTGTCGCGATTTGTCGTAGCGATTTGTCGCTACGGGAAAGAGTAGAAAAACAACTCAGCCAGATGGTAGAGACAGGCATGATATGCTTCGGCAAGTTTCACACAATGAATAGGCAACACCAGTTGTAGAGGTCCAGAAGAAAGATATATAGTAGCCTGTGGTTATATGGATATTATGAAGTTACGTAAAACCCAGTATTGAAGACCACCCCGCCGGGGTGGCGCAGTGGTTACGGCGCTCGACTACTGTTCCCAAGGACGCGGGATCGAATCTCGGCCTCGGCGGCAGCTTTTCGATGGAGGCGAAAAGCAAGGCGCCCGTGTCCTGTACGATGGCAGTGCACATTAAAGAACCCCAGGTGGTCGAAATTTCCGGAGACCTCCACTACGGCGTCTCTCATAGCCCTACGTTAGCCCCCTTGGGACGTTAAACCCCACAAACCAACCAACCAGTATTGAAGACCGAACAATATCAGCTACCAAGGCCAGAGAACTTTTATTCAACACCAGAAGGTGGAAATATTTTTTGCGTTCTCGACCTGTCTGCTGCCTACCAGCACGTGCCGCTCACTCTATAGAAGCCAGACCTCTTTTGACCATTAACACTAGTTTGGGGCTTTTCGAACTTGAGCGCCTTTCGTACGGTGTAGCGAGCACTCTGCAGCCATTTCCCAAGCCATGATGGATCAAGTGTTTAAGGGCATTCCTAGAGTTGGATGCTACATTGATGACGTCATTGTGGCAGGCTCGGTCATAGATGACTGCCAAAAGTAACTTGAACGTGTCTTGCAGCGATTGTGTTACTACAACATCACACTGAATGCCTACAAGTGCAACTTTTTCCAATACTCCGTGACTTATTTGGGTCACGAAGTGATTGCGGAAGGCATTTATCCTACAGAAGCCAAAGTAAAGGCAATTCTGGAAGCGCCGAAGCCAAGTTCAGTTTCCGAACTGAAGGCGTATCTGGGAATGTTGAATTTTTATTCAAAATGTTTGGTTAACGTATCCACGGTATCACAGCCACTTTACCAGATTCTAAGAAAGGATGAAAAATGGTTATGGTGCAGACAATGAAACGATCGCTGTTAAAGCAGGTCATGGGGCGCGGTGTCCCTCGCGCGCGTTCGCTTCAGGAGTGCGTTGATAATATTTCTTGGCGCCTACAGAAATACACCAAGCACTGTGACGGTGCAAACGACTGCGTAGTTTTTTTTGTGAAGCGTCAACCGCGCACGAAGCTTTCTTTGCTCAAGCCCAGCTTTGTCGGTGATGAGCAGCAAAAACAAGGTGACAATGAAAGAAAAGCGTGATGTGTCGTGTGGTGCTGAGCGCGTGTTTCGCGAAGATGGCCGTGCGTGGAGACTGCGCGCGAGGAACAGGCCTCTTGGGAGGCAGGTGTGGTGCACCAAGTTGTGAATACTGTGACGTACGTTGTGAAAGTGCACGGGCATCCTCGATTTACCCACGCTGACCATCTACGCCCACACAAGGCCGATCCTGTGGAAGCCCCAGAGCGACCATGTACAACAGCGCCACCAAACGGACGGTGCCCACTCATCGGTCCCCAGCTTAATGAGGAGGCCCAATCAGCTCGGGTGAGGGAAGAACTAAATCCGACCACCCTTCCACCTCCTCCGGAGGATGACGCAATGCCAACCTCCGGTAGTACAGACCTCTCACTTCAGCAAAACCCTGGGCAGCTGCAAGCATCAGAGCCCACACCATCTACTGCGGGGGAAGAACCACCCCTTCGTAGAAGCACTCGTTTGCACAAGCAACCGGACTGGTCTAGACATGAGAACTTTAAGGATGAAATGTGGTTGAGGGACGCTGCGTTGTGACGTGTTGCTTTATCACGCCGCTCGGTCGTATATATAGGCCTTCGCGCTTTCAATAAAAGTTATTCGTTCGTCGTCCACGCCTGGCTTCAATCGTATCAGCAGGTTCTTGCATTTCGCTATGCATGCTCTAAGCCTAAATGCAGAAATATTGCGTCGACGCTCTGGCTTCTTTTCACCTGGACGAAAATGGTCGTTCTCTGCACTGCGTATTTCTTCAACACTTAATTGACGATGCTTGTACTGCGAGGGGCATATATTGGCTTAAAGTCTTGCGAGAAGCATCTCTGACCTACAAGCGGCGGAGGAAATTTAAATTGGAACCTGTTTTTGTAGCGCCTTATCAGTGGAACTATACAGTTCTACCGACCGTTCATGCGTGACGTTGGTGGTCGGAGATATATTGCAATAAAGAGCGGCTCGATAACGTAAGATGATAAGCAGAAGCGGCACAGCTTTGGTATAGAAAGCGTAAAGCGTTGAGTGTGCTTCCACCCGTCTGAATGGAATTTAAAGTATCTTTATCTGGCTTACAAAGGTGCGTTGTGCGCGTACACGCGGTTTATGCACAACGATGCGCCTGTGCTAGCCTTTCGATCGCGGAGCCGTGTCACGGGAAAACAAATCAGAGCGAAGAAGAATCGACTCCGTATCGACGGTGGCCTCGCGGTTGGTTGTCACTCGCTCTAAACGCCCGACAAGGCGCCTGATGAATCGCCCGCTGTTCCCGATCATGCGGCCGCCAGCGAAGCGCAGTTATTTCCCTTTCCGGGCCCTCCATTAGGGATGACGAATGGGGACGAAAGCGGCAACTGATTTTTTCAGGAGACGGGATCGTGGGGTTTTGGTATCTTTAACGAGTATCGCCGTACCATGGCTTATTTTTATTGCAAGCAGGTGAGTTATTATTTCAAACACTCGCTGCCACAGGCTCGACTACGCAAAGAGCGCAAATTTTTGGTCTGAAAGGGACATGTATGTTGGGCTTGGCCTTTTAGGCATTAGCTGAACTCATCAAGGAAGCTAGCGACGTGACACGATGCTGCGCTGGTGTTGTTAGATTAGCAGCGCAGTTTTGTTGTTTTAGGTGCTGCTCCGCTAGCCTGCATGCCTCTGCAGACTCAGAAGCAGCACATCCTAACTGCCTGTTAGCTATAAGATCGGTTTGCTCACTATCATCGCCGGCTTAGAGCAGTTAGTTGCATAAGTAGTTTCTTCAGCGGAATGTGGGACAGTGGCACGAAAAGTGCGCATGGTTGTCATGCAAAAATGTTTTCTGGCTTCTGCGACGATTGAACGGCAGTTCCATCGCTCTGCACGTAGATGGAGTGATGCCCCTCTCTTTCGGCCAACATAGCGAAATAACCTAACGATGAGATATGATACCAGCTCTCAGGAGTAAACTTTCACAACTATTTTGACGCGCATTAAAGGCCCATGCACTCACTAATATTCGGCGTCTGCTCTGGTGTCGGCGTCAGCGTCGTCGTTGTGACCGAAAACTCATGGGCTTGCTTCTGACAAGCAATAATTGGCAGGTGATATGACGGAGAACTCGGTGGTTGGTGTGACGCCGCGAGACCCCTTGCCATGCCGAATTGACAGGTGCTGCCAACTCGACTTCTCCTTGGAGATGGAAACTGAATTCACTGGGACCCTTGGACTCCGAGCCAGGCACGCTACTCCCAGGCCACGCAAGCACGTTACCAGGAGGCGCAAATCATAGGCACTATATCGGTACCATGTTGGCTATGCACTGGTCCTATGTCAGGCGGAACGTTGCGAACACACTGCATTGGGCCAAATGCTGCCTGGGTTAGTACGGTTAATCGCAGGGTGGTAGTTCACATAATACGGTTGCGTATGGTTGTGTGCGATATAGTTGAGACACAAATTAAGGTATCACTGATTAAGCTAGTGATTAAGCATACACACGAACGAGGATCTGCAACGGGAGGTCTCAGACGGGAGCCATTAACATTGTCGCGTCATACCCTTAAAGGAGAAGCTTAAGTGTTCCCCGACTTTTAGTCGGCTCGCTGTCTCATTGAACTTTCGTTACTTTCTTAATACCGGTAGCAATTCTATCTACAAGGGAAGCTTCGAGGAGGAGTACCATGTTCACACTATTTGCTGTTAAAATAATTTGTGCTGAGGAAGACGCCGTGATATTCTCCAAGCGATCCGTTTTAGCACGCAGGAAAAAATCTTGCGCTGTGAAGTAAACACTAGAAAAGGTTAGCCGAATTAAAAAAACAAAAACAAAAAACAATCCTGGGAAGTCCAACCCTATAGGTATACGTAAGTAACACCTTCATAACTTTCACGGAGTTTGGGCTGTATTTTAGCCTTGACAGACTTCGGGACAACTGCCAGCTTGCGCCGCTAATCCTTCTGACCCACGCCGTTTTAGTGAGAGAAGTTGCATTTTCTGTGTGTGTATGCAACTGACCACATATTTAACGCACTTAGTTTTTTAAGAGGTTGGGAATTCTATACTGATCATCTGCACATGTCGATGGCAGAGGTGCCGTTATAACTCGCCTAACATTCTTTCCAACCACTGAAAGCTCCAATAATGAATGCCCATGGAAACTACGAAAGTTAAGAGCTATTTTGGGGGATAAAAACATGATATTTGAGATGTTGTTCCAATCGTTTGTTTCCTGGAGCTTCAAGTAGTGCGTGGACTTTTCTTTCCGGTGTTTAATGCCGTATTTGTCGAAACACGCAGGAAAGTTGACCATAAGTGATATTTTCAGCGTACTATTGCGCTGTCTCACGATGTAGGCCGTCGACAATGCGTCCACATGCACGTACGCGTCGCGCCGTAGCTGAGAAGTGAAATGCTGGACCGCAAAGGAAAGAAATAGGCTCTCATACTTCATCATCTCTACTGCCGTTTAATTTTTCGCAGAATAAAATACTGGACTTTGTTTATTTTATGCTTCATGTGGCGATAAAACAGGCGTACTGCACCATTGTTATGAATTCCTGACAACATTCGGCGATAGTTGCGCCTGTTTTATTTTTTTAAAGTAATTTTTTTTTCTTTTTCTTTTTTTTTTTTTTTTTGCTTGCCAAAGTTGCACCCCGGCCTATCAGGCGTACCGAATAGAGGAGCGCCCAGAATTAACTTTGATCGCACAGGTGCGCTCAGCATGAAGCGGAACCCGAGCACACGGTGTCTGAAGTAGATAAACTACCATGAATAAGGTGCATGTTGCAAGAAGCGATCGACAGCTTCAACACATTGTTACTTGATGCCTATAAAATGACATGGTGTGGGAGGATTAATCTACCAAAGTTGTGGGCGGATTATAAGGGACGCCACAGTGGGGCCGGCCTCAGGATTAAGCCCAGCCGTTCAGAAAATGGCGGCAAAATGATTTCGCAGATTAAACATTAGAGAAAGGAAAGCATAAAGTTAATCAGTTGTAATGAGCCAGAGGACAAAGTTAGCGATGCCCTTGGGACTAGGCTGCCCCACTGAACCCACTTCGGCAGCCGGCTATATGTATGTTTTCGAGCGACTTTTGATTACAGTAGTGATTATGAATTTCACTGGAACGTTAACAACAAAAGATGTGCTCATTATGATACCAGTCAACATACCTTACACTTTACTGTGTGAAAAGAAGACAAATTTGTGCACATACAGAGGTCGAAGCACGTCTCAGTGCCAGCATGTACTGCGATTCGCTAGGAATCCAAGCGGGGGAAGGGAACTGTCTGCGTGACGTAGCAGGAGCGTAGCGTCGCCTCGTGCCAATCGCCCAAGCATGCGCACATGACGAGACCCTCTGTGGCGACCTCTAGGGTGCGCATTCGCCCGCCTCAGCCGTCAGGAATGTCCCGCGGCAGGGGCGCGCTGCGGCGCAGTGGGCCGAAAAGTCTGGACGACCTCACTCCCTAGCCCCCCTGTCTGATGAAGAAGCGAAACGATTAATCGAGTTTCCAAATAACGACAGCGGTCGATAGCCTTTCGGCCGGCGGAGGGGGCTTAAAACGGGCCTCTTCGCCCACGTGACGGTCAGTCGGCCAGAACCAGGCAGCGACACAGTTCGGCATGTTCGATAATGCTTCCGGAGCGTGCTTCGGCCGTCGCTGTCGTCTGGCTTGGCGCTAACTTGGGCCGTGGGGACGGTCGCCGTACCACCCGGTACCCTGTAGGCGCGGCGGCGGCTTCCTTTGTTCCCTGAGAGGTACGTGTTTCGGGAAGAACAGAGCCCCCGCTCGATATGCCGGGCCGTAGAATGCACGTGCAGGAATGTAGCGAGCACGAGCACGCGGTACCTCCGATGATGCTCCTTTCGAAAGTTGCACACTCATACAAAACGTTAGAAGCTCGGTGCAATTCCCGGCACAGCTTGGTCAAGAGCCAATCGCCTTTACAGGGACGTTTGAAATTCCATAGAAACGAACATACTTGTAATAAACTACATTAAGGCGAAATGCGGTCAGAAGTCGGCCACAGTAGCAGGTAAAGCAACCCTCGCATTCGCAACACACGTGTAACTCTTCGAGGGCAGATGATAACGGTATGTTATGAAATTGAGTTAATGGGCATGCAAGTAACCAAGGCTGTCATGAGATCAAACACAAGTTGAAAGGTACTTTGATCTGGTTTCGGTACCTGAAGAGCAGGTCGCCGGTTTTATTGAGGCAGATTTCGCTGATGCGGCAGCATCGGTGTTCGCGATTGAGAAAATGCGAACGGCGTCTAATACATTTATATATGAAGAAGAAAATCTGCACTATACACCTGTTGTATTACTTTGAATCTGAAGGCAAGTACTTACATTCTTCGATTTTTTTTTTTTTGGCATTGAAACAAAGCTTGTGAGCTATGTATGGCTGAGCGAATATTTGAATATTCAGCATTCTCTATCCAACCACACGTCCGTCGTAACGTTGTTGAACAAATCGTTTTCGCCCTACCATCTGCTAGTCTTCCTACTTATCTCCGTTGGTAGAGCGACTGTATAGTTTCTGCGAAAGCTGTATATATTTCCTTTGTATCCATATGACTGAGTTTGGGTGGATGCTGATGACTAATTTATCTCTTATCACTAATTATTATAATGTAAAAATGTCGCGTTTTTAACCTAGCGTGGCAGTAGTTACGTGATACTGACCTGTAAACGATACCTAGGCGCCCTGCGTCTCAATACTGAACCATAAAGTACTGAATGTTTCGTAAGTGAATGCTGGGCAGATAATTACTGATTTGTCTTTATAAATGCCGTCGCTCCCTGTCAGTTGTTCGGCATATAAAGCTCACTTGAATGCGACTGTTTTTTTTTTTTCCAACTGTTTCACACGCCAGGATTTGTTATATTTTACCATTCCACAAGCTATCTTTGGAATCTATGTGATCACATGAAAAAAAAAGAGGAAGAGAGAGAAAGATGTGCTACTTTTATACTATCGAACCCCGACACGTGTGCTTCCCATCATGTGTATATTTTTTGGATGATAGATGTAATAAAAACTGCGTTTGATTAGGCTTAAACCACAGTTTCAGTTCATTTAAATCTTAGTTACATGCTACCGCCAAAAGAAATTTTTCAATAACTTTTTTTTTTAAATTCCAGCAGCCCGCTTTTTGTTCAGCAGCAACGTGTATATCTCAGAGTTAACGAGCGTAGATTTTGAAGTGCGCATCGTAAACGCGACATCACACCAGCGGGAGTGCATGTACTTGGTTAATCCTGTCACCTATTGCAGGCCTGATTTTGTGGTTGGCAGGAGTATTGTGTAGATTCTTTCATAAAATCACCTGCTTATAGTAAGAACCCTATTTGGTAAAGTAGGGTTTCGTCAGTACGAGCTTGCAGATTTTACGTGGGTCGCTCCGCTAGTTTTCGAACGTGTATTTCTCTCCTGTCTTCGAGTGGTGAGCCATGCCGTGGGGTTGCTGCGCTGTGCGGGACGTGGGACCCCCACACAAGGCCACGCTGGGAGACGACCTGGTGGTACGCTCCAGCAACGTGGACCTCAAGGTGCCCCTGGTGTCCGTGCCAGAGTATCTCGAGCCCGTCTGCCAACACTACGGACCAAAGGCGGCCTTTGTACGTGCCTAACATTTATTTTCTTTTTTTTTTTTAATTTCCAGCTCCGAGAAATTTGTGAGTAAAACAACTATTCCAAGGCTCACAGGTTCTCGGATTTCCGCACTCAGCATAGATTTGTACGACGACAGCAAGTTCGGAGTTCAGTTGTCAGCAGAGGGAGAATATCCACGTGATCGCGGAGTAAATATATCTTGTTCGTAAGATTATAATATGAAGCTTTATTCTTACAGGGGTTGCTAAGCTGAAGATGACTTCTTATTTCCTTTTCTTCTTTTTAAGGTGCCGACCTTTACTGGCGAGGAAGCGCTGGATGTGTAAGAAAACTGGCTATGAGGAAAGGCGCGATAACTGTCAAACTCCTAAAAAAAGAAAAAAGAAAAAAGATGAGGCTTGGGGAAAGCGAAGGTTCAGTAGCTGCCACATTTCATGGTGAAGACTTGACCGGCGCTGAGAGAGAAGAGATCGAGAAATGAGTGAAAAATGAAAGAGGCGCTTAAGTAGAAGGCTGCAAAATAGTTTCAACCCTCTTGCATTTTGAACCTGCACTGACTTTGTACACCACGCAGGAGCATTTGTGCTTTGCCTCCACCGAAATGGGCCGCCAAGGCTACACGATTTATGCCGCGTCTTGCGGCTCAGCAGCCGAGGAGAGACTGACAAGAATGTAAATAAAGGAAGAAATTAACGTGGTAGTGGAGGGCTGCTAGTAATCTTGACTATCTGGGATTTTTTTAGGCGCACTGACATGACAAAGCAGAGAGCCGCCTTTTGCGTTTCGCCTCCGTCGAAATGCGGCCACCTGGTCGCGATTTCACCCGATTTCTTTATAGCCAGCACACAAGCCTCTGCAAGACGGAAGGCTGAATTTCGTCCCCCGTGTTTAACTGCCGTAAAAGACACTCTGCAGTGGTGGCAACGAGCTTGGGGTGCTTGCAACTGAGTACGCTGACTAATCTGAGTAATCAATTGCCTAGTGTTTATTTTATGTTTTTAAATGACCAACCTATGAGTACCTAAAGTTCGCGGCGCTGTTCAATCGCATGTGCTTCTGTTGGGTGCAGTGGTAAATTTATAGATGGGATTATGCTTTGAGGTTCTGTACAGTACGTGTGTCACAGGGTATGCAGACGCAGGGCAGTTGGTGCTGTTCTTATGCGGTATACAGCAAGGAATTAGCGAGATAGCTGACGTCTGTCCCGAAATTCCCACTGGTCGACAACGATGTGACGTAACAACCACATGACCTATCACGGGTAGTTCAAACACGATCACAAAGTACAGCAGTTATGACGTCACTATACAATTATTCATGAGTATACGCGTTCGCGACGTCATTCCACCACTTTTAAGCAGCAGTGGACCTGAAACAAGAAAAGTGGCGAAAAGTAATATGTGGTCGCGCTGAAGATGCGGCCGACTCGAGACGCCGTAAGAACAGCGTACTACTCCTCGGCCACTGCGGAATGTTCGTTCAGTACTCTAGTTTAGGGACGACAACCTCATACCGCATATTCAGCAACACTGCCGCATTACACTGCTAAGGCTACTTAAACGACCGCAGAATTTATGTTTTTATAATTGCTTAATTATATACGCGTCCATGAACCTTATACCCGGTTACACTGTTTATATATATATATATATATATATATATATATATATATATATATATATATATATATATATATATATATATATATATATATATATATATATATATATATATATATATTCAAACAGAATGTCACACAACTTTCCCAATTATCTATTTTATTCTAACAACAGTTTCTGGTGGTGGACCGTCCTTCTTCAGGGTGCAAAATTCTACCCTGAAGAAGGACGGTCCACCGTCCGAAACTGTTTTTAGGATAAAATAGATAATCGGGAAAGTTGTGTGACATCCTGTTTGAATTTAACCCTGGCCTATTAGTCACAAGCAAACTATGTCTATATATATAAATCATTTGCTGCCAGCAGAAAGATTGTTGCATTATGGTTTTAAGTAATATTATTCCTCCCAAGGCAGCATAGATAGCTCCTCACTGTCTCCGCAAGAGGATTCTTGCTTTATAATGAAGCATCGTCTGAAATCTCTAATTTAACATTGATCAGGGCCTTTTGTAAAATCCTAATTTTTGCTTTTAGGAAAAAAGTGCTAGCGATCTTGTTTTTACGCTGTCTTTCCGAAATTTGCTTCCAAGCGCGAACCGGGCTTCGTCCGCAGATCGATGCGACAACGGGCCTGTCGACCAGCTTCGGGGAACTGTGGGCGCAGGTCATCGCAATGGCGTCGGCATTTCGGAAACGAGGCCTGACGCCTGGCGCCAAAGTCTGCTTCCACTGCTCAAACCACGTCATCCTGTGGCCAGCGTTTCTGGGAATCGCGAGCATCAACGGAGTGCTCGTCATGGCCAAAGCATCCCTCACACTTCGTGAGTTTTGCACCCTGTGACTATCAGCTGTCATTCCCGACACACCTTAAGGCGCTACCCTATCGAAGGGTGACCGTAAGAGGTCGCCCGTTAGTATTCCAATCGGTTGACCGCTCCTGTAATAGCGATCTTACGGTGGGAACGTTAACAATGCTACGAACATGCGTATTTTGTTTTTGCGTATTACGTTTGCAAACTTTTACGCACGGTGCGCTGAAAAGCATTTTTTTTTCTATGATATTTATTTCCCACAGGCACTTCGTATGCGTAAAATTATACCGAAATCGTGGTGATAAGCTACATGCTAGACGTCGTCACATCCGGTGATTAGTTGCAAACACGCTTTTTTGATCGGCCCGGCATCAAACAGTGTTTACACTTAGCCCGTGGCAAATAAATAGTGTTGCTAAATCCTTTCCCTTGCTGATAAGCTTACCAGACACGTCGCGAAATTTCGTAGATGATTAAGCTAGCGATGTTTTCGCCACCTGGCGTTATCTGCAGGCTTTCATGCTTGCAAAAACTACGTAAACACTTTTCTATCATTTAATGAGAATATTGCAGTCTGAAATTTTGTCGTATTTGCAAGAAAAAGAAAAAGAAGGGAAGAGAAAGGTGTTCTAATTAAGGAGTCCTTAATTAGGGCACCTGCAGTAGTTTCGTGCCGATTGGCGGACATGAATGCGTTTTTCGTCCTGCAGTGTACAGCCCGGCTTTTGTTGAGGGATTTGCAATTTGCAATTTTGAAATGAATTGAATAGACTCTTAATCCATTCGCTGAATGGATGGAATAGCGCACACTGAAAATCATTCAAAGCGAAGCACTGAAATAAACATCCAGGCTTTCGAATAGTTTTCGAATAAGTGGTATAAAGAGAAAGCGCAGTTTTTTTTTTTTTTTACAATAGCTGTGCATGGACATTCCCACTCCGTGGCTGCGCAGCATGCCACCACGATGGACCTGTGCAGGCAGAAAGTACAAGTGGTACAATGATAATAATAATATTGTTACGACGGGGGTGTGACGTCGGAGCTCTGAACAATAGGTCGATAGGGCAGGGAGCTCAGCTGGTCAACGGCAGCGCGTCCGGCACGAGAGTGTTTTCCAACGTCTTTCTCCTTCACTTGTGCCGACAGCTTCATCGCCTTCAGGACTGTTGCATTTTCCCCCTGGGCAGACGAAGCCCCCCGGGCGAGGTAGTTATTCGTTCCCACGAGAGTGACAATATAATAATTGGTTCACAGGAAAGGAAAGGTGCAGTATCTGTCAAACTTGCTCTGTGGGCACCTGAACCGCGCCGTAGAGGAAGGTAGGAGGGTGGGAGTGAAAGGAGGAGCCGTAGTGGAGGGCTACGAAGTAATTTCGACCACCTGGGGATCTTTAATGTGCACTGACATCGCGCCGCACACGGACGCCTCTCCGTTTCGCTTCCTTCGAAACACAGCCGCCGGCGGTCGGGATCGAACCCGGGAACTCCGGCACAGTATTTGGGCGTCTTATCACTCAGTGGTGCAATGTAATGTGGCTGATTCGTGTGATTAACTGGGCGATAGGATTTAACCACCTTTAGGAAACCCGCCACGCCGCCAGGTCTCGGAGACTTGGCTCGCAGCTCGTGGCTCTCTCATTTACCGCGATGTGCTGCTGAATCATTCGCTGTAGTGATTAGTGGCAAGTGTTAGTTTTCTTGTGAGTACAACACGGTTGTGATGCGTTCCCCATAGAGGAAATTGAAGGAAATGAGTTGTGGGTATTTTTAGAGCGACAGGAATTAGAGCCGTACCGCAGTGTCGCCTTTCGCTCGAAAGCTCGCGGGTCTCAATACTTCTCAAAAGTAGCGAATATTCATACCAAGATCAGATTCTTATGCGGTGCGCTTCTTTGTTCGACTCGTGTTTGGTTTGGTCTTTAGCGACGATGTTCATATTTTATTCGGCTGGCTTATTCGTATTCGATTCAGTGTTGAAAAAGTATACTGTTAGAATATTGCTAATCCTCTACTGTGTGCGTAACACTGGCATGTAAGACAAAGCTTTGTATCACTGAAAGAGGCTGCCGCGTTAATACAATGGCCACCAAATTTATGAGGCAGAAAAGTTCACGAAAATTATGCTAATGGCCTAGCACGGCTTACTACAGCGAAATGCTGTTTGCCTCAAGGATGTCACCGTGCACTGTGGTGTTCGTGGGTGTCAATAAAGAAGAAGCGGTAGGAACGCGGTGCTTTATTTGGCGGCAGAGAGTACTCTGCTCGCTTTGCACTGCTGTCGTGACCGTAAGAAGAAATAAAAAAGATAGAGAAGGAGGAGGATGAACTTTATTAACCGAAATGTTACGTGGATGGATCTCCGGTGCCATTTCCTTTCCTTTTGGAAGGCAGACCTTCGGCACTCGTTTCCTGAAAGGAACGGAAAATGCACAGGCCTGTCGACTGGCTTTAACAGGGTCACTAACACTGCCGCGTGCAGGTAGAGTTGAAAAAGGTGTGGAGTATCAAAAAGTAGAGGCACCCGCTGCAGCAGCAACACGTCCACCGAAGTCATGACGAGGGCTGCTTCAGAAACAGATTTTACATGTCTGAATCTATCTCTTACGCAGTACTCACGATGGTAAAAGTGAGCGCTGTGCTAATGTCAGTGCTCACTCTTACAGAAAGCCCTTGCGGCGTTAGCTATCTCGCTATTAAGGGAAGGACGGCGAGTTCATTCGACCTAGTTCCCACAAGCACTTCCTTGATGGCTGTTACGTTCGCACGTGGCGTTCGTTTCTTCCTGTGAAAACGTAACAGATGGCATGTCAACCATTTTTACAGTAGGATGACCATACTGCTTAATAGGTAAGGGAATAGCGGATTGCCAAAGTCCATGCAGGGAATGACGAAAGAATGAAGGGTGGGGTTTAAACCAATCCTGCTCCGACCCTATTCTAAATGAAACTATTGAACCCCCCACCACGAACCAGATGGCATATATGCATAAACAGTAGTGTGATGTCCCGGTTATAGGGCTTTCTTCGGGGAGGAGAGTAGGATCACACACGAAATAGGGCCAGTAACAGATTTAATCAGAGCAGAATGCCCCCGCTCACCCGACGGTCTCGAGGTTGCGTCTGGACGCCACTGCGATGATCCGGTGCTTGAGGTGGGAGATGATGACCATAGCTGCAGGCAGCGCTGATGGTGACGGTGTACACGGCGAGCTCAATAGGCGCGCCGCCAGGACTAGCGAGCTGTCTTCGTATTTTCAGGCAGTCGTTCCTCGGGAGACGAGGCTGGGTTGACCGGCTCTAGAGCGTCTCTCGTTCCTCCCTGCCCCACCGCCGTTCTGTTGCTTTCCTTGTCACCTCGGGTCCTTTGTTCCCGTTACCGGAACCCTCGCCGTCCCCGGAACAGCGCACGTGTAGCCGTCATATAGAGCGTCTTCCCCGCATTCCAGCGTGTCGTTCAGTGACCCTTCTCGTATCCGGTTTTCGGACAAAAGGCGACACGAGCAGGCAAAATTGTGGAGAGGTCGGTGGTTTCCGGAATATACACTAAACCCGAACCCAAGGTCCGGCACAAGCAATTTAGCCATCACAGTAGCTTGGGGACAATAAGGCTTTATTAATGCTGTCCAACAGCAACAGGGGCGGTTCCGGCGGGTACATACCTGCTGGAAGTGAACTAAGCTTGTACACGTTACAGAAAATAATTAACCAATTACAATTACAATTACTCCATATCCCGCAAAAGTAACTGAATAACAACAGAAAAGTATTCGATTACCTTTGTGTTACTTTTCTTCGAACAGTCTATTCATGTAACGCAAGTGTACAGAGACGACAGAAAAATTGCATATTGTGTGATATACCGTTAAATATTGTTAATTTTCAAGAGGAGCTGTTTCTCCATGTTATCGTCGCTAATCTTTCCGCGTTTGCTTGTGAAGAAGTCCGCAGCTACTCTAAACAATCTCTAAATATTTGCACTGGACGGTATTATAGCGAATGAAAACCTTGCGCACCAGCTCGTGGTTGCGCAAGGCTTCGAGGCTGGTGTCCTCTAATATGCGCCGCACTTCGCTGCTGCCGGCGCTCTGGTTTGGAGTCGCGGGCAGGGACAAAGAAAAGCTGAAAAAAAAAAAATCGCCTGTAGGTGATTTTTCGGGAACATCAGGTGTGGCCTCTGGCGTGGAACCATAGCATGGACGGTTCAATTCATCGGCCAACAGCTAGTGGACCTCCTGGCATCGCTCTTCACTAGTCATCCACTTAGCCTCAAATAGAAGAATCGCAGCAGATGCCAGCAGAATTTATGCTCACCGGAAAATAGTCCCGACTTGCAGTAGCGAGTTTTCTTATTAAACATATTATATAGCTGATATTGATTATTTAAGACATATTTCTAACCCAACAGCCAAATTTCAATGTTAGCAAGTCAAGAAAAAAAAGACGGTTTTCTTGACTGAAACGAATTCGTTGTGCATGTATTGTTACAAAAAGCATCCAGACATGGCGACATAACCGAAGTCGTGGAAAGAGCAACGCGCGAGGCATTGAGGTTCATGCGGCCATAACATTTGCTGGAATGGCACAGTCACTCGCGCTTCGCCTGTGTCTTCCCTTTATGCACAAGGAAAGCTTTTTTTCCATTATTATCACCGTATCCCTGCACCCCTCTAACTTGTACAAAAAAGCGACCTGCTCAAAAGCAGCTATGGCTATTGTGCCGGGTTCACTCACTTTTACTTGTTTTTAAGTTTTGAAAAAAGTAATTGATTACCAGTAATCAATTACATACAAAGTAATTGAATTACCCATAACGTTGCAGATAGGAAAAGTAATCGATTAATTACAAAGTTACATAAAAACGTAATTGCTTACAAGTAATTAAATACTTGTAACGAGTTACGTACAAGTCTGAAGTGAACCCAGTGCCACTTGGCGAGAGGCGGCGCTGCGGCTCTCAGTCATCGGCTACCCAGGCTGTTGAGAGACCGGTCAAGTGACTCATCTGCACGCTCTTCGCTCTACTTTCGCCGTTGGATGTGGAGAGCATTGACTCATGACCGAGTGCACACGCGTGTTCATGGCTTAGCGAAGGCCATCGCGGTGCAATTTTCTATAAAAAAAATTTTCCTGCAAAACATTTTGACGCCTCGCAGCACTGTCCTCATAACAACCTGCTCCCCAGACACGTCCCTTATTCCATATTCTTTGGAGGAGGGCCGCTCCACCCAGTGAACACTGTTCCCCACTGTTGTAACCCCGCATGAGGGCGCCCACATCAGCTGTGTGTTGGACAGCCACCGTAGCGCACTGCATTCAGCTATGGCCTCAACTCGCCTCCATAACATATCAATCGGTTCCTGTCTGCCACTAAAGAACACTTTCAGGTTTACGCACCGAGTAAATTATACATTTTCGCGGAACATGTTGATTTTACTATCATGAGAAAGAGCTTCAAAGAGACGGTTGTTTACCGTGCACATTAGCTTAGCCAGACTATAGATGTCCAGCCAGTCATGGAGTCTCATAAATATTTTGGTAGGAGCAGTTCTGAGGAACTGCATAGAAGAAGATTTATTGATCTACCATGCGGATAACAGTACAGAGAGGTTCTTACAGGGTGAAAAAAAAAAAAAAAACACACACACATCAAAACTCGTGAAACAAAGTTTTCTTTCTTACTGGACTTTCAGGAAGTGTATTACTGTACGTCAAGGTATAGTGCGGTGTTGCAGGACAGTATGTATTTCGCTGTTTTAGTACATTTAGTGCAGTTGCCGCACGCCTTCCCTATTACGGATTGCGAGCACTAGGAAAGCTTCTCCATGCGAGTGAAATTGTCAAAATGCTACCGTCATTTCGCAACGTTTAGAAGCTTCAGTACAAAATCAGCCGCATTCACACATTTTGTCCTTGCGAAGCGTATACAATTTGCATGTGACAGTTGTATGGGAGCATTGAGCACCACCTCGCACGTTAGTGAAAGAAAAAATAAAGTATGGTTTGGTTTGGTTTATGGGTTTAACGTCTCAATGTGACTATGAGAGATGCGTAGTAATTAAAGGACGCTGGAAATTTTGACCACCTGAGGCTCTTTGACGATCACTGACATCGCACAGCACATGGGTGCCTTACATTTCGCCTCCATCGAGAAGCATCCGCCGTAACCACTGCAAAAGCGCTGTAACCACTGCACCAGCACTGCGGAGCGGAAAGAAAAGAAAGCCAATGCGTGGTTCTTGTAATTTCAAATGCATTTTTTAAAAATAAGGTGGTTAGCTGTGCGCGCTGGCCTAAAGAAGTGCGTCCATATTGGAAAAGATTTAGTTTTGTGTGCTTAAAATCTTGAGGGGTTATTTTGGCATCACCATGTTGATTAAGTATCTTATGCATGCTATGCGCCCCATGAAAAAGCTATAACAATGTATAATTTATGACAGGCAAAAAAAAAAAAGAGAAAAAGTTAATCTTCGCATGACAGTGAATATCAGTAATTTTCTAAATGTAGCTCTTGGATTTCGTGTAACTCATTCCGTACGGAAGCTATGAGTGTTGCGAGCATCTATCGAAACCTGGGCTTGAGGCAGTAAGACATAAATCGAGATGGTTTGGTTTGGTTTGCGGGGTTTAACGTCCCAAAGCAACTCAGGCTATGAGAGACGCCGTAGTGGAGGACTCCGGAAATTTCGACCACCTGGGGTTCTTTAACGTGCACTGACATCGCACAGCACACGGGCGCCTTGCTTCTCGCCTCAATCCAAAAGCGGCCGCCGAGGTCGGAATTCGATCCCACGTCCTTGGGAACAGTAGTCGAGTGCCGTAACCACTGCGCCACCCCGGCTTTTTTTTCTTCTTTATTGCCGACTTTGACATTTGAAAGTGAAATCAGAAATACAGTGCATAAAACGCGTAAGCCAGGCTTCGGCAAACACGGATTAAAATTCTCTCAGCGACACCAAAACATCAAGCAATGTAATCCATTCTGGTGGATCAGGGAGTGCTCGGTAACACTCTCTTAGTGAAACGACACTTTCAACAAAATGCTCGCGAACAGGACGCACGACAAGATCAGCATGTTCAAATTGCATCCTCGTTTTCCATATTGAGTGCAGGCCCAGAAGCATAATCAAATCATATGGTATATCCTGTGATGTTTCTATCGGCAAGAACCTTATTCCAAATGGATCGAGTGGTAACTGTTTCTTAAGCGTGCGCTGTAAAACATCCCAGTGAAATATTGGGTCCCTGCAGTCAAGAAAAACATGCTCTATTGTTTCAGGTTTTTTGCATAAAAAACAACTGGTAGTCCAGGGTACGAAGATGCCTTTGCTATGAAGCCATGTCTTAACGGGTAGCGTGTTAGTGTGCAATTTAAAGAAAAAAATTTTTACTGAAGATATTACCGGCATTCTTTTAACTCTTTTAAGGACGTCTTGTCCGGGGCCTCCACGGTATGGCAAACAGTACAATGGCTGGGGAAGCATGATGTCAGTGAGGTCTCTATAGAGTTTCTTCTTGGTGAGATTGCACAGATATTCATGAGAGAAACGCACATTTAACAACCTATAAGCAAGCATAACTTCACGCAGATATCCAGTCACGGCACCGCACATATTTTGACATGACGACACCACGAACCTTGGATGGAGTCTGCTGAGCCTGACTTGAATCACTGTCCGGAGAAATGGATTGTTTTGGTCGCTTAGATAAATAAAGCGCGATACAACCTGGCGCATAAATAAATGCACAAGCCCTAGTCCTCCCTTCTTGGCAGGAAGGAAAAGATTGGTTCGACTTGTTCTCTCCCATGTCGAAGCCCAAATAAACACAGCAAAAACACGATGAATTTTTTGTACACTGATCCTCATGGCACCCAACACATTCATTACATACCACATCTTAGATACAAGGAAGAGATTGCAGATTGTGGCTCGGGAAAACATCGACAATTGCCTTCCTTGCCACGCGTCAGCCTTTTCTTTTGCAGCCAACGCTTGGTTAGCCCAATATGGCCCTGGGTCGCGATAGGCATCAAGCGGTACACCAAGATAACGTTTTGGAACAGATGCCCAATTGAGCCGACAAAAATTGTCCGACGTGGCTTCCCAGTCTCCATGCCAAAAGCCATGACTCTTTTCCCAGTTTATCATGGGCCCCGGTGCACTCACAAAATTGTTTGTGGCATGCTGAATACTGTCTCTGTCGGAGCAAAAAATGGCGATATCATCGGCGTAAGCCAAGATTTTAACATGGGCCGCCTGCAGTCTATAACCTGTTATAAGTTGGCCACTTGCAATGGCCAAACAGAGTGGCTCGAAGTAAACAGCAAACAGCAAGGGTGACAGCGGACATCCTTGCCTTACGGACGACAAAACTGGCAGGCTGCCAGTGAGTTCTCTGTTTACTATGACTCGCGTTGAGCAGTTCGTGTAGGCCATTCTCACTCTCTCGGTTATAACAGTACCGACGTTCGTATGCTCCAAAACGCATAGCAGAACCTCGTGCGATACACGGTCGAACGCCTTCGCCAGGTCGAGCTGCATCATAGCCACTCGGTCACCAAATGCATCGCAACACTCAAGAATACTCCGAGCAACATGGACATTAGTTGCTATACTTCTGCCTTTTATTCCACAAGTCTGGTGCGGTCCAACTAAAGTTGTTATCACTGACTGCAAGCGTTTGGCCAGAGCTTTCATAAAACTCTTGTAGTCTACGTTGGTAAGAGTGATCGGACGATAGGACCCTACCAACAAACGTTTATCCGCATCATCACTCTTTGGTATGAGCACAATGTGCGAAGTTGTAAAAGACAAGGGCACTCTTTTTATTTCGTAAGCTTCATCCAGAACCTTATGCAACATGCCGGCTGCCTTCGTTCTGAAAAAAAAACTTTGTAAAAAGCCGCTCCTAGACCATCAGGCCCGGGTGTTTTATCTAGGGCGAGGGCGTCGATTGCGCATTCTATTTCGCCCTCAGTAATTGGCTGCTCCAGTTGCTTCTTGACCGTTTCATCGAGACGTGGCATAAGCGAAAGGAATTTCTGGAATCCGTCTTTTGCCTCGCGTGAGCAACTAAACAGATCCTTAAAATGATCGGCAACCACTTTCTTGATAACGGTGTTATCCGATGTGATTGCGTTCCCGGTTGATAACTGGCGTATTTCTTTCTGGCACGCATATCTTTTTTCGTCAGATAGCGCTCGCTTAGTTGGCGTTTCTCCTGCCCAGAGCTTCTCTGATGTAGCGCGTACAATCGCCGCTTAGTATTTTTTCGCATCCACACCTTCCAGCTGGCTTTTAATTTCCCTTATTTCTTTCGTGTAGTGTTTTCCGTGCTTATCAAGAACTCCAGTTCTTGCTGGAGTTTTGCTTCGTTCTCTCTTTGCTGGTATGCTTCTTTCGATGGCTTTCATTTTAACTCGCTCTTTAAATTCCTCCCATTCGACTGCAAAACAGAGGGGCTGCATTTCAAGTAACTTTTCGAATTCTTCCGTTACTGCGTTAACGAAGACGTCATCCTCTAACAGCCTCACATTTAATTTCCATAGGTCTCAGTTGAATCGAATATTCATCTGTCTTTCCCCAAACGTTGCCATCACCAAGCAATGATCACTAAACTGGACGGGCTTGACTTCGTAGGCAGTACATAAGGACACCAAATCATGTGATGCATATATTCTGTCTAGTCTCGCGTGACTTTCACGTTGGAAATGAGTGTACTGCGGACGATTTTCACCGGTCAGCACGCTTCCTATGTCTTCGAGATTGCATTTATGTACCATTGCATTTAGCACCTCTGCACTTTTGTCTCGGACACGTGCACGCTTAGCGCGATCCCAAGCTGAGCACACGCAGTTGAAATCTCCCAACAGTACTGTCACTCTGTCACTGTGTATGTAAGCATCAAAACGCTCAAAGAAGTATCGACGCTCTGTTTCAACATTCGGTGCATAGGCACAAATGACACGGAAAGACAGACCAGAATAGGTGAAATCAACGACTAAAAGGCGCCCACTTTGACAAGAAAGCACTGATTCCACAGAAATCCCAATGTTATTGCGTATGAATAGGGCACAACCACCTGATCCACCATCTGCATGACATACACATACATGAAACTGCATACGGAAATTGGACACCATTCGATCAGTCGCTTCTTCGTTTTCAATTTTTGTCTCCTGGACAGCAACTACATGTAGGTCATTGTCAAGAAGAACGCGACTAAGTTGGCACTGCCGTCTCCTTGCACAAAGCCCTCTTACGTTTAGAGTGGTTACCCGTAACGCTGTTTCAAGAATGCTTGCCATGGCTACACGAACGAATGGTGCCCATCACAATGAAACATGCTTCTCGTTTGATACATTTGCGATACCATGGGAACCGCATGCTTCCCAACCAAAATTCTGCCTTGGATTTAAAAGGAACGTAAACGCCTTTTTCCGGCATCCGTTCAAATACTAATTTATACAGTGTTTCAGCCATTGTTGTCACCAATATCCCCCCCCCCCCCCCCAACCCTTTTACGACCCTGACAGCAAAAAAACTACGGTGGTGGCTTGCCCGCCTGCCGAGCATCGGCGGGATTGCTCGGACGCGGCGGGGTATAAATCGAGATGATATCGAGGCTATGGGCAATGTGATTCAGTTCAATCTCGGCATTGGTTTCAGCCAGCAGCACCCGAAGTCTGCATTATTGGGGGGGTTAACCGTCTATTCTGGTTTGTTGGCTACATTATAGGTTCCATGAGCGCGTTGGCGTGATGGGATAGCCGACTTATGTGACTGTATGGTATGCGGCGCTCAGTTTCACATATGCGTACCCTGGTGTGATTTCAACTTTAGCGCGAGATTAGCGTGCCCGGCAGGTTGGTTTAATCCGTAGATATATGCTCTTCGCACTGCAGCTCCCAAGGTTGTTCACTCAGTGCGCGTTTGACCATGAGCCGTCGGAGTGCACCTATAGCGCGGGCGCTGTTGTTGTTTACCAAATAACATATGGTACATACCCACCATCGGCCAAGAACTGGGCAGCAGAGAAAGGTTTAGGTTTATACTTCCGTGTCTGAAAAGAAAATGATAGAAGGAGTAGAGCTCCTGCCCACGCCACTGTCCGCTTCTTCGTCTTCCTCGTTCGTAGCACTACCCGGGGCCTCCATCGCAAACACGAAGACTGCTCGCTGTGATACCACGTAGCTAGGCGGGGTGTTTAACAACTGCTTCGCCGGCGCTTGGTTGCCCAGTTTCGTTATAGGTGAGGTGCGTGCCTGTACGAGTGCGTAACTCTTCGGCGCAGACTTAGTCTGGTCATCCAGCCGATATAAGCTCCCCGAGAAGCAGCAATGAAGAGAACCTGTGATCGACTCGAGGCAGTCTTACAAAGAGCGAGAAGCTCGTATAGAGAAGAAACGCCACTGTGACCGTGTAGCCATGCTTAACAGAGCTTACTCTCGGGTAACCAGGTTTACCCCTTTAAATATCCGCAGATTAGAGCGCAGCTCTTTGGCGACCGTTCCTGCGTTTTGCGGCGTCGTCGCCGTCGGCGTTGCCCCTCCTAATTACTTCCGCATCCGAGGCAGCTTGCGCTCCTGCCACCACCGTTCGTTGCCGCGTGTAGAAAGGTAGAGCATATCTGGTGGACCATAAGCAGCGATATAGCGTAGACTACGTAAAAGTGAGCGAATGAATAATATAGCTTCATTACTACTTTGAGCCTAACAACTTATTGCAATTCATACAGTATTTGCGCAGTTTTGCTTTTTTCACGCCGGAGTGTTCCAGATATATATATATATATTCATTACTACTTTGAGCCTAACAACTTATTGCAATTCATACAGTATTTGCGCAGTTTTGCTTTTTTCACGCCGGAGTGTTCCAGATATATATATATATATATATATATATATATATATATATATATATATATATATATATATATATATATATATATATATATATATATATATATATATATATATACCGGGTGTCCCAGCTAACTTGAACCAAGGGTTACAAAATAATATATTTGAGGTAGGTCAGTGAAACCAATTGCATACAACTGCCAGCCTGTTTGCGCACTACAGGCAATTTTTTGTTTTGCATTTACTTAATTAGCTAATTATGTTAATTTCTCTAATTTATTAAATATCGACTTTAGACCAAAAATGCGAATTGGAAAGTTGTAGAGCACCTTCAGAAACCCCCATTCCTTTAACTGCGATAAAGAAAGTCTCACGTGTATCTTTTTTTCCGGGCTCAGAAGAAAGCCCGCGAAATACAAATAATACCACGTGACTAGCGCATTTGTGCGTCGCGATTGTGGTGCTCTCAGTCGTGGTTTGAGCGAACGAAATAAGCTGCGGCCGTGACCCGATGGTTCCGTTGCAGCGGCAGGCAGAAATGTTGGCGATGGTTCGAGCGAGCTCGAGCTCGCCCGTCGCCACCGCGATTTTGGCCAGGCCTGCGCACCGCAGCAGCCTACATCACGACAGGGGGATGGCGATAAAGAACCGGCAAATGAAGGTGCAGCGCTAATCTTAGTCGAGTCACATGATGTCATCTCGCCCCTTTACCCAAGCCTGTATGCGCAGATTCAGTTGCTGATACCTTATCGCTCATTCGTTTGTCGTGACGTTCGCTGATGGGAGAGAAGGATGCCTCGTTAGAATGTCGGTGGTGTCGGCTCGCCGCTCTCACTGCTACTGCACCGTCACGTGGGCCGGCTGTCTGACGCGGGCGAAGAAGCCATCGCAGGCATATCGGCCTGCCGCTTTAACGGGGCCTAGAAGGCACGGCCGCAGCTGATTTCGTTCGCTCAAACCCATAGAGTTAATACAAAGACTCTAGAGGGAAAGCTGCCCGTTCAGCCAATGCATTCGAGTAGTGACCGCGTGATTGCCTCCATCATCACACTGTTTAATGGTTGCCAGATGATTTTTACTTGCTAAATCAGGCACATGAAGATGGTTTGAAGCTGGCAACGTAGATCGTGGGAAGATGGCGGCGTGCAGTTAACTGGCGGCTTCTGTGTTACTGTAGAGTAGGTGCTGTAAACAACGGCAGAATCGTCACGTCTGGAGTATTTCTGGTGGTATGTTGCGTCGCGTACCTACTGTAACATCACATAGGTGTCCTGATTCTTCCGAGTTGTTATCGTAAGGCGGGCTATCCCTGCAATTGTTACGCGCTTCGCATGCATTTCGTCTGTCGAGAACACATGCATCTCCTCTGTGCCCGATCACCTGAAAACACGTCAGAAATTTGCTTTGGCGCAAGACGGCGACCACAGTATATTAACAAAAAACAGTGACGAATTCCACAGCTAACGGCCCTTCTTGATCTATCCGGGATGGCTAGTGCTGCATACAGCAAACGTCAAAGGGTGCTCGTGTGTGTTTACTGTTGATCTGCCTTGTGTGCGTATTTTTTATTTTGTTTCCTTTTATAAATGTCTAAGGCTTCTTAACTCCTGTGGATCTTGTGCATTTTTTTACCTTGCGTTTCGCATAGGATGAAGTCGACGTATCTTTTCTGGCGCGGGACGATGTCGCAATGGGATTATCTCACCACAGCATCATCTCCAGCCATTTTAACAGCTGTTTGTTCTTCAGTATAAGGAGTAGCAGTTATGAGGAATCAGAAATGCGCTAAATAATATCGTCTTTATTACCGCATGTATTAGCGATGCAAAACATTAATCTAAAACAAATTTAGATGCCACTGAAAACACTCGATCATTCACCATTTAAAATTAGCATAATGTGTCCCCTAGCAGGCTGGGGAAATGGCGATAAGGAAGCTCAATATACTTAAAAATAAACAGGATCATAATGGTTTTTGTGCATCTCATGGCAAGACATGCACACAGTGGTAAGGCATATCACTGAAGACCTTTTATTCGAGTTGCAGCCCGAAGTTAGGAACTGAGCATTTTAGTCATCTCATAGTGTGCAATTTCACACCCATGTAGCATTAAACGAGATCATGCAAGTATACCATAATAATGATTCATTCGTGGAATGCCATGATGCATATATGGGCCTGCCAAAGCCAACAGAAGGCTTGTAGGGCAGTTTTTAGCAGCGTAAGACAAGTCTGAGCATACATATGCTGTCAGCTGACTTAAAAAAAAATAATGTAAAACTAAAGATTAAGCAGGAAAAAAGAAAGAGGAGAACGAGAGGGGAAAAAATCAAGCATACAAATCTAATCTAGCATAACTTGACTTGCTTGAAAGAAAACTCTAGTTGGCACAGGTATAATTATGAACACCTATTATGAAATTTGCAAATATAAAATGTGGCACGTCTACTCACACGTGAAGCGATGTGCCGGATCCTTTTATAGCTGTTGCCTTGCATACAGCGCAGGAAGGCGCCATCGCGATGCATGAAAGAGCAAGCACCTGTTTGCTATAAACTTCTCGTTGTTTCAAGAGTCTGTCCTCGAGGCGCTCGAAAAGTGAAATTTGAAACCGAAACTCAAAGGGCGTCTGCTACGTCTGCTCGCAAACATGGTTTCCAATAGTTCTACCAATGGTTCTACATCATTCCTTTACGACCAAGAAGGTGCCAAAGATCATATAATGTGCTTGAAACTTGAAAACATTGTATGGAAATTTCCTGCAGTTGTGTTATCTGCAGCAGTTTTTAAAACTTTTGTTCGAACCTTTATTCATTTCTGACGCAGTGAGTAAAAATTGTGCTGGCCACAATGAAAATTTGATGATGGCGACCAACCAGTGGGAAGCTCGTTTCCGTGCCCAGCTTTCCCTCTAGAGTCTTTGTATTAACTCTATGCTCAAACCACGACTGAGAGCACCACACTCGCGGCGCACAAATGCACTAGTCACGTGGTATTGTTTGTATTTCGTGGGCTTTCTTTTGAGCCCGGAAAAAAAGATACACGTGAGACTTTCTTTATCGCAATTAATGAAATGGGGGTGCCTGAAGGTGCTCTACAACTTTCCAATTTGCATGTTTGGTCTAAAGTCGATATTTAATAAATTAGATAAATTAATATAATGACCTAATTAAGTAATTGCAAAACAAAAAATTGTCTGTAGTGCGCAAGGAGGGTGCCAGTTGAATGCAATTGGTTTCACTGACCTACCTCAAATATATTATTTTGTACCCCTTGGTTCAAGTTAGCTGGGACACCCGGTATATATATATATATATATATATATATATATATATATATATATATATATATATATATATATATATATATATATATATATATATATATATATATATATATATATATATATATATATATATATATTCATCTGAACAAGGGTCTATGGTTGCAGCAAAATTTCTGCTTCAATTTGACGGGCGTATTCGCGCGAAATATCATGCCGCTAATGTTTGTATGTATCAGGTGTCAAATATCAAATATATCCCGCAATGAATCAGGAAGAAAGTCGATTTTAATATTTAGGCTTGTTGTCGTTCCGCTGCGAATGACATGTATAAGTACATAGCTCGCAATCCTGAAGAGGTATGATGGCAAGTCAACAAACACTGAAGAGCAGGCAAGATCAAAAGTGTATTTTCAAGGAGAACAAATCCTATTGCCATTACAAGCTGAGCGAACAGGGAACTGAGCTAGTAATACACCCTTCAGGAGGTCGCGTGTTTGTAGACAAGGGTTAGCGCGCACGTGCGAAATGTGGAGAGTACATCGTCCACCTGCTTTCGAAAGACGAAACCTTGAACCTTGTGTCTTTACTGCCACTGCACGCACTCCTCGTCGAGTTGACACATGTTCTCCATCGATTAAAAACGGACCAAATCTTCGTCCCCACGCCGAGGGTTTTAATTACAAACCCCCTCGAGAGTAGCGAGCCCACACGGCTGGGCGTTGCTGACGCATGCCGAGCGTGCACCCGTTCTCTCCATGGCGATCCTTCCTCTCTTTCTGCAGCACTGGTTCTCGCCCGTGTCTCTGGCGCGCACCTCGTGACGCTAAGCAGGGAGGGCTGCTCGTGATTGAGAAAGCGGGAAACCGCGTCAACTCTTCTCCACGAGACAGCTCGATGTATCGACCGCATATCGAGGATATTGCTTCTTTCCCTACTCGCGCTCGCTCGGCCCGCTTGGCGTTGTACAAATCCCCCCTCTCCCCATGCACGCAGGCGTCGCCGAGCCCCTGGCTCTAAAACGAGCCGGAGTGGACACGCATCCCGAAGCTCCGCGATAAGAGGAATGCACCGCGCGCGCTTGTACTAAGAGAAAAGTTTCGATGCTAGGGGAGAGAACAAAAAAAAAAAAAAAAAAAAAAAATACGTGACAGCATTGACTGGCTGCGCCGCCACGCATGCTCTGCGCCGTGCTTTATGCTAATGGTCCGATGCCGGCGGCTTGGTCTATATCTCGGCCTCGATTTGGACCCCGAGCCGCCGCCTAGGGCCACTTGTCCTAAGATAATGGCAAGCACGACCGCTTTCGGGAAAAAAACGGGTGGGCAGGGGGAAGGGGTGCGAGGGTGGAAAGAGCGAGCGGGAGGGGCTGTGATAAGCCCCGATCGTTTCGTGTTTGACATGTCCGGCCGCCTCATCTCGTCCTGCTGCTACACGCGCGCCGCGTTTCACGAGAACGTCGCGGACCCCGCGTAGGCTTCATATGGCCGTTCGTGCGGTTGTTGCGAAACAAAAGCGACAGAAAAGCAGCGGAGTTGCACAAGCCCGGCGGGGTGCTCCTGACGGGGGGCCATGTTTCATCTATGTCGTGCACTCTACGACGATGGCCTCTTTCGATGAGCAGGCGGATTCTCGAGAGCCAAGAAAAAAAGGGGAATAAATAAGTTAGAGATGTTGTGGGTAGTCCACGTAAAGCGGTAGATACAAATCTAAAAAGTCACTGCGAATTAAAGTGAAATGGGGTACTTTAATTTTCCTGGGCTGAAGGACATGATTAAAAAGGAGAGCAAGTAGAAAGGCGAGCGTATATAGGTACACAAGCGCAGGGCTTAGCCATTACTAAAATATTAAGGAAGCGTTTCATGTTCGGAGTGTAGTGCCTTCAGTATAAATACTCTTTGAAAAATCAACGGATAAGTCCGGCCAAACTTTAAAAACATTGAAACTGCTGGATGTTTAAGTAGGGAAAGCTCATTAATATAGGGATCGTAGTTTTATATACGTATGCATGACCTTTTCCTTTTTTTTTTCAGAGTCGGAACAACCGTATTAAAATTGTGGATAGGTATATACACGTTCTGCAGGGCTGAAAGCGAGAAGAACGTCCAACTTTGGAGCATTTTTCAACTTTATGTTAATGCTTTATTGCTGACTCTTCCAATGGTTTCAGTTACTCTTTTTATCGGAAACAGCCATTTTTCAATTGGAAAGAAAAAGTCGGTTGTTCTCGCCCGAAACAAGTACAGGCACAGCGGATGGGTCGGCGAACAGCGATGACAAAGAAAGCCAGCGCAACAGTGTACATTCAAGTGCTAATCCTGAGACGACTGCTTTGTCGCGACTGAAGTATGGACGACATTAGTTTTTACAGTGCGGTATCATGTCCGAGAAAGCGAGAGACTAAGTTGCGTGAAGAAGATGTGCAGGAAGTTATCTATTACGATTTTGCACAAGAGAGAGCTCATACGTGTTGAAGGGGCTCTGTGTAAATGGTCTAATTGGTCTCCATGTCACCACGCATTCCACTGACGTCCGATCGTCGCATGATCACATGACGTAGCTGCGGCAGGGGGTCAGGAGGACCGTCGGCCAGGTAAAATGGCAGCTTGGCGCAAATTTGTTTGCAAAAGGAGAGCGAGGGGCATCCATTCGACCCAATGGGAACAGGCCACGTTGCAGGTCGCTTTCCTTCCGTCGCTTAGAAAATGGCCTCGGAATCGTTGCTTGGCTGTGGCGCGAACTGGGCAAAACAGAGCAGTCCGAATGCACTGCATAAACACACGTTTTGCGAACTTGGCGTTCTTTGCTCTGTCGCTGTTTCTTTTAGAGCGCAGCTCTTTGGCGCCCTGCGTTTCGCGGCGTCGTCGACGTTGGCGTTGTCCCTCTCCGCAGACGAGGCAGCGCGCGCTCCTGCCGCCACCGTTCGCCGCTGCCCCCCTCCCTCTTCCTGCGTGGCGGCGACGGTGTTCTCCGGTTGCCGAAGCGCCGGCACGGCATCAGCGGATCACGGTGCGTTCATCCCAAGCTGAAACGCAGAGCCACGTTGACTTGACTCGCAAACGGCGTCAGCGACATCAGTCAGTCGCTGCTATCTGTTCGTCGCGCAACGTTCCTATGGGCCCACGCGCTGCCTCCCGCAACCTCCCGATCCACCAAGCTTCCTTCATGACAGTCAAAAACTGTTAGTGGAGTGTTTCTTGAAGGAATATGTGTGAAAAATTTGTACATACATTTTTGCTCGAATTCTTTGCCTCAATATATCGAAAAGCTGAAACAGCTGATGAGCGGAGCTCTAATTTCGCATTAGGAAGTAACGTAATAGTCGGCAATTTTTTTCCGGTCGAGTTGCGCATACAGAAATGGAACATCGAGGCCCGGGCTGAAGAGAATCCGCGGCACAGGAGGTTATTTTAATGTGGCTTCGTGGGAAACGCACTGGACTAAATATTTTGCTGAAACCACCGCCCGGGCGCAACAGCCTCAGCGCAGTGACAAAATAAAACCTGTAGCTTGTGTAGAAAACAATATGTACGTTGTAAGCGAGTTTGCTCAGTAATGGAGAAATTTGATAAAGTTTAACTGAAAACATGACAAGGTTCACGCTGCAGTGCCGCGCGAAAAAGACAGATAAACAATGAGGCGCTCCACGAACAATGCTTTTCGCCGTCCGTAGTCGCATGCGTCAAAATCCCGCTCTCATAACTTATGGCAAAGGGCACACTCACTAAGCGTAGTAGAGCTTGGGCAGCGGCTCGTTGGTTTGACGGCATTATTAGGTTTGTGGGGTTTAACATCCTGAAGTTACACGTGGGAATATGCAGGATGCCGTAGTTGTGGTGCTTAGGATTAATTTTGATAACTTGAAATTTTTGAAGAGGCAGGCTGCTGATATTTATCAACGCTTTTATCACGTGATTTTTGCGGCTTGAGCCTCTACATATAACCCACCTTGAGCCGCTGCGTGGACGAGGTCCATGCAAGGTCACCAATCGAAGCGGATAGGAAAGAAAGATAGGTGGCTGCCGGAGGTAAAAGGGAATATATAGAGGAAGAAAATGATAAATGATTCTTTTGATAAGGAAGAAAGCTGCGAAGTGCTTGCAACTGTCTCCCGAAGATAATACTTTTGCTCTGATGGGCGGAAAGTGGCATGGGAGTGAAAGCGATAAGCTGTGTAAAGGGTGCCGGCGCGGAGAGAGACAAAAAAAAAAAAAAAAAAAAAAAACACTAGCCTGGATTCAACGGAGATAGAAATAACAGAAAAGGGACAGGGTGGTCAAAGAGACGAAGAAGACAGAAAAGGGGAAGAAAAAGGCACTTTGTTTTTCACAGAGAAAAGTAGAATGGAAATAACAAAAAGCGAACGTTCACAGTTGGCGGAACTTCCTTACAAAATTATTTTTGAGGCCATGGTGATCTTCTCAGGAGGCTAAAAATAGCATGTTGAATTGGCTTTAGGACCAGGGAGTGCTGGTGTGGCAAAACATTGGGGCAGAATTGAATTTCGACCAAAAAGTGGCCATCGTGCTGGATTTGAGCATTCTCAACATTGTTTACAGCTATTTTTGTGTTGAGCCCATGCTGAAATTATGGGGCTTATTAAGCGCAAGGTCATCCTCTCTATCTAATATATGTATATATATATATATATATATATATATATATATATATATATATATATATATATATCAGTGTATTCAACGAAGTAGATGTGCTGAAGCAATTTTCGGGATCATTTATTTACACTTTTTTTGCTACAACCCATGGCTCAACGTGATCTGCAATATAGTCGTAAGGGTGTCTTGTTCTCTAGACACACACAATATTTCATACGTATATTACAAAATTCACGTTATTACCTTGAATACCCTCATCAGAAGGTATTACATATGGGGTGGGACACCTAGACTTTAATAACTGAGGAAGTACGTAATAATTTCACGAGAAGAAAAAACGCTATACAGATATTTTCGTTATTCAAGCACGCGCGTAATGCGGTCAAGGAACGTGGACGGGCAGATGATGGCTGCAAGACCTCGGGGAAGACCGTCTCAGTCACTGGCAGTCCGGGGAAGAATGATGAAGATAATGTAGCAGTGAGGTGCGTGTGTGTATGTGTAGGGGGGAGCGGGCGCGCGCAAATATCTTAGCTCAGGATAATAAAAATTGGGAAGAAACAAACAAACTGGCAGTTAATGCGGCGACGATGAGCAATTGTCGTGAGGTTGGACAATGATTTTAAAGATAATATACTGATGTCAAAAGAGAATGAATAATGAATGAACCAGCTGCTCTGTTCTGAAGTGATTCGAGTGAGTTAGATACGTATGCTTGCTTCGGAGACCATTCTAATTCTAATTCTAATTTTGATCTCATTATAGTTATTTGCATGCCAGAAGCTTTACGTGTTGAAGGAAAAGTGCAGATGACATTTTGAAAAGCCGAGCGTCTTGTTAGCGGATGATATAATGTTTTAGATATGCGTGTTTCATGTAATATCATGACAAACATGCATGTCAAGATATTTATATGATTGGTTAGGGTCGATAAGAACGTTAGAGATGGTGTACTGAAACAAAAGGGGGTCACGGCGATGGTGGAAAGACACGTATTTGCACTGTTAATATTTCGTCTCATTAAACTGTCATTGCATCAGTTTTACACGTTATCTTGTAGTCATGTTTGGTCGAGGGTTTTAGGGACTAGTTTGTAAAATTACACAATTATCAGCAAAAATTCGGATACAGCAGTCTAAACTTTACCCCGCCGGGGTGGTGTAGTGGTAAGACGTCCGACTACTGTGCCGGAGTTCCCGGGTTCGAACCCGACCACGGCGGCTGCGTTTCGATGGAGGCGAAACGAAGTGGCGTCCGTATGCTGTGCGATGTCAGCACACGTTAGAGATCCCCAGGTGGTCGAAATTACTCTGTAGCCCTCCACTACGGCTCCTCTTTCTCTCTTTCCACTTTCACTCCCACCTTCCTCCCTTTCCTTAAGGCGCGGTTCAGGTGTTCACAGAGCAAGTGTGACAGATACTGCACTTTCCCTTCCTGTGAACCAATTATTATTATTATTATTATTATTATTAATGTTTGAGGAAGGTCGCGTATACACATTGGATGGAAAAACAGCGCGACAGACGAACACGACAGCAAAGGAACACAAGACGAGCGCTGACTCACAACTGAAAGTTTATTAAAAAGGGAACACAATATATGGAAAAAAGAATAAACACGTGATGCTACGTGGGATGCAGGCACGCAGTCTCACTTTCATGTAGATAAATTGATGGCTTACTAACACACAACCTAAGTTTTTTCCTCATGTGGTAGGCCTCCATTATCTCGCGTGTTAAGCGGGCCGGGTGTTTATAAAGGATATCAGAATATTGCAGTGAAGGATAACAAGATTCGCAGTCACGGACGTGGTCAACGAGATTAGTAGATTTGTTGGCGTCTAAGTTATTTACATGCTCTTTCAAACGTGTATTAATGCACCGCCCCGTCTGCCCAATGTACACTTGTCCACATGATAGTGGGATTTTATAGACTACACCTTCAGCACACAGCACATACTTAGTTTCATGCTTAACCCCACATGTTGGTTCATGTTCGTTCTGATGCTCAGCTTTCCTTTCCAAAATAGCACAAACACTTTTAAGTTTTTTAGGTGCAGAAAAAACAACCTCTATGCCATATCGTTTTGCCACATTTTTAAGATTGTGTGACAGGCGGTGTACATAAGGCAGAACGGCAAACTTTTTCCTTTCCTTTCCTTTTTCCGCACAAGGTACCAAGGCTGGACTTTTAAGCTTTTTGGCTATCTTGTTACATCCCAACAATAAAACATCATCCGGGTAGCCAGATGCCTTGAGTCTTCCAATCTGATCATTGATGCTGCCGATTACCCTATGCTCACATGATTTTGATAGAGCAGACATCAAAGATGAGACCACAATTCCTGTTTTTGCTATCTTAGAGTGATGCGATTTAAAATTTAACAAAGGTTTCTCTACCCTAGGTAGGTATTCCCAGCAGATATGACCCGTCTCAACAGTCAAACGCAGATCCAAAAACTGTAGCTTGCTATCACTGGTGACCTCAGTGGTGAAAGTTAGACCAAGAGCATTTTCTTTAAACAATTTAAGTACATCAGTCATGCGCCTTGAAAAGTTAGTTTTTTCAACAAAAATTAGGAAGTCATCAACATAACGAAATATGCGCAGCGCCATGCCCGACATGTGTTTTCAATGCCACTATCAACAAAGGACAAACATATGTCACTTAACACTGGCGCTACTCTAGATCCGATGCAAACACCCGCTCTTTGGGTATAGAACTTTCCTTCCCCTTCAACGAACATAGCCTTCAGGTACAAAGACAGCAACTCGAGGAAGCTAGATACAGAAATGCCACACCGTCTAATAAACTGTTCTTCATCATCATACAGCGTTATACATTTTAAAACAGCATTCATCAATTCATTATGGGGAAGAGAATAAAACAAGTCTACCACATCTACACTGAACACCGTGCACGACCTTGGATTATCATTCCGAAGAAAATTTACCACACGCTCAGAGTTCCGAACTCTGAATGGGTCATTAATAGCCAACGACGCCAAATATGTCTGCAGATATCCTGAAATTTCATACTACCATGTACTCCTCTTCGTCTGTCGCGCTGTTTTTCCATCCAATATGTTCCACCTACTCGCCCGTTTGGCTTTAGTGTATACACGTACACTATTAAGTCTTGCGCACCAACATTCACACGTTACGAAGCATGGAGAAGTTTGGCTTCAGTAAAGAATGAATCAGAAACTGGTGCTTTTTGGTATACATTGTATCTCGACCTCTTTATATACAATTCCCCAAGGGCATCCTTAATAGGGATGTAGTGAACTGCCGATCAGCAAAGTTATGTGAAATATTCTTGTGACTAGTTATTTATTTTATGTACAGCTCTTTATTAATTTATTTATTACCTCCTTTGAACGAGCACATTTTTATCATTCGTCGTCACGATAACAGCGGCGTGTTGTTTATGCTTCTTTATTTGTGCCTCGATGCTGAACGTACGGGGCAGAGCTCCCATTTCAATCTCGAAGATGGCAAGTTGCGAGAAGCATGGTTGTTTACTCTGACAATATTTACAGTACAAGCTCGGCACGAGGGCTGAAGTCTACTAGCCATACGCAACTGTTCTCGCACAGCACGGCCGAGGAGGTTACGTCGCGTCCCCTCTTTGCGAGTGGCACTGCACTCGACGAAAGCTTTTTTTTTTATTTTTTTTTTATTCAGGTTACCTCTAAAGGCCCTTCAAAGGAGGGTATCACATAGGGGGGGGGGGGGATACAATTGTTATAAACACGATACAATTATCAACAACAATTACAACAAGGAACATTAATTAAATATTAGGCATAACATCAAAAGAAAGAAAGAAAAACAACAGCAAAATATTCTACACAATTTTGTCACAGCGAAGTAGCTCTTGGAATTTTTTTTATGCCAGTTTCTGTAGCGGTGTGCAAGTTATTCCATTCAGTGATAGTGCGAGGAATGAATGAATTGTCATAAGATGATAAATGACACTTTGCGCGTTTAACTTTGAAGGCATGATCAAGTCGTGGAAAAATGACATCAGGTAACTGAAACAAATCACGGCGCATTAGTGGATGGTGATAAAGCTTATGGAAAAGTGTTAACCGAGCGTGTTTACGACGACATGATAAGTCTTTCAGTTCAGCACGTTGTTTTAATGCTCTGACGCTAGTGAAAGGTGAGTGGTCTGAAAATATAAAACGCACAGCACGGTTCTGCAAGGATTCGATGTTGGCGATAACATAGGCTTGATCAGGGTCCCAAATAGCCGTGACATGTTCAATTTTAGAGCGTATTAGAGTGATATATGCAAGTTTATTTTTTTAACATGGATATGAGTGTATTTGAGAGTACGTTCAAGAAGACCAAGGGAACGGTTAGCTGCAGCTAGGGGGAGGTCAATATGGTGATGCCATGTTAGATAAAACTGAAGTTGCACCCCGAGGTATTTGTAACTGTTTGTTAGTTCCCCAGCATTGTCACTGAGCATGTAAGTGGTTGAAATGCGAGATGTACGACGAGTGAAAGATAGGTCTTGTTTTAGAAACGTTTAAAGTCATTAACCAGGATGTGCACCATGAGCTTACTGCATTCAGGTCAGATTGTAGGAATTGGTGGTCGCTGTCAATAATAATGTTACGGTAAACTACGTAGTCATCTGCGAAAAGACGAACTCTAGATGTTACACAGGCAGGTAAATCATTAATATAGATTAGAAAAAGCAAAGGACCAAGCACACTTCTTTGGGGTACACCAGATGTCACATAAGTCGAAGAAGAGTTAGAATTATTAACTGAAGTGAACTGAGATCTAGGAAAAAGTCCTTAATCCAGGCGAGCACAATAGGGTGGATGTTAAGCTGTGCTAGTTTTAGTAGAAGTTTGTGATGAGGGACCCGATCGAATGCTTTTGAAAAATCTAGAAACACTGCGTCAACCTGAAAGCCCCCGTTAAGTGATGATTGTAAGCCATTAACAAAGTCAGCTAGTTGAGTGTCACATGAAAAACCCTTGCGAAAACCATGCTGATATTTGAAAATAATATTATGGTCTTCGAGGTCTCGGTTTCCAAGGGGCAGAAGTCTCACTTATATAGCTCGGGAAACCGTTGGTACTCATATAGTCCAATCTGTAGGCACCACTTGATGGGGACCCGAGAGGTCCAATCAGCGAACGCGCTGATCGCCAGCTTCAAATCTGCCGCGGCACGAGGACATTCTGCCGCCAGGGGACCAGCGCCAAGCTCTCTGGAAATTCGCCGACCTGTCTGAACTTGCACCTCGCTGATGCTTCATTGCAGTGCGCCGCTGCTTTGCGCCGCAGCACAGAGGCTTGCAAAGGGGGCGTTAGCAGGAGAAGCTTGATGTTCGGCTCAGCTGGAATCCGGATGGCTTGTCCGGGCACAATAGCACACTCATTTGTGCAGCAAATGTTTCAGGGAGCAAGATTTAATTTACGCAGTTGGCGTTAAACAGCCGAAGCTGAAACCTGCTGGCTGAACTAGACCTGTATAGTTTAAACATTTCAAGGCTGCTCCGTGTCTTTCAAGACCCGGCACTACCCCTCATTTTCCCTACTCGTCTCGTCTAAAATAATTCAGAGGACCAGTCGAACGGTGCCGCGTCCGCCGGCGTGAATTGAAATGATCTGACAGAATTTGACTTGCATTCAATATCTGCGACTTAGCGCTCTGCACAGCTACGCTGTAGCTACGTATAAATGGCCTTTCCTAGGGATTTATTCAAAGGGTGGTCGTTTGCCTCTGTCTGTTGGCGTAGCAGCTTCAGTGCTATCGATAAAGGGGGCAGCGTATACGATCAATTAAGCCTGGGGAATATTTGGCCCTGTGCCCGTTTAACAGCGAATAAAATTTGCCTTGTTACCCTGTGACGCTTCATACACTAGGCGAATAGTTTTGTTTAATGCCTCACATGGAGAGTAGACACGACCACAAAGACATGAACATGAATATGAACATCTACCGGCCCAGAGGCACCGCAAAGCAGAACAGTGACCAGGGTGTCGAACCGGAATTTTTGCGGGTTCGGTTCGGGTTCACGATCTTTCGGCCTAGTTCCGGGTTCGGCTTCAGAGCGACTGTCACTTCCGGCTCTAACCGGATAGACCGTTTCCACCCGGCTAAAGTGGTTTCAGGACGAAGGGAATGGGGAGGGGAGTGAATTGACAATAAATCCTGATGGCGTTGCTTCCTTAACTTGGGTGCGTAAATTAAAAAAAAAAAAGACAAAATTAGTTTTATGCAAGATACGTCGACTTTACCCACTTTCAAAAGCATGGCACACGATACAATCTGTTGCGTCAATGGAATTTAGCTACGTCGTTTATGTATAGTGTAAACACAAGGGACCTAATTTTCATTATTGTTGTACTCTGTACCACAAGGAGATTAAAAACCATGCAATGCACAAAACTGTAATTTCGAATTGAGGTAATTATGAGTATACGATGAAGTGTATATACACCTAATACCATATATTACCATGCGCTACTATCACATCGTCCATCGAAAATGTAAGAACTTATGATGAGAGTCAGAGTTCTAAATAAACTTAAAAACTTATTGGATGAATAAAGAAATGGGCAGGGACAATATGAGACGAAACACTAGTTGTTTGTGCATCTGCACTCTAATTCAGTATTCAGTTATAATAGTTCTTCCCTAAGGCGCTGATTTTATTAACATTGACAACTTTTATTGAAGACGCGTCAGTGTGATTAAATGTAAGGTTATGCAGTGAGAAATAAAGCAAGGAATTGGTCAATTAGAAAAAAAAAAGAAATTGATTGCATATGTTTGAGCGGACACCAGAGACATTTCTGAGGATAATAAAAGAGAGAGACGGGGAAGGCATCGTGCTAAGAGAAACTAATTGCCATCCTGTATATGATGGGACTCTTGACATTAAGTGCACGGAAATGTGAAAGATAGAACCATGCTATTTAATGAAAAAGGGGAAAAATACACGGGTTTGGTGATCTGTTTGAGGGCAAGCATACCGGCTGAGTTTCGATTTCGGGTTCAGGTTCTATTCCGGTTTGACACTCTCACATGATCCCACTTCCAACATCACTCGGGTGCTTCCGAGAGGTGGGGAAGTGGTGTTTACTCGTGTCCAATAGTAACTCTTTGTGACTCTATGCACACGGCGACTACCGCACCGCTTAGGCAGCGCAGTTACAATAATGGCGTGACGTCAACTGAGAGGCATAGGTTTTATTGAAATGGCAGTTCAGAGCACTAATGTGGCTTTAAGAATGCTATAAATTAAAAAAATGGTGTTATCTCTCACAGCCGCCAGAAGCCGCGTTTCCGGTTGCAGCGCTACCGGTAGTAGCTGCACTGGCACAATTGTGAGTTTGTTGTTTTGAAGGCATTGCAGTAAATGATGCCAAATCATCGTTAGCATGGTTAAATTGTGCAAGAAGCGGTGGTAAGCTCCAAGAGAAAAAAATATCAAGCTGCGTGTGACTACTAGAAGCAAAAATAGCTCAATAATTGCGCAGAGTCCTATTCACAAAGTGTCAGCAATTCAGGGTGACCTGTCCAGGCGCTGCATATCTTTTTTCTTAATCTACGAATTTTCTTCACTGATATTGGCCCTATTTAGATATATTTCATGAAATAACGCTATGCTAAGCTGGAGGCAGTGATTTTTCTTCTGCCCCGCTGCTGTTCAAATTCCCAATGTCCTTGCTGTTCATCCTTAATCGTGGCGAGCCTGGCTAGCCTCAGACCTGCTAAAGGACAAGTTCACCCTGGTGACCTAGGCGCAGAATAATAAAGGTTATACCCTTATTTTTCTCGCCAAAATCAGTTTCACTAGATGTTTATAATAATAATTTGGGGATATTTTTGTACATCAGTCGTGAAGGCTATAACTCACCAAACGCGACTCCAACGGTTCGCTTTGTGACTTACGGAGCCGCACTTGACGAATCCGCCGTGGTGTCTACTTGCAGGGGAGCTTCTCTACCAGCTGGAGGACTCGCAGCCTATGTTTGTCGTCACCGAGACGGAGCATGTGGCCAAAGTGGAAGAGTGTAGAGAATCTGTACCCAGCATTCAGGCAGGTGTTCCTTCCCTTCAATTGCTTTATTAAAAAAAATAAAGCAGGAATGCCCATTACAACTACATTTTCACCTTCCTTTGTTCATCTATCCGTCCTTATCCCGAGGAAACGACTGTCTCAGCTGGGCGATATAAATTCAAAAACGGGTGAAGAAATGTGGTAGGATTTTAACGCCGTTAAACCGAGTTGACGTGTTCTAAAGCACGTGTTTAGCCTTTTCGGCTAATGGCTTTTCTTTGTGTCTAAGAAGTCGAAGACGACGACACGCAATGCTAGAGAGTGCCATTAAAACACGCGGGGCGTTTGGCTGCGCTTATCAGGGAAGTATACCGACCCCAAACCTCCTGAGTGGGTGAGCATTCTGGATGACCTCGCACGCCTGAGGAGATTTTAGTATAGCCGCGTATTCTTTTGCGGCGTGGTACATACTGACCGGTTTTTGTGCGGTGTTGTCTAAGCAGGAAATGAATAAAAAAAGTGCGACAATAGCTACGGTGTTCCGCACTCACTTTCCACGAGAAATTTCCACGGGTTCGAATCCGTACTGCTCCAGCGGGATTTTTTTTTTCTCATTTTACTGTTGCAATAGCCAGATTTCCCAAGGTCATTCTATGTCACCGTAAGGTAAGGAATGGTGAGACACTGTGGACCCCATGAAAGATCGCTTTTGCACTGAAATCATCGTATTCGATCACGACAACTCTCTGAGGAAGGACTTTCAGTCTGTAACACAGGAACGCTGCCCATGGGCCATGAAGGCTCGTTGTTTAGAGCTGAATATAGGTGGGCGGAGAGAAGGCGCGATGCAAACGGGAGGGAACTGAGATGCAATCGTGCCCATAAAAGAGATGAATGTTGTATTTTTATAAATCCACAATATTCTCGCGAGACAACCAAAAGAGACTGTTTGAAAACGTTTTTTTATCATTTTCAAACACGCATGGCGTCTTTAGTTACGATGCGTTGAAGCCCGCGCTCTCGAAGTCTTCCTTGTCTGCACTCGCACCTGCAGTGGCTGTGTTTGTTTTCACTGTGTGGGATTGTTTCTCTGTGCATGTGGTTGGCTGGCCGCGTGCATGAAATGTCTATAAGGATTCGTGTTTCAATGCTATAGCGTACTCCTTGTTTGCGTCCACCAGACTAATTACCTCACCTGAAATAAGTGAGGAAATTGAACAGTGAAATAAATAAAAACAAAGCTTAATTTATTACTCTGAGACGCGGATATAGACAAAAGTTCTGTTAATAAATAAATAAATAATTGATTGATTGATTGATTGATTGATTGATTGATTGATTGATTGATTGATTGAAAAATTGCTCCAACAATGTAGCAGGCCCCCACATCCCTTCTCCGGCAAGTAGGCTCAGGACGGGCGCCTCGGTGACTAAAGGCTGGCAAAGATTCTGTGTCGTACATGTTACTTCATCTCAACTTCCACGTTGGCGCTCACAAGTGGCGTAATGAAAAAAAAAAGCGTACAAATGTTTCCCTAGCGACAGCCTTCTTTATGTTGTTCGTCGCGTATGCATGGGAACAGAACGTTCAACAATACACATGCATTGCCGCATTGGGTGCCAGGCGTAGCGCATATTAGACGGTATATTGTGTTTTTATCCAGTGGCGCACAAACGCAGCTCGCAGGGCACCATGGCGCTGTTGTTGAAACAAACGAGAATTTATTAAATGCTTGTGGAGTACCGGAAAAAAAGCCAAAAGCACCCGCTGCCAGGGGTAGACTTAAAGGGGGGCTGACTGAAAAACTTAATTGAAAGATAAGGGATAGAGGGGAGGGGTCTCTCGCGTCTTTACCGCCAAGCGAGAAATTTTACAGAAGAAAACGATCATGAATGAAGTTTTCTTTTTTTTTTTTAACGCGATTTTTTTAAATGCCACATTGTTTCGAAATCCGGCACTGTCGGCGTTGTGAGCGAAAAATCACGGCCATGGCTCTGGCTGGTGGTAACTTGCAGGTGGTAACTGACAGGCGACATTGCCGGGCACTGATTGGACTGGAGTGGAGTCACGTGACACTGTCGATTTGACAGGAGCTGCCCCTCGAGCTCATTTCAGATGGGGGATGAGGGGAATCGAACCCTCCAGGACCTTTTCATAGCAAGTCAGACACGCTACCCCGAGGCTACGAAGGCTTGTTCGTACGGTAGAGTTAAGAAGGGCTTTGTATCTTCGTCGGTGAGTCTTTCACATTATGTAGTAGTTCACGACTGTTTGCTGAAGAGTCTGTGTGAGAAACGAGAGGCACAATTTTAGTGATTAGAGATTATCGAGTTGCGCGGAATTAAACGATGTCAGCTGCGGAGCAACCGAGTTACGCACATGAGCGAGGGTCCGCAAGGGAGCTGCGGATGGGAGCTATTAGCGTTGTTGCGTCATGCCCTTAAAGGTAAAGCTTAAGTGTCTCCTTCCCCTGACACACATACACACACCATAATATTTTTAAAGGAATAAGCCAGAAAAATGGGCTCAGTCAGACTGCCCGTTCAACAGCCACCTTTAAGAGTGCGTGACCCATAAATCCACCCGACACCTTGTATCGAAAGGCAAGGCGATGGTGTTTTTACCCTCTTATGAATGCAGGCAAACTTAAAGGACTTAACACCAGTGCGATTTATAAAAATCTTGCTTGGAATAAAAAGATGGGTGATTGGTTCATGATTTCTCCGGTTTTTTTTTTTTGTTTTTTTTTTTTTTTTTTTTTTCAGGTAGAACGGCGAGTTAGTAAGCCATGTGCAATTTTATCAACCAGCTGAGCAGTTTGATGCTCATTCATGCTGGGTCATTAAACCTTACCAAGAACGTGCCACCGCTTTTTCATGTGCTGTCCCCTTATTCTGTAGCTCATAGAGCGAAGAACAAGACGGTTGGATATAAAGATTTCCTATGAAAGCCTCGTTTACTCTCCTTTTCAAGCGAGTGACCACGTGTCATATGTATAGTTTGGTGAAGTGGTGCGACGAAGTCTTGCCTTATCTAGAGTGGAAATATTTAGGGGACACTTAAACTCCGCCTTTAAAGGTATGACGCACATCCACAATGGCTCCCATCAACAGCGCCCCCTGCGGATCCTATTATACACACTTTGCTACTCGATTAAACACTAAACCATCAACTTGTGCCTCTACTAATTTCACACATATACAATTAGAATATCGTCGGAAGATACCACAATATGTGAAAGACCACCGGCCATAGATACAAAGATCCGCATTAATGAAGCCGTACTAACGTGCCTGTGCTTATAGCTTAGTAGCACGTCTCATTGAGGGGTCCAAGAGGGATGGGTTTGATTTCAATCTCGGCCTTCCATCTTAAAGGAGTTGCTATAGCTGACAGATCCTTCCTTGTGACATCATACAACAGGGCGACCAATCGATGCCAGAGGTATGCTCGTAATTTTGTGGTCACAACACTGACAACACCGACGCCATATTTTCTAGAGATCCCCTTAACGTTGTCGCGTTAATATGTGGGGCTTCCTTCTCAGTGTTCCTTTTGTCGTAAACTTTGAAATAGCTCTTTTATAAAATGAGAACGCTTTTCAGGCGTTTCGGCTTAATCACTAACTCTGTGTAGTCGATTGGCGCACTTGCAGCTTCAGAAACCTAGTGTGTGGGCGTTATTGTATTCTAATCGGTGAACAAGCGCTGTGCACATGTTATGACCTTCGTTATTATCGTTATGCGTTGTGCACACGTTATGATCTTCAAAACTTGACGGAAGTATGTCATTTCGGTGCAAATGCTGCTCGCAGATGTGCGTCACAACTTCTTAAGAAAGCTTCCTCTGTCCTAACAATGTTCCTTCTGTTGAGGCACGAGAGAAATGCGTAAGGTGTTTCGTAAAGCTGTCGTACAGACAGTGTCCATGTGAAGGCGCTGGCCAACAGAGAGAATGAATTTTTTACTGGTATGACGATTCCTCAATCTCGAGGTTCAGTTGGCAGCGAACAAAACAGAGACGAAAGAGTCAATTGTTCTTATCCATTTTTTTTTTTCGGTCTCCTTGTGAATATTAACTACTGCATAGCACTAGGTCTGAGTAAGTTTGCTCGTTCACCTCTTCCCATTCGCACCCCACTGAATGCCGCAAGAATCGAAGCCTCATGTTGTGCGCACGCGGCGACTCTTGGCGAGCAGGACGTGTTCCTTTTCGACGAGAGCAGCGACTACACCACGCTGGAGGAACTCCTGGAGGAAGGCCGCGCCGCCGGCACCGGAGGCGAGCGGCCCCCGCGCACCGACCCTCGTGACACCCCGATGACCGTCCTTTACTCGAGCGGCACCACGGGCCTGCCTAAAGGCGTTGTCTCATCGCACTTCAACTTCGTCAGCCAGATCAGGCAAAGCGGGTGAGGGTCGTCGCACGCCCCAGGCGAGTGGCGGCGGCGGTCAGTATGTTATTTGGCTAGAGTGCGCAAACGATGCGTGCTTCATGCAGCAAAGGTCAGACTGCATGGATATATCAGAGACAGTGTTGCATTTTCCCGTTTGACCGCTCTTATTGTCACCACTGTTTTCACTCTTTACAAGACTAAGCTGGCGTGCCCCCTGATGTGTGTCGTACGCGAATTGTAAGCTGCCCGTGTATAACACAGCGATCGGAACGCCACTACCACACCCAGGCCAGGAGGGCAAACTTTAAAAGATGAGGTCGAAACGATGCAACGCATATGACTGACTGCTTCATGACGCGCTTGCTTGGGATCGCATTTTGTAGCTAATCTTATTAACTCGATTAATCTTTTCTCATTTTATAACTGTTGGTTGCCTCTTGTGACGTCAGGCTGATAGCGAACATGGAACGCCGCTCGACTTCCCTGGTGGCTCCTTCCTTCCGTTTTTCTCATTTACGTCTTGTGGCCTTGCTTGAACCGGCAGCAGAGCAACACTCCGGTGTCCAAAAAACCTACCCTAGGTAGTGATCAGGACATTAATCGATCTGGTAAAGATAAGGAAAGCACGTATAGCCTATAGCTTCCCGTCACTTGGTGAGCGGCACGCTGCTTCAATTCGTACTAACTACCAAGCATGTTCTTATAGGCTCTTTTGTTAACACGCCATCCTTAAAGGCCCCATTCTAAAAAAAAAATCAGGCGTAGGCGTTGCAGCGAGAAATCACGGCATACCTCTGGTAGGTGGTAGTTGGCAGGTGACATGGTTGGGTAGTGATCTCTGGTCGTGTGAAGTCAGGAGACCGCATGACGTGGCCAAGCTGGCAGGAGCTGCAAACTCGGCTTTACCATTGGAATCAGAGGTGATATTGGAATGCAGCCCTCCAGGACCATTGGATCCCTAGTAAGATACCCTGTCCCTAGGCCACGCAGGCACGTTCGTACGTCTTGGCTAAAACGGGACTTTTTATGTAGCACGTCTTACGAAGTAGCTCACGAATGTATTCTAATCAGTATGCGTGGGATAATCAAATAAAGGATTGTCGATTAAGTCAGAAGATTGCATGCACGTGAACGAGGATCCGCAAGAGAAGCTGGCAGACGGGAGCCAGCAACTCTGTTGCGTCATATATACCTAAAGGTGGAGCTTGAATGTTTCCCCGACAGTTCTTTTTTTTTTCTCTCCTAAAGTTTTGGTGCTGTATCACTTACACTAGCGTAGCTGGAATTACTTGTTGAGGTATTTATGAATGAAAGATAATTTCTGGGTCACTTTTTTAGCATCTGACTCGCATGTCGGTGTGCCGGACATCAGTATACGATAGATAGAGGGTAATTACGTTCGGCGGAATTTCCGATGCTCATATTACAGCCCCATTGCTTGATCCTTTGTTGACATACAGGGTGGTTGGGAGGGGGGGGGGGGGGGGGTGAGCGCAACCTTACGTCGCATACTGTTCATATTCAGAAATTCTGGAAATGAAAATTTATCCTCGGGAAGTTCTTTATGAACGCAAGTTTTTGGGTATAATAAGACTGTAACATATAAGCAGGTCTCCCCTCGGGACGCAGCAATATTCTTTAAGGACATGGAGCATACTCCACATATGCCTCAGATTTAAAAGTGATGCCTAAAAATGCTGCACTTGGGAATTAACTACGTCCATAGCCAAGGTGGTCTTGCCGTTGAATGACCCCGGACAACGTGCATGTGGACGCTGCGTGACGGCGCAGGCCAGACGGCGACCAGATCATGCACTACACGGACGTGATCGCGCAGTGGATGCCAAGCACACACCTGTCGGGCGTGTTCTTCACGCTCATATCGCTGTGCGAAGGCGCCACTGTGTTGCTCCTGCCGGGATTCCGCATCGAGCTGCTACTTACGTCCATCGAGAGGTACCAGGTGAGCGCTGCATGGGGTGTTTCCGGTGCGCCGCTGCTGTCACTGGTCCCTGGCTTCCTTAATTTCTGAGTTCAATAACAGTTATTCTGCTACTTTAAAAGATGGGTGCAACTTGACAAGAAGAGAATAAGCCGCAGCTGAGGTAAACTTTAACGGAATGCATACCAAGGAGCTTCTCACAGAACGATGAATTCACTACCCTAACAGTCTGTTCCTCGTGCAGGTCATGGTATTTGCCAACCCTTTTCAGCGCAATGGCTAGAGTATAGTGCATACACTGCAGTGATCAGTACTGTTATTCGTTTTATCATCCTTGGCCGTCTCAAAATAATTAAGGTAGATGCATTATTATGGCTCTGTGATTTCACTAGGTCAAACCCTCTGACCTTCATATCTTCCTTCATTCGATCTCATTATGTTCGGCAGAATTGCGACGCGGGAAAGTGAGAGCAAGAAGGCCGAAAAGTACGCGCGAGCCAGGCTGAAACCCTTTCTGTGTACGCGTCCTCTTGAGTGCCTCAGTTTATTTTAACACATTCGCTTCTGTCCTGCTCTATACAGCCAACCAGCCGACAGCTCAGCGCAGAGTTTGAAATCAGAATCTGTTCAACGTCTTGTTGCGTTGAGTGTTAACACAAGTCGGCACACCGGCTCTGTTGCGATTCCACAAGCTGGTGTTTTGCGCAAATTCTGCCGCACAATTTTCAAAAGGGCAGCGAAGGAGTGGCGGGCGCTAAAGAAGGTCTTCGCTTATGCGCAGGCCACCTTCCTGCCTCTGCTGCCAACGTTCGCGGTGATCGTGACGCAGTCGCCGCTCGTGGAGCGCACCAATGTGTCCAGCGTCCGCACGTTGGGCATTGGCGGCAGCGTCACGCCCGACGTGGTCGTCCAGGACCTTCAGCGCATATTCAACCTCGAGACACTCTTCCACGGTGCGGTTGTCGAACCCAGCTTTATTGATTTTGCTATCGATTTCGGCGGAAATGCTCACGGCGTGTATGCTATCGTAGCACCACCGCATGCCACCTCTCGTTTTTTTTTTTTCCTTTTTTTTTTCCCCCAAAATTGGCGAGAGTTGGGCCAGCCTGGTTCATAATCAAAAACAAGAAAACCAGCGGAAGGAATGCGCAGCACAACGTGGCAGAACTAAGGATAAGGTAGAGGAATTGAAAACAAACATTTACTTTACTGCGTTGCGCTCCATCCGCTGGATTTAAGTTGTGCGCAGTGCTTTGCCTGCTCGCGCTTTGGCATTTAGCGAGCGTTGAAGGCTGAACATTTGACGGTATTGCTCCTCTAAAAACATCCCGGGTGCTGCCGAATGCATGTTCGAGTAGACATGACGTAGTACAGTTCGCGCATAAATTATAGTCATAAGATGCATGCCAACATCTGGAACCTCATCAAAGTTGTGCCAACCACTGACTGTGCGCAAATATATGAACGCCTTCGTGAATGGAGCCAAGGCTCCTTTCGAGAGACCGCGTATTTTTGTTGCCTCCAAATACATGCATCGTCACCCTCCGGACCAAAATGACGGTGGTGGACGTATGTTAGTGTACAATAAGGCATTGTATTGCATTTGTACACATCAGCGGGCACGCATTGTCTTAAGGCGTTGAACTTGCCAACTCCGGTAGTGCGCGATCGCGCGCACTACCGGCGCGATCCGTGTAGACTTTTTTCCGCCAATCATCAGTTTTACCAGAAAAAAGTATATTCTGAACAAAACATGTGCGCGGGAAGTCTCGAGAAGCTATAGGGAGCTTGCATGAAGCGATGCATGCTGGGTATAATCCGCCATGATGCTGTCGCTGGCAGCAGACGACGCAGCAGGTCACTCACACTCGGTTGCATGGTCGCGTAGTGCGCGCAGACGATGCTGGCGCGATCAGACAGGCCGACTGCGGGTTCTTCACAATTCCAAAAGTACGTATGCACGAGTGCGGTAAGGCAAAGGATCCCTCTAGCGTTGCCGACTCGAATGGCTCGCATGGGCCAACACTCGGAGACCGACGCTATGAAAGTATCAAACTACTCGCCAGAACTAGAAGTCATGAATGTCGGCGATGCGGCGATGTCGACGGGCGGCCACAGGTCCAGACGCATAGTACAGCCTGTCGTCTGCGCCTAGCGTGAACAGGTCCGCGCCGCACTGCTTTGCCTTTCTTCATAGCGCGCCCGATTTTTCGGGCACAGCGTCGACGCGTATGTTCCTCACTGATATCTTACAAGATCTTGCACGCAAGTAAGGACAGCGCATTAAAAGCCGCTTGTTTGCTCGGTGGACCGTCGAAAATGACAAGGCATTCGCACCATTCAGCCTGGCTGCGCCTCCCGCCGTCTGCTGCCAGCGACAACATCATGGCGGATTATACCCAGCATGCATCGCTTCATGCAAGCTCCCTATAGCATCAGCAGCAACGTGCAAATACGTCTGCGTACTCAGTGCTTGCATTTTAAGGCGACAGCGGCATCGTCAAAGGCACCATTCTGCAGAAAATTAGGCGTCAGCGTTGTGAGCGTGAAATCAAGAGCATGTTCCTGGCAGGTGGTAGTTGGCAACTCGGTGACATGGCCCGGCACTGATTGGTCGACGGGATGTGTGACGTCACGACACCGCGTAACATGGCTGAGTTGGTCGGAGCTGCCAGACTTCACAGTTTGTTTGAGATGGGAATCGAACCTGGGATCATTGGGTCCCAAGTCAGACTTGCTACCCCTAGGCTACGTAGGGACACTGGTACACAAAATCAAGGCGGGGCTTAATGAAGTATATCTTCGGTGGTCTTGCACATAATGTGGATAGTTACGACTCCGTGGAAATGCGTGAGAAAATAGAGGCACGAGTCAACTTATTTGAGGTTGTGTTTTTGAAAGAGGATGTGAAACACATGAGCGATAATAATCAATGGGAGCCGTCAGACGGGAGTCGTTAACCCTGTCGTGTCGCACCCTTTAAGAAGGAGCTTAAGTATCGCCCCAGATTTTTTTATCCACTATTGAACACCGCGTAAGAGTTATAGTTACAAGGAAAAGTGCATTTTGTTCTTCATTTTATGAAAGGCCACACACGAACAGCATTGGTATATACAGATACCGTTTTTCTGGCATGTGCAGTCGCGCCTATATAGTATGACCTAGGACACGGAATACGTGTTGTGTGGTCAGAGCCTTCTTCGTTGAAACAGTGGAAGTCATATGTGAATGAGGAAAGCTATTCGGCTAGTTATTCCTCTCGGAAGAGCAGGAATTTCTGCAATGCGTGAATAACTAAAAATCGCAGAAGCCGCTGGCGGCTTGAAAACCATACAGAGCATGCCTGCGCGTAGCCAAGGTTAGCATCTCAACTTTTTCATCAGCAGCATCACCCGATGAGAAGACAGCTAAGGTGCCACGAGAAGCCTGCACTGTTAGCGATTGCTGCGAGAAGAGCTGAAGAGCTAAAGCTTAATACGATGTCAGAAAATGGAAACCACAGAAAGTCTTGCATTTTGATATAGGGTATAGTAAATTACGGAAGTGGGGGATATAAAGAAACTATGCAGGTGAAAATTTTAATTTATATTGCAAAGATTAGAAATTAGGAGAAGGCAATGCTGTTTTTTTTTTTTCTTTCATTAACTGGGCCGATCAACAAAACAGCCTTTTGAGTATAAAGATGATGTACTGGGGCATTTCCGTTTCACTGCTGTGTCATAGAGTGTTAATGCCGAAAGCATTTAGGGGAATACTTTGGTAACCTTTTGCTGGCTTGCTCCTTAGTTGTGACATACTCGATCATTTTGAGGCTCTCAATCTCTTCCAACTTCCGTCTATACCGTATCCTTTCATTTTTGCTGATGGCTCTCAGCCCCAACAAACCGCGGCTGGCTCTGTGCGAACTAATGCCCTTTGACCAACATTGACAAGTGTCCGGGCAAGGCCTGCGACTTCTTCTCACGGCGCTTGTATCAATGAGTGCATGAGGTTAGTTGTGATGGATGATTCCCCCCCTGCCCCCCCCCCCCCCCCCCCCCCCATACTCACGTATATATAAAAATAACCGAAACCAAATCAAACTAGCCGACCGCATTGTACTTCTACGACCAGAGGGTCCGGTTCTTCCACATAAACTGTTCAGCCTTGTAACAACATGACATCCTGTGCTTCTTAGTGATATTCCGCCACTGTATTATGCCTTGCACACTGCCTAAATTGTCATTTGGGCACTGACATGTTCAGCAGATAAACAAGAACATAATTTTTAACAAGGCCTAGATACGATATTGAATATTTTCTTAAGCGTCGTGGACCTCTCCGCTTCGCCTGAAAGATCTGAATACGCCACTTTTCGCAATGACCACACGGGACGACAGAAATAGTCCAGGTTAGAAAACTTTTACACATTCGACCAACTAGTTGCACTCCAACCAGCCGTACGAGTGCTGGGGTATTTTGATCGTGAGCGGTAAGGTCGCCAAATGTCAGGAAAGTTCGCAATGGAAGTCCTGCCTTATATCTTATTTCCGCGGCTACAATTTCCACATGGAAGCAGTATAAAAAAATCACGAGAAGCTTAACTGTACGTCAAGCAACCAGCATCGTGACGGGCATGGTGAAGCATATATTTGTCATGGAAGCTTACGCGCACTGGAGTGTCAATTTGCTGCCTGAGGTCGCTGAAGAGGGGCGAACCATGTCCACAGGGACCGAGTGAGCTGCATGTGATCTAGACTTTGTGTCAAGGAGAAAATTAAAACCGCACCCAACAGTGATGTTCTCTCCTCAGTGATTACGTTCATCCTCCACGGGCCCCTGCATATTCACTCACAGATGTCAAAACCGCGAAATAGGGCTTCTAGACATGGTAACTCGAAGCGATGCAGCGCTTCGCTAAGGTGCACAGCATAGTGCGCATCACCATCATCATCAGCCATCAATGTCATTTACACCGTAATGGCACAAACTGTGCACCCCACGGCAGGTGATAACAGTACTAGTGATTTTGGAATTCTAAAGCTCGTCCGGACAGTGGCGTATACGTAAACGTTACGTCACTGATAAATAAGACGTCACTCTCCATTTCCGAAGAGCTCAAGGAGCGAAATGGGCATTACGAATGTTTTCTCGTCGGCATTACACGGTCTCTCTCTACGTGCGTATGAAACGTGCCAACGAACGAGTGAAAACATGTCCGCGCGGACCCGTTGGCCGGTATAGTGTGGATTTAGTTCCTAGATTCCAAGACGAATTACAACATCAGCGCGATGATCTCCCATGTGCCTGCACACTATGACACGAAAAGCAACGAGTGGGTCTACATCCTTCAGGGGCGTTAGCACCATCATAAGGAATGGCAACCGCATCGAACAGATATACCACCTTAGCTGGTACACAACATCGCGTGTTTGACCCTTCAAGTTCTGGAGCACCACTGCGGAGCACTCAGCTTCCAAAGGGAGGAGAGTGACTCGCGCTGCAAGGAAACAGGCTTCTAAACTAACAAAGGAGACGTTTATTTATGTCACCTTTCAGTGACACACAAACACAGAGCCGTGAGGGGCGCGAGGCTCTGATGCGCGCACGAAGCGACACTGACAATGGGCAGCGATAACCCCCTACTGCAGTCGTAAAGACCGCATCAGTAGAGCTGTAACGTCGCGGCGACCACTGGACAAGTTTGCGAAAGAGAGTAGGGAATCAACGCAAGATACAACTGTCGGAGGTCACTGGACATCGCTATACTGACGTTCTCGAGCTAGGTCACAAGACACCGTGTTGGTGAGCTTAAGCATTTGCCGGTTCGAAAGGATATAGTATCAGGAGTCGGCGGACGAGAACAATAGAGCACACCACACGTGCCTTTCGCTGTCTCAGAGCAAACGTCTCCGGGGCGCTTTCGAATGGTCCCGCAATGCTCGGCTGCCAGAGTGCCAAAGTCTGGCCAATGTGCTCCAACGGGCACTGGTCATTGGGCCGCGGGTGCGGAGTTTAGTCGAACTACAGCCATTATTAGTCGCTTCATCACCTCTCCCTTTCCTGAGGCCGGAGATGGCCGTGCAGCGGCAACGGCGGAAAGCGCGAATTCCCGCGCGTTCCACTACACCGCAAAGCCGAACAGGGAAATTGGTACAGCTATTGCATGTTGACAAGCTGCATCGAGTGACTGAAATATTTCGTAATCAATTGCTGGCATGAACTTAAACAGCGAGCTCTTGGCTTGAAAGCAGTTTCTTATAATTGGGCAACTATTGTCGGGGACATCTTTGTGTTGCTATGCAGACATTGGGCCGGACCATTCGTTACGGCCTCACTTGCCGTTGCCGTTTTATTTCTGTCTCAACGTTGAATTAACAGTTTTCGAGCAGCCAAATACGCAAAAATATGTTTCTTTACGAAACTGAAGGCCGATGTGAACGTAAATTACCGGGTAATTAATAGTCCACACGAAGTGCATTTGCGTTAATTGTCAAAAGAAGAGAAATTGTGCAATCGTACCAAATCTTGCGGGGAGACGAGGCAGACGCCGCTTACCTACGCTCTGCGAGATCGCCGACAAACGGCGCAGTTATCGGTACGCGCATGGCACGTTGTACTCATCCTGTAATAGCTAGTATTGTCGTATAATGTTGATTTAATGGTAACGTGAATAGCTCCGTAATGGTATAATATTTCAGAGCAAGATCCGCGAAATTGCTGGGGTAACTATATTCTGCTGCGGAGTGAGTTCATGCATTTGTGCTGTGCAGCTTTCGCCGCATATCGACAGAAAGTTGTCTTTGAGGATAGCACAGAAGTTGGATGACACTACTAAAGCCTCTTTTCATTCGGCGCATCCGCGGCACCCTTGGTAAGAAGTGGCAATCCTTTTGCAGCGGGCAGTCTTGGCATATTAATAGACGATTACTTTCTCTCCTCACATCGTCACGTGTCCTGGCGCTCTTCCTTTTTGCTTGTTATGTGCTGTGTGAGCTATAGAAGAAGGCGAGAAGAAATTAGGGGGACATTTGAGCTCCATCTCAAGGGTATGACGTGACAGCGCCATGTGCACGCTGCTGACGGCTGTTACTGTTGTTGCGACTAAACGAAGAACGAGAAGGAATATACATTGGCTTGCCGTCAGTTCAAAGCGGGATACATGAGGCCGGAAAGGTTCAGGTGGCCCACACGCGTCGGCGCCGTGATGCCACTAGAAACTGCAGCATGCACCTTGCTACTTCCTTAAATAATATTTCCATAATTGTTACCTCTTACATACCTACTCATTAGCATAGGGTCTCAAGATCCAACTTCACGTGAAAGACACAAGTCCGACCATGGGACCTCTCGCTTTATATACCTGTAACTTCGTTTTAGATTCCCTAATAAACTTTCAGCTTAAAATTCAACATACACATAAATTCCCAAACAGAATTGGTACATTGTATTGCGCTGCGCGACTGACGCATAATACAACGAAATAATAGTTTTTGGTCCTGCTCTATGTACTCCGAGAGCGTTTTGAGAGCAAAACAGCAACTGCTCCAGCGTCATTGCAACCCATAGGTTTCTGGTGGCGCTGCAATCGCCCTTTTTTTAAAATGGGCCTGAAACTGGCCCCGTTTTTGGTGACACGCGGAGGGCCCCGTCCACTAAGCTAACTTTTGCCAAAGGTTAAAAAATCAAACATTTGAGGTAGGCCAGAGAAACCACTTGTATACGGCTGCCAGCCATCTTGTACACCACAAGCAATTTTTTTTATTTTGCAATTAACTAATTCGTAATTGCGATAATTTTTCTAGTTTACAGCTGTTGCATTTAGACAGTAAATATGATTTGCAAAATTGGAGAGCACCTTCTGAAACCCCCATTCCATTTATTTCCGATGAAGAAATCCCCTGCTTCTTTTTCCAAGCTCTAAAGAAAGTCCGCGAAATACAAAAAAAATATCACGTGACTGGCGCATTCGCACGCCACAATCGTGCTGCTCTCAACCGTGGTTTGAGTGAATGAAATCAGCTACAGCCTTGGCTCCACGACCCCGCTGTAGCGGCAGGCCGACAAGCCTGCTGTAGTTTCTTCGTCCGTTTCAGGCAGTCGGCGCACTTGATGGTGCAAGTTGCAGCAAGCTCACCGCGCTCGCAGCAACCATCGCCAACATGTCAGCCTACCGCTCGGACTGGGCTGTCAGATCACGGCTGCTGATAATTTCGTTCACTCTAACCGCGATTGAGAGCACCACTAACGTGGCGCGCGAACGCGTTTGTCACGTGATATTTTTTTGTATTTCGCTGGCTTTATTGAGAACTTGGAGAAGCGATACACGTGAGGCTTTTTTAATAAAAAATAAATGGAATGTGGGTTTCAGAAGGTGCTCTCCAACTTTGCAAGACAATTTATTGTCTTAAGGCAATAATTAGTAAATTGGGAAAAAATATCTTAATTGCTGATTGGTTAATTGCAAAATAAAAATTGCCTGTGGTGCGTCAGATGGCTGGCAGCTGTATACGCATGGCTTTTCTGGCCTACCTCAAATGTTTTATTTTTGAACTCTTGGCTAAAGTTAGCTTGTACACCTTGTATATTCTAGTTCAGTATAGACACTTTGTGCTGTTGTACAAAGTTTGCTAACCGAAACACGCAATATAGTAGCGCGTATCCGTGTTACAATTAATTGGTGAAGAGCAGATGACTCGTGTCGTACGCATGCAGACGCGCTCAACCTTCTTTCTGATTGAGAAAGAAGAAACTCATTACATAATGATATGCGAACCTCTGCTTCCCTGCTTTCGATTGACGTCAACGAGCCATTTCTCCGTGTTATTCACGCAGTGTACGGCATGACCGAAATGAGCGGGATGGTCAGCATAACGCCGTCGCACCAGATCATCTCGGCCACTGTCGGCTACCCAATGCCACTTACAGAACTGAAGGTGCGTATGTTCAATAAATATATAAATGAATCGATAACTGATATTTGTTGACTAAAGATTACACATAGAATAAAATTTTGGAGGACTTTAATTTTAGTTTATGAGAACATCCCCATCTTATTATATGGTTTACACACACACACACACACACACACACACACACACACACACACACACACACACACACACACACACACACACACACACACACACACACACACACACACACACACACACACACACACACACACACACACACACACACACACACACACACACACACACACACACACACACACACACACACACACACACACACACACACACACACACACACACACACACACACACACACACACACACACACACACACACACACACACACACACACACACACACACACACACACACACACACACACACACACACACACACACACACACACACACACACACACACACACACACACACACACACACACACACACACACACACACACACACACACACACACACACACACACACACACACACACACACACACACACACACACACACACACACACACACACACACACACACACACACACACACACACACACACACACACACACACACACACACACACACACACACACACACACACACACACACACACACACACACACACACACACACACACACACACACACACACACACACACACACACACACACACACACACACACACACACACACACACACACACACACACACACACACACACACACACACACACACACACACACACACACACACACACACACACACACACACACACACACACACACACACACACACACACACACACACACACACACACACACACACACACACACACACACACACACACACACACACACACACACACACACACACACACACACACACACACACACACACACACACACACACACACACACACACACACACACACACACACACACACACACACACACACACACACACACACACACACTATATATATATATATATATATATATATATATATATATATATATATATATATATTAGTTTATAATAAACAATTGTGCAGGGAGGATTTTCATCTTATATTATTAGACCGCAGTGGTAGCTTAGTGTTTTGGGCGCATTCATCGCGAGAGATGTGGGGTTCGATTCCCAGTGCCATCAGTGAGAATCCGGCGGCGATACTATGGGCACAATACGCTTTTCCGTGGCCTAAAACAAGGCTTCTATGGGAGTAAAATAAAATGTATATTTGACCCCAGTTTGTGTAGACGAAAATATCTCGCTTCATGACGCCATTTGACACAAGCTGCCAATTCCCTGTTAAAAATCGTCGCCCCCGCCGTAAGGCTGCAGTGGTCAGGGCGGTCGACTGCTGTTCCCAAGGATGTGGGATCAAATCCTGGCCTCGGCAGCCTTCATTCGGTGGAGGCGAAAAGCTAGGCGCCCGTGTGCTGTGCGTTGCCAGTGCACGTTAAAGAACCTCAGGTGGTAGAAATTTTCGGAGCCCTCCCCTACGGCCTCTCTTATAGACTGAGGCGCTTTGGAACGTTAAACCCCATAAACTAAACCAAACCAAAAATAATCGTCGCCATCTTATCTGAATTATAATAACTCCATCTATTCTCACATTGGTGAGATTCATTTCGAAAGAGCAAAAAAATCATGATTCCTAGAAGTGTGGCCCCGAAGCCTTTCGGCATTCTTTGATGTGTCAGACGCGGATGGTGTGCATCAAGATAATTTACTGCAAAATGTAATGCTAGATGCTAAGAGCGACGATTTAGAGATGAAGTAGAGTCAAATCAAAGAGTAACAGAATAAATGAGAATAAATCTATCCTTTGTGGGCACAAAACTTCTTTCTTTCTTTCTTTCTTTCTTTCTTTCTTTCTTTCTTTCTTTCTTTCTTTCTTTCTTTCTTTCTTTCTTTCTTTCTTTCTTTCTTTCTTTCTTTCTTTCTTTCTTTCTTTCTTTCTTTCTTTCTTTCGCTCCCTCCTCTATCAATTCCCTCATAGTGCGGTTTAGGTGGCAACATAAAAGCATGACAGTTATTACGCCTTTCCTTTCCCTAAAGGCAATTTATTATACATTGCATCACGATGCGATCCCATCTAGAGAGAGAAAAGTATTGCTCGTTTTCTGGTTGGCAGTTCTCTTAGGGCCGAATTGCATAGTGCTCCTTAGCTTAAACGGTCTCCTTACCTCGAATGCGGTAAGGGTCGTTCTAAAGCAATCTTCCTTTTTCTGGCCCCTCTATTTATGAAATATCGATGTCGCCGCGCGAACACATATGTATTTGCTGGGCTTCCTCGCCAATAGAGGTTTAAAAAAGCGCGATTCAAGGAACATCCGCGCCTGCACCAGCACTTCAGATATCGCTCAGCCATGGCTGCGGTCCACCTCAACTCTCTGCTTTCTTTTTAAGCGAAAATGGTGTATTAAGGTGTTCAAAGGACAAGTTAGCCAGTGAACGCGAGCATTTTAAGAAGAATATAGTGCCTTTCCCATGTCAGTCACGGCAAACACGGGAAGCGCACGGTTGTAGGGAACCGTACTGAGTTGCGTGGACAATGTGGCTGGATTAAAGTGCACATAATTTTTCAGAGGTGGGCTACTTCACATGTGGCTGCAACACTTATCAAATGCCGGTCGGTGACTGTTGCCGTGGCTCGAGAAATGGCCTGGCTTCTCGCGAAAGCTCTTCCGTGTCGCTCATGACGCAGATCTTGGATCTGGATACTGGGAAACCACTGGCTGCTGAAAAGGACGGCGAGATACTGGTGCGCGGACCCCAGCTGATGCTAGGATACCTGAACAAGCCGGAGGCCACCGAGAATGCCATCGACGCGGATGGGTGGTATCGGACAGGTGTGTGGCGAGGCAGCCCCTCAGCTGCGGTACGCTGGCACACGGTCTTTACTGACGGCAACTGTGTAGCCTTATAGTGATTGTACAGTCACCATAGTCCTGCGTAAAGACAGCAATAACATCCCAATAAGGAACGGTGTCAGGCAAGGGAACATGATCGCCCCAACGTTATCCGCTGTGTTTACAGGAGATGATAAGCGATTTGTGCTGAGAGGAGTTGGAGATGAGAGTAACTGGACAATGCCTGAATAATCTGCGTTTTGCTGATGACATTGTCATGCTAAAAGTAGAACGGCGCGTCTAAAATTAATATTCAGAAAACTAAAAAAGAGTCTGGGAAGCGAAGCAGTAGTTTATGGTAGGTAGAGAGGCAATAGATACGCCTACTTAAGACAAATAGTCATCGCAGATCCGACGCAGGAGTGAAATAACCAGAATAATAAGAATAGAGTGGAACGCATTCGAGTTCGACAGGTATACATTCTCAGAGAGTTCACAGGAGTACTCATCGGTGGGGAAGGAACGTGCAGATGAAATAAAACTGTTCAATTTAAATTCATAACTACGAAGCTTGGGTGTGTAGCGTAAATAAAAAGACAGGAAATGAGCAGAGTGAGTTACAAACGCGAAGTTAGTGAAATGGGCAGGACATGCAATGTGCGAAGGCAAGATAACTGATGGTCGCTAGGGGTAGCAGTCTAGATTGCGTGGAAGGCAAGCGTGGCAGAAATTTAGGCGGGCGGTGAAAATATAGGAAGTTTGCAGGGATCAAATGGGCGCAGATGACACAGAGCCGGATCAATGAGAGGAATGTCAAAAAGACATTTGCTCTGGAGTCAGCTGATGATGTTAATGATTATGTAAGTTCAAGCCGGGTGGCCATTTTGCTCCAGTTCAAACCAGCAGGCTGTACAAAAAAAAAAAAAAAAAAATGAAGGGCAACCGCTCCCCATCGTTTCTGTACAAATCAATGGGACTGCTGGCGGCCCATTTTTGAGCCATTCTGGCGAAAGCTAACTCTATAAACGCCTGCCTGCATTGACCTTTTATAGCACATTGAAAAGAATACGAACAATTTCTTTTATAAATTAACATCCTGACCTTCCTAGAGAGAAATTTTACACGGGAAAACCGTGCCTAATTCCATCATCGAGAACAGTACAAGAAGTACTATCAACAACAAATGAAATGCGAGCAAGATGACACGGACAGCAAGAATGTCTTAGCTGAGAGGAGCTCAATACTTGCGCAGGTTAAATATACTCTGAATGCACGAAGGATTGTTCTTTGGAATAGGTAATCAACCTCGCTTGTACCTCCTTTCCGGAAGCTAATACACCGGTGTGTTTTGCGTTGTCATTTTAGTTCTCTTGTTCGCGTTTCATTAGTTTCTGATAGTACAAAGTTCAAACTATCACTATACGCTGACCAATCAGCGTGTAGCGTTGCAACAACCAGCAGAACTGGGAGACAAGCTGCTAACAGCTGTCAGTGTAAAAATTACAACCTCGGAGAAAGAACTCGTTGAATAGCCTTAGGGATAACTCCGCAAGAACACGACCACTCGACGGAGTAGCGTACAAAAGCGAAGTGGGGATGTACAGCTGGAAATGTTTTGTACAGCTGCAAATTTGCATCCTATAAAATTGAAAAACTGCGACAAAAGATCACGTTTCAGCGTAGCTCAAGCCTCAAAGGTGGTGCGTAAGTCCCGTCGTTTGCAGACTTGTGTGGCAGCCCCGCGTGGCGCAGGCGACGTGGGCCACTACGACGCCCTGGGCCAGCTGTACATCGTGGACCGCGTCAAGGACCTGATCAAGTGCATGGACCAGCAGGTGGCGCCCGCCGAGCTCGAGGAGCTGCTCATGCGGCACCCAATGGTGCGCCAGGCGGCCGTGACGGGCGTGCCGCACCGGACGATGGGAGAGGCGCCCCGAGCCTTCGTGGTGCTCGCCGACGAGGCACAAGCTCTGCCGCCGGAGGAGGTGGCGCAGGAGCTCGCCCAGCTGGTCGCCGGTACGTGCCAGCGTTTTGTCACGTGGTGATGAGGTCCAAATGAAATGCGTCACCTCTTTATGCTTCGCGGCCACGTGCAAAGATAACACGCAGTGTGGTGTCTGATTTCGGGGATGCTGATTAGAGTGATGCATGGAATGTCTAGGAACTCAAAACAGAACGACATACTGACTTTATGAATGCTTCTCCTCGTTTCTTTGAGGCTACCTTCTCTTCGAAGCAACCATCCACTCGGATGATCGGTCGTTGTGATCCGTAGGTTTGAGGTTCACCTTATCTAAACCTCAGTGCTACGTGGAGCAGAAGTGTGTGGAGGAGTGTGTGGAGCCTTTGAAATTTATCCTTTTTATTAGAGGGAAGCAAAATATGACTGGCTTAAAAATTCGCAGACGTTCTCGATAAAGCGATTATCTCGTGTCCACTTGCGACAGTTAAGCGAGACCAGTCCACACTCCTTCTAACGTTTTCCCTTTCTCACTATGTCTAATGATAGACATCTCTAATAAAAAAAAAAAAATGACAGGCTTCGTAAGCTGTCTACCGTTAGAAGGCACCGGTGCGCTCGAATTGAAGGTAACTTGTTTTCCGGCACCGGTCGTGTACCTCTCTGAATTCTTTCTTCTTATTTCTTTTTCAGAGAATGCTGCTCCCCACAAGCACCTCCATGGAGGCATACAATTTATGGACGAACTACCAAAGTCAGACTCAGGAAAGTACCTGCGCCGGAAGCTGAGAGATCAGTACTTGCAATCTCTGTCCTAACGCCGTGCGCAATCAGTGGCAGAAGTTAATAAAACTTAGCTGAGCCCCCGTGTTCCTCATGCTACCGTCTCCCGTCTTCTTCATTGTCCTTTCTCTTCACAAGCTGCAAAATAAGCAATTTCGTTGACAGAGCTTACGGTTGATAAATTTGGTATTGGTGCAACTAATTAAATTGATATTGGTATGCCTGCAATGTCGGGTTTAACGTCCCGATGCTACACGCGGGTTTTAACCTTTGAGGGACACCTGCAGCGCGCATGCACCTTCGGATGAACAGTACTGCACGCAGCTCGTGAAAGGGGGTATAGCAGGTGGCATAGTGTGTGTGCAGAAGAGTGTAAATCTGGGCAACTTGATAGATTATAAAGAGACATTATGTCCTTTTTCACTGGTGCCCTTCTTCATGAGTGTAAATGGAGGGAGGGGGGAGCAGTGAAATTGATTTCAGTGGAAATTGTTTTAGCTTTAATACTCAGTATTTGACAGCTGTAAGGCATTCAGAACGAAGTGAAAAATTACCATTTTACTGAATATCCGTTTTAGCAAAACAAATTTCGTTCATTCCGTCCGCCAACGTTGCGCTTGCATAGTAGTGTCTGTTTCCAACAGCACAGTGCTTCATAGACAGGAAATCTGAGGGGTACATAGATTAGCCAGGAAGCTCAGCAAACAAAAAAATAATAATAAACATTATTAACTTTAATTACTATCTCGGCGATATCTCCCAAAAGACTATCAGGAGTATTGGAAAACCCCTAACAGGCGCTGCTAAGCATTGCAATCTGCAAATCTTCGATTGGTTAAGTCTTTTTTTTTTTTTACAAACTTCAAAAAGATGGGCTTGTTGAGATATGAAAATGGATTCTACGGCGCAATTGTACAAACGTTGCAGGACACAAGAAAACAGGTGGGCAATGTTAATTAGTAAGCTCGTTAACAAATTTTTGATAATTAAAATGATAAGTATTGCAGTTAGGCGTCTAGTTGCAATTAGGGATTTGTAGATGGCCATTAGTAATAGCGATACCAGTTTTTTAAATTCCGGAAATGTGATTACCCTCGGTGTTGTGGCTCAGTAAGTCATGGTCATGGCTATCCAAGACGCCCGCATTTAAAAACATAGTTGTGGTTTAACTCTGATTAACCCTAGTTGAATTGCGATAGCAACGGCGGAAGCTTCTTTTGCCTGCTACATTATTCCCATTTCACGCGCTATCAATGTAAGGTGCTACATTATTTGGGGCACTAAAGCTCATCCTTTAAGAGTATGACGCGAGAGCGTAGGCTACCAACCCACATATAAATGAGAAGGGTTCAATGCTGCTGAACCGAATATGGAGTGAAAGCATTAGCTGCCGGTGAACGAGCGTTCTTCTTCTCCTTTTTCTTTCTCTTTTTCTTTTCTTGTTCTTGTTCTTCTCCTCCTCCTCCTCCTCCTCCTCCTCCTCCTCCTCCTCCTCCTCCTCACGGCTGTTCAAGGTCACACGTGGCCCTTCCCGGGACGACGCGACGAGCCGTAACCTGGCGCAGTATTGCTATCGCAATAAAACCCGTACTCTAAGCACTTCGCCCCAGCGCCGTCACACCATGATACAAATACACCCCACCCTTGGTTTCAGCCAGCATATACGATGCCCCGCTGCACCTTACTCCAGCGTTGCATTGCACGCAGCTGCCTGATGCTCCAGACTCCAGCCCACGCGGGAGAGTAGGCCACGGCGTACTTGTGCGCGTCTCGCCGCGTACGGCCGCAGGCGAGGTTGTAGATGCTGAAAGAGGAAAGCACACTATACAAGTATTTACATAAGGCAGAATACAAATAAGATTTGCGACGAGGTGCTTAGAGACTGATAAGGCCAGCTGACTCCCACACTATCTGCCTTTGCTCGCACTAACTCCAGCTTTCTGAGACACCACTTTTAATCGTGAGGCAACTGTGGGAGATTGTAAGCTATTGTTATGTACAGTCGTGAGCAAACGTGGTGTATAACATTCAGCCGGTGGCGGAACCCGGGAAAACTGCATTCCAACTTCATCTAGCGACAGCTGTCGGGGATCGAGACAGTTGCGGCGGTGCCCCATTTTATCCCAATGTTTGTGTCGCTGTGGCTGTCCCTATCACTATTGCTAGATGGCATTTCGATGCAGTTTTCCTGAGCTCCATCACCGGTTGAGTGTTGTATACCACTTTTTCTCACGACGGTACATGTTGATGGGAATGGTCAAAGCTTACGATGTATGGCTAAAATTTGCTTCGGAAGGTTATCCTGCGCTCTCATGGAGTAGCTAAATTTGCCCTAGGAAACCAACGTGCAGGCGTTTTTGAAAATAATTATGAGGCAACTGTTTTGTATTGTAGGATACTTTTGTGAAAATATTGACAGAAATGGACTAAGCTTCGGACGTGGAGCAACATTTGGCTTCGGAAGCTTCTCCTCTCAAGAGTAATTAAGACTGCTATCATAAAACCATCGGGGCTTAGTTTTGAAAACAAATGGCAAAAAAACAAAAACTAAAAGCCTACCGACAGCGAATCTGCGGATATAAGGTTGTTATCGTGGTGTTAAAAAAATACGCGAAAAAATTACGTTCAAAAATTATTTCTCAGAATTCGCCTAAAGCTCCCGAGTATCAGAGCGCTGATGACAGAAAAGAGGCGGCGTCCTCCTAGAGTCAGCTCCGACAAAGCAGTTGCCGTCCCGCGGCAGAATTGCCAGAGCCCCAGTTTTATGTCCTCAGGTTTGAAGCCGGCAGCCAGCGACGTCCGAGGGTCGCCCGCTCAACTCGACCGGGCGTAAGTAGAGCAGACCGCTGCGTCCTTCTTTTCCATTCCCCGGGATCGGTTTTTATCCCGAACGCGCACGCCATAAATGAGTGCTCAGTCCGGCGCGCGGTGTGCAACGTTGCCGGTCAAAGGGGAAAAAGGGCGAAAGCAGCATCCCACCCCTTAAGCGGCGGCGCCACACAGTCTAGTAGAAGCTGGCGCTACAGTAGCATGCACGAACAGCTCTTGGCTGGCGAGCTTGAAGTGTGCGCACCGAATCATGCCAACTTGAATTGTATGGCCGATGATGGACGGAAATACATCGCGTCGTACCCGTGAAAGCGAACCTATAACACACTTTGACAAGATGCGGCATTGGACACTGAATAATTGATTGGATCAGTTAGACGTACCCAGGTAAAAAATGCATAGGGTCCGTCCGGTGCGTGTACGTATTTCCGAACTGTCAACATATACTGTGTACTAACGTCCCAGATTGCCTTAACGTGCCCATTAGACGGCGATTTTGGCAGTAAAAAATCTTGGAATAAAGTCTAAAAGGGGAGAAACACTCTGGGGGATATTGTAAACTATTTGCTAGGCGGTAATTGCTATTTTGAAAGAAAGGGGGGAAAAAATGCGAAGAAAACATTGCTGGACTTATGGAGCAATTTTTTCTTAAAAGCGTCTCAGATTTCAGCATAAAAGCAACACACTCTAAAGTAATGGTGCCGAATGTATTGCGTGGTGTAAGTTAAAGAACTATAAGTAAACATGGGATTCTAACTGCGGTCATGCGCATTCAAAAGCAGGTCACTAGTCGATTGCTCCACACATGTTTTTTTTTAGCTCAAACTTTTACAGTGGTTTTTTGCTCTATTTACACGAAGTGTTGAGAATGATTAAAAATTGCATCTCAGGCACCCCAAAACGAACGGCAGAGCACTAGAAGGGAGGTAAGGCTGAGCATGCCAGCAATAGAGGCCGCCATTCCGGTGTAAAGTGTGCCTTTGAAAATATTTCTCCGAGATGAACAGTCATTTGGCAGAAATAGGATTTGAAAATAGAGATTCACAGTGTCGGTTCATCGTTTTCCATAAGCTGAGTAGTCCGATCAAAAAACCGTATCAAGGGGTTTGTGATCACACTGCACTTTTGTAAGCTATCGTATAGTATGAGGGGTAAAATAAATTCGCCTTCTTAAGGTCACCCCAGAAGAGTCCCCAGACACCCCAGAAGAGAATAGCGTATTTGCAAATGATGAAACAGTTCTAAATCATTTCAGGGACACGACAGAGACTGCAGTTCGCTCAAGAGACGAAAATGCCCTTTTTATTGAAGCCACGTCTTAACGGGAAATGCATCCGTATGTAGCTAGAGGAAGAAATGTCCTGGAAATCCAGAATGCACTGAACGCTAAATAGGAACGGGGAATAAACATGTAAATCAAGTCCCGATGCAATAGTGTTCGGGATACCCTGCAAATGAACCTTCTTTCAAAACCAGGCTGCGAGAAAGCGCACAGCAAGTATACCTTACGCATAAACCGCATTAAGTAAGGACGGCAGCAGAAGTTATAGGAGACGATTAGTGAGAATAAAGCGTTAACCAAATGCATCTACAAAAAAGCATGGAGTATAAGGTTGGAACTGCGGCGGAAAAACTTAAAGCAAGCGACAATGTTTCGCAAATAAAGATGTGCTAAACCTAGCCCATTTCACACCTGCAATTTCTTGCCCTCACCAACCAAGAGCCTTAAAATCAAGATCACAAAGGATGTAAATGATTTTCAATAACTGTTTTTCTTTTTCTTTAGTTGTTTTCAGAAAGTAGGACCTTACTGTATCGATTCCAATACCTATGCTCCGAGAATTTTGCTTAAACATCTCCCAAGCTTCAAGTAAATGCAGCATCTCGTAAAGAATAAGTCTCGAAAGCTAAATATACGCGTTCGATAAAATCCTCATTTTCAATCACTGTCGCCTTGAGCTTCCAGAGAGTCCATGGAGTTTGGAACTTTGGACCGGCGTAATCATAAGTAAGCCCAATAATCTTACTGCGATCAAAGGAAGGCACTTGCTTTATTCATAACAAGATATGCGTCGGGTAAGAAGAGCTAATTATACGTAGATACAATCCAGACGGGAAGGCGAATTTCTTTGGTTACGCGTATAGGTAGCGGATGTTGGCCCAGACAGTCCATTGTCTAGTAAGCTTGCGTTCTCAGTGGTGCAAGGCAACGCCGCAAAACTTCTATCAAAACGTTTGCTTGCTCATTAGGGTTACACACGCAGGGCTTAAAATCAGGAAAGTCTCGAGGGGTCTGTGACCCCCCGCCATTATTTAAGAGGCGTCTGAGACCCCTCCGCTCTCAATTGTATAAGGATTGAATATAAAGCAGGCCGCCATCTTTTATTCTTATCAGTGCTTGTCAGAACTTTTCTTCTCTGTTGTCTCGTCAATTTCACTGTCAGTTTAGTAAGAACCATTAAGAGATTTTCTAAAACTAGAGAAGGAGGAAAATAATTTCTGCCTTTGCATAAAACGATGTGCGAAGCAGGCACCAGCCGCGTTCTCTCTCTCCCTCTTTATTTTCCTTTCCACCTGTGATCGAATCACTAGAGACCCCCCTCCGATGGAGTCAGACTATAAGCACTGTACACACGCAGCCGGGGTCCCCATCAAAACAACATGACATTCACGTCAAAGAAGTCCACCCACGTTTTCAAAGAGCACTATCCACTTTGCACGACGATTTAAGGCGTAAGGTTGATGAACTGCCACAACTCTCCATACAACCGAAAGTCGCAAACACTGAACCGCCCCTCCGCACCTACTACGGTACACAATGTTTGAACACGGGACGATCTTTTTAAGGAATAGGAGGCAATCCTCCGAAACGCGACAGAGCGTGACACGCAAACATTGTAATTTGCTACAGAAAAAAAAAAAAAATCAGCAACAGGAGGGCCATTTGTGTCATGTCATCGCTATATATATATGAGGGGCGTCATAAAGTCTGTATTATCTGTACCGTAACTTTAAAAAGCATCACATTAGAGGCATAAAAAGCAATGTACATCTATCTACTCTTAGCGGAATATGGAAACTGTATTCTATATAGCACAGCATAATGCCTAAAGAGCATCAAGCCAAACATGGGAGCACCTTTTGGGAAATTGGATGCACTCCCAGTGATGCGTTTTCTGTATTTGAAAGGTGGGCATTCAAAGAAGATTCATGCCAACCTTCTGTGGTGAATAGCGATAATGTTAAAGCCTATAAGAACGTTGTTAAAGGATGCAAGACATTTTAGGTCACTTAAATAAGCCTCTACGACCAAGAACGGAGTTGCCTTGTGCTTAAAAATTGCGACGATAGCGGGGGTTCTAACGCTCGCTGAGCAGTGCATAACTGTCGAATAAATTGTGGGACATTTGACTGTGAGTGAACACTCAGTGCCTACCATTTTTCACAGCCATCTGCCTAATAACGAAGGTTGCTGCGAGCTTGAGAAAATATTTTGCCTGCTCCATGACACTGCACCAGTTCGCTCAGCACTGGTAACGGTGACAAATTCGGCCATCTTAGGCTGCGAAATATTGCATCATCCTCCATATTCACCCGACCCCGCATGAAATAACATCTTCCTCTTCCTTGCTACGAAGAACAGACTGCGCGAGAACATTTCCAGCATGAGGAGGAAGTGATTTTTCAAGTGAATATTCTTCCAGAACACAAATAATGAAGAGGTATATATCGATGGTCTACAACAGCTCGTCCGTCAGTGCAGAAGTGCGTGGTAGTATGTATATAGTGATGAAACCTTTACTTAAGTCTCATCTCTGTATCTGCTTTTCTTAATGCCAACAATGAGAACTTTATGAACGGCCTTCATATATCTTGATCTCCTGAAAGACGCGTTAATTTTCCGAAAGGAGTCGCCGCAGTTGTATCTGTTTTTGTGACGTGATGCTTTGTTTTTGAAGCTTTGTGCTTGTGGCGAATTTATGCCAAGCGGGAAGGACGCCCTTGACTTCGTTCGAAGACTCAGATATGCTTGCGGCGCGCACCGATTGGTGTAGGCACACGCGTACAGCGCAGGCCCTCATTTGAACTCTCGCCAGGCGGTTGGATGTGGTACTGCAGTTCAGGCAAGGTACACTCACTCGCTCGACACGTTGCCACTACAGAACACCGACTAGGCGACGTCGCAGTAGACATGACACCACTATTCGTGTACAGAACTGCAGCTTTCTCAACACTGTTGCAAGTGACAGGCGATTCCGCTGCAGGGAAACCCGGCGTCAGGAGACAGCTGCTTTTCCGGAGGAGGCTGAGATATGTCCTCAAATTCGCAGCAGTTGCGGTGCCGGGTAATCGTAACTTCATCTTTCGACGCGAAAGCATTGACTCTCCAGTAGGCATGCAATACCTCCGTAGCATCCATCAAATGCTCTTGTAGGGCTTCATCCGTAAAATGGGGGCAACACCGCAGCTTGTCTGCGTAAGAAACTGCGTTCTCTTCAGAACAATGACCAAAACACTGGTAATCACCACAAGTGGAGCACGGCAGCGACGGCATATATAACCCGCTTTGTGGCACCGGAGACACAACGGGAGGCCTTCCACAACTTAAAACGAGGCACTGAATATCGCAGCTTGTTAGAAGATGAGGAATATCACTGACAATGACACCACCAGCAAGCGTCAACAAAATATCTCGATTCAGTGTTCGCATATCTGCTCCCTTTCCGTGAACCTCCAGTTTTAAACCATGATCGATATTACGCCACATGACCTTAGGGCGTCGTGAATGTGTGCCTTCTTCAGATGTTCTGGAAACCGGAGCACCTTCATCTTGAGTACTTCAGACTACGGGTCATTTACGATGCAGCGAGGGCCGGTTTTTCACGCGATAGCGTATTGCGCTCGTTCGGCAGAAAGCCATCGCTGTACCTCACACTTGAGATATCGCGTGAGAAATGTCTGAAATCAGAATGTGAAATGTGAGAAATAAGTGGACGCTACCTAAATTTCGTTGCATCTTTGCACGCGGGGGGTGGAGGGGGGGGGGGGGGGGTGTATTTGTCCGTGACATTTGGGCCCGCCCTGTCAAGTATATAGGCGGTAGCGTACGAAATTTTTCAATGCACTGTAGCTGGCGTGCCTCAAATACACGTGGGCTCGAGCCGATTCCTCAGTATTTAAAAGTGGGATCTTTTAAAGCAGCAGGTTAAGAACCTTGCAATTGAAGCATCATCAAGGATCCCATTTTTGAAGCGCCTTCACATTCGTGCATTCAAGCGCACCTTGAACGAGCTGTGAGTTGGAAAAAAATTATCTGGGGTCGTATCATGATGATGTCAACAATATCAAAGCACAGTTACAACAATTTAGTGCAGAAAAAATATCAGGGTGCCTTGATTAGGTCAAGAACATGGATGTTCGTTAATGAACAACCATCTCGCCGCGAAGGCAAACTGCTCTTTCCAAGGAGGTTTTAGAAATTCTTTGCGGAAGTGATACGTACACTGACATGCCAGGTATTCTTGGAACCTTCTTTAACTATTATGCGTGGCTCTTTCCATCGAGCCAGCGATCAACTCATCATTTCTTTCTCATCTTGTACGGCCGCCTCTAGCGATCAACTCTGCGACAACGCCTCATCGAATAAGAAAGCCGTGGGAATTCCTTTTTGCCACAGACTGTCGGTTAATTGAATATTATTTTCGCCTTTTTTAAACCTTGATTTGGTTTAGTATTTTTCACTGTGTTTTGTACGGAACTCTTGCCCCTACTTACTATCCCTGTAATACTTGCTTTGTTATTTTTATAGTCTTCTTTTATCGCAATGCTTTGCTCAATTGTGTTTTTTTTTTTTCCCCTCTTGTAATTTACCGAGTCCTCTTTTATCACTATCGTGCCGTGGCGTTTCTTTTCCTTTAGAGCGCAGCTCTTAGACGTCCGCTCCTGCGTTTCGCGGTGTCGTTGCCGTCGCCGTCGGCGTTGTCCCTCGTTGCCTCCGCTGCGTGTACCCCCCCCCCCCCCTTCCGCCTCCCCCCCATTCTCGTGTACTCCGATTGCTGCGCGCTCTCCTGCTGCCACCGGTCGCCGCTGCGTGCAGCCCCCCCCCCCCCCCCCCCCCCCTTCTTGCGTGGCGGCAACGGTGTTCTCTGGCTGCTGAAGCGCCGGCTCGGCATCAGCGGCGGATCACAGTGCGTGCATCCCAAGCCGAAACGCTGAGTCACGTTGACTTGACTCGCTAGCGACCTCAGCGGCATCATGTCAGTCGCTGCTATCTCTTCGCCGCGCAACATTCCAATGTGCCCACGCGCTTCCTCCCTCGACCTCCCGATCCACAAAGCTTCGTTCATGACAGTCAAGAACTGTTAGCGGAGTGTTTCTTGAAAGAATATGTGTGAAAGATAAAAAAGTTGTCCGTAATTGTACGTACATGTCTTGCTCGAATTCTTTGTCTCAGCCGGTCTCAACCTATCTAAAAGCTGATAGAGGTCATGAGCTGCGCTCAAATTTCACATTAGGAAGTAACGTAATTATTGGCAATTTCTTGTTCTAATATTATTATGCAGTGTAATTTGGACTACTAGCTATAAATATTCAATTGCTTGAAAAAAAAAAAGATCACCTTCTTGGACTTATTCCTCAAACACACACTGACACACGTACTTCAAGCGTTGACCGGCCTAACTTTTAACTGTGTTCTCAAACCTCGTAAAGGGACGACGGGTAACCGTAAAGGGGATCCCGCGCCTCTGTTGGACGTAAAGGCGGGGGGTTTGTGACATAACTGGCGCCCGCAACAGGACTGGTCAACCAAGTGTCGGTGAGGGAGAGAGCAGTAGGTGCAAATTTCTTTTTGTTTTTTACTCTTGTGTCCTAGCACTGCATAGCGCTTCCCACCTAAGGTGGCCGAATCAGAGTTAGAATGACTTGTTGAGTATGGCCGAACTTTTGGCTTTGAGGGTCAAGAGCGGCTCAAATGGGTGGAGCACGAGCGACCTCGTCGCAGAGAGGAACGCAATGAGGAACGTGCACGACGGAAAGACGAGGCAGAACTAGAGTCTCATAGAGGGACGACGGGTAACCGTAAAGGGGATCCCGCGCCTCTGTTGACCGCACCGTGGTTGACCGTAAATGCGGGGGTTTGTGTTAGTGGCTCTATAACGTCTGTCCGGCGGTCTGATCTTCGTTGCATGCAGCTTCTTCCAAGCGAGTAGGTTTTTCCTTGGCGCCTTTTTGTGTGTGTGTGTGTGTGTGTGCCGGTCAGCGAATTATTAAGTGTTCCATTATTAAAAAGAGCAGGGACTAAGAGCTTACTTCTCCCTCTATGGGACTCTTCTTCCGCTCTTCTAATGTCTTTGTATAATTTGTTCACATTCCGTTAGACAGGCCCGCGCCATTGCAATGACAACATAGACAGCCGTTCTGACGCGGTCTTGCCGCCCTTGGTAGAGTAGAAGAACACAAAAAGCCCCCCCTCCCCCAATGCTAGCCCTATAAGCAGAAAAGCGGAGCACGGTCGGCAGAGCGTTCGACCAAAATCTGACGAAGCCCGTAGCGCCATCTGTAGCCCACTCAGTGACATCGCTGCGGTGGCGTTCTCCAAAGGCGAACGACAGAAAGCGCTTGTCGCTGGCGCTCGATCAGAACTGGTATCGAGAACCAAGGAGGAGGAGGAGTTCATTTCACAGAGGTGTAAAGAACACGGAGTACCCGGGTTCGATCCCGACCTCGGCTGCTGCGTTTCGATGGAGGCGAAACGAAGAGGCGTCCGTGTGCTGTGCGATGTCAGCGCACGTTAAAGAGCCCCAGGTGGTCGACATTACTCCGTAGCCCTCCACTACGGCTCCCCTTTCTCTCTTTCCACTTTCATTCCCACCTTCCTCCCTTCCCTTACAGCGCGGATCAGGTGCCTACAGAAACAAGTGTGATAGATACTGCGCCTTTTCCTTCCCGTGAACCAATTATTATCATTATTTTGAGGCTGAAATGCAGAACTGCGGGAAAAGAAAAACAGGGAAAAGGCAGTGGACGCAGAAGCAGCACGTAAAACCGATCGATCGAAGTAATCCGGAACAAAGCAGCGAAATGAAAAGAAACTAAGCGTAATGCTGTCCTGGAGGTGAGTGTAACTAAGAAAGAATAGTTAAGTAAACTGATAAAATTAACTTGATGAGCTGCTCGCATCATAAATGCGAAGGGTCAGCCTTGGCGAAAAGTGAAACCGAAAGAGTGCTAAAGATAGCAATACTTACAATCCTTGCGGTAATCGTACACGATAGACGGACTCAGCTATTACTGTTTCTACTTGCATGTGGGTCATGATGGCCGTTTTATTTGTCGTGGTTAAAAAAAAAACAAGAACGTTACAGTATAAAATGAGAGACAAAAATAGTCTAGATTTTTTTCTTATGGAGGTCAATCCAGCCAAGGAAGAACAACTAGATAACCATGCGAAAAATATGAAAAATATTGTGCAGTGTGGTCATAACGTAACATTTTTGTGTAGTTTTGTAGTACATTTTTTTAGTCTGCAGCTATTTATGTGGTAGTTTTCTGTAGTGTATAGCTTCTTAGTACTCTGTCATAACTACACAAAATTCTGAAGTTACTACAGAAATTTCTGCTGTCCCTACAGGCTCACAGAAACTGTGTTGGGACAAGAGAAAAATTTATGTAATTTTTATTTTCGACTGGGAAGTATAATCTAAGTTCGGGCCCAGTAAACACATACAATAAACACCCTTTGTTATTAATTTAAACCTGTTCTGTCTTTTTATTTGACCTCCTTTGGACATAATTACTCAAGTCGGTTTTCGCGCTCACGTTGTCTGTTTTCCGTTTGCGGGAGCGTTATAACTTATAACTCTCGATAGGCGAAATAACTCGCGCATGGCGCTTTCCTATAGCAGCAGCGCATCGTAGATATTGCAAGTTGTGGTACCACTTCCTGTTAACTGTAGTGGGGTTTTACGACTTTACGATAGAAGTCGCCACTGTCGATCAGGTGTCGTGACGAATATGGATGCGCTGGCTGACTTGCCGCGCAGCAATTGTATAATTGACCCCCCTTATAACAAGAGTAATCTAGGACAGCATTCTTGGAATCAAGGGTGCAAGGCTGCAGGCAGAGCAGAAATGCAAGGGAATCCTAGGCAATATTGTGTCGGAACATTAAACGCAATTTTATTCTTTTGTGTAGGTCAAACATTAATTAATATTTTTTACTTACTTTTTGTATGTTTTTTAAATGATACTGATAAACGTAGGGATAGGCTTTTCCAAACTCTAATTAAACATTCACAAATGTAAAATTTGCTAAAATGGCGGAGCAACCCTGCAAGATCACGCAAGCCCACCAGTAGTGCTATAGATCTAAGCACCCTGCAAGGACCAACAAATAACGAAGGCGACGCTAGAGCTGCAGAATACAGCACATGCAGTAATTATGAACGTCTACAGTCTACTAGGGTTTAGCTCATATAGAAATTGTTCTGGGGTGTAACATGAGGGACTGGGGCGAATGCATATGGGTAGTAAGCACAACAAAACAGTGGGGGGGTACCATTCATTCCACAGCAGAAACTATCGGAGAGATTCGTTTGCAAAGTGCTGCTAGTTGGAAATCATTATTAATGTAAAAACAGAGAGAAAAGGAGAAACACTATTTAAATATCTCTGTAATTTTTTATAATTATGATTTAAGCCTCATAACAACATTTCACACAAAGAATTACAGCAGTGATAGCGGAAACGTTAAAGTAACACAAAACTTTTCTTTTTTTAACTTGCAATCACCTGTCTCCTTGGTGTCGGACTTCTGCTTTGTCCTAAAATTCTAGGAATGGTAGCACTATTTCATATTACCCATATTCACGTCAATGAGTGCAATATGCGATAGCAGTAAAGGGTTAGAGTTATGTCTGCAGTGTTGCCCCACATGTCGCGGCTTTCGATACCATGCAGACGACAAAATATCAGAACAGTGCATGTAAGGAGCTTTCCCTTTTCCAAATAATCCAAATTCATATAAACAATAAATGAGATAAACACTAAAGTTTGTTCTCCGCATAAGAACTAGCGCTATCCAAGCTGCTATATGATATGCTTTACAATTGAATGCAACTCACCACTCCGTGAACTGAAAGATTACGCGTAAGTTGGTCACTACCAACGTGGAATCTTTGGATTCGGCTCGTTTGAATGTAAAACTCTAGATATGATTGAAAGTTTTGCTCCAGGAACTTCGTTTATTAACAATTCAGGCTCTGCTTATGAAAACAATAGTTTCAAATGATTATGCTAAGAATTCAGCATAATAACAACTAGAACATTCATTGTGTGCAATCAGGGGTACTGAATCTTCAACAACGTAATTAGTTTAAAAAAAAAAGCGAATACCAGCCTTCTGTCACGAGCGATGAAATGACAGCCTTCCTTTTTTTGTGTGTGTTCCTACTTCGACAGCGGGAAAACTAACTACAGTCGGTCTCGGATATACTGAACTCCAAGGGGGTCATCGATATATATATAATTCGATATACAAAGTATGCCAACAGATGAGCTTCCCTGTAACCCAGAAGCGCGCATACTTATGTGCCCACGCTAGAAACACGTTTCCAGCAGCAATACGCGTCCTGCCAGCCCACTGGAAGGCCACCGCTCCCCCCAGGGTGCAGCTTCTTGCGAGGTGCACCGGCGCGTCGAGCGTCACATCGCGCCAGGCGTCGGAAAGAAGGGCGCGCTTCTGCGTGCCGCTTCGCGGGCGCGAGAGCGCCCTCTCAATATTTCACAGGGACAGGTCGGGGTGTCATATCTCGCGTCTTGCGCCGTGTGGCACAAGTGCCCTTGCCTTCGGCTTGGGGTTGGCATCACAGTTGCTGAGAACAGGAATTCGGGAAAAGCCCTACTGTAACTTATCATAAGAGGTCTAATTTTTGTTTCTGGTAGACTATAAACGTAATAACTCAGCTTATATACGGTGCAAGTGGTTTCTGCTCCTTCAGCAGCGAAGCAGGCGACACGAGAGGCAACGCAAACCTTCGGTTAGCAAGGCTGGATTTGTCGCACGACAAGAAGTGCATCGAACTTTGGCTTCTCCGCATGGCAGCAATGCCGCGTTGAAAACAAGCATGCCAGTCCGAAGGACACTTTCAATCGGACTCGCGGTATTGCAGCGTTAACACTGCCAGCAGGCGGCCAAGGCTGCGTAGCCAGCCGGTTCCGCGCCCGAAAAGTGATCGTCGGACACCGTCTAGAGAAGCACCCCTTGCAGGGGCACAGCGCGTAGTTCGATATATCGAACGTTGCGCTGAACGGGAGTTCGATAAAGGCTAACGCCAGTCCTGTTCTTTTACATAGGATTTTCAAAAGGATATTCTGACTGTCCGATATAAGCAATAACTCGATATATCCGGGTTCGATATCCAGCACTGACTGTAGCTAGAATGTACGTAGGATATATAATTTTTTTCTACTTCACCAGTCCCAAATTCAAGATTAGTTGCAAAATAACAAAAAAAGAAATGATGGGACAGCCTGTAGTCGCATCACTTCCTGTCTGTGCCTGCCATTTAGTTAGAATGAGTTTAGGGAGCCAGTACCAACTAGTCCAACCGGCAAGCACTTAGACAAGCACTTGCTTGCGTGGCGACGGGGCTGACGATCCTTTCTTTACCGCGGTCTTCTGGATTCCGATCTGCCGTCGATGTTTTCATCAATACTCGCAGTAAATCATGAAGTAGCGCTGGACATGGGAATAAATGAAATCGCACCTGGAACTGTCCAAGCTATAAATGAGGCTCGCGCTGGCAAATGAGGCCTCACGAGTGAATTTGGCTCAATTTGGTTCGTGTATCAGTAGGATATCAATCATATTTCATTTGAAATAGTATTTGGGCGAAGGAGTTTTAGGCATCAAAGCGCCCTTCTGGTTGTCGTAATTTATTTGCAAAGATATAATAATATGCTTACAATTACATGTAATTTGAATTAGTTTCGTCTCAAGACTTGGCTCATTTCGAAACAAAACATATTCTCATATATTCTGACGGATTTCGTAGCCTAGCCATCAACAGTACGCGTTGTTTGCAGCATAGTGTATTCAGCCCGTTTGCAGCACATGAGCACATCATCGCAGAAAATATTTAGAAAACCGAGCGATCAGTCGTTTATGATGTCACGAAGGGCGTCATTTTGACAGAGCTACTGCGAAATGTGCCACTTTAGTCTATCTCCAATTATTAGGATATGCCGTGATGCAGGTGAACAATTTGTGCCCGTTGCGGACTGCTGTGCAGATGCATCTGGCCACCGTTCGGTATCTCTTGCGCGCATCGCTTGCATCGCGCTTGTCGCGGTCGCTTGGGCGCAGCGATTCCTCTGGATAATACCTCCCGAGTTTGTGATATAGCGGCCATAATTGTATTACCATAGAGATGCGCAAGTGCGCGCGCGCCCCTAATCGGCGGGAGAGAAAAGTTGCATCCGTTGCATGCTGCAGGCCCCGGCGGTCTGCCGCGCGCTGCGTGAAGCCGCAACGACGGCACCGCACGCGTGGAAACCGAAAGCCGTCCGAGGTGCAATGCTTTCCGGCCAATTATCGGCGCCCTCGCTTGGGGGGAGGGGAGGGGGGGGGGGGGGTGCTCGCAATAAGGCGGCCGAGAGAGCGCCGACCCAAATTCGCCGCTTTCGGCAACCTGGCCGAGGGTCGCGGTGGTGTGTTCGGGCTCGCATCGAGGCTACCTCGGGAGTCCAATCGACCGGCGCCAAGTGGGCGTCGCGTATCGACGAGCTCTCGTTAGCAGCTCGGGCCTCATTAGGGTCGCCGGCGAGCCGCCCCGCCCGCTTCCCCGCCGTCCCGCACATCGCGCCGCGAACGCTGTCCACGAAAGAGATTATGGCCATCGACAGGGGCCGCCCCGCCCGCGCGCTCCCGACACTCCGGCGATAACTCAAGGCGTGACATTCGTTCTCTGCTGGCCTCCTCTTCCGCGGGTCGCTCGTTTCCCGCCGTTATACTATGCGCGCGCGCGTGTGCCACACACACGTACAAACACTCGCGCACACACCCGTCGCTTTGGACAGTTATCGTCTGCACATCTAATGTGTCAAGCTTGCAGGAAAAGCATACCCCAAATTTCTGGACAAGGGAAGCTGTTTATGGAAAGTAAGATTAGAGCGCAGCAAACAATATTTCCGCATATCCTTCCTCAAGACTCTTGCGTTTTGCTCCTGTGGATTCAAAAACTCACCCTATTAGTTTTATACAGCAGACTTAACTACTTCGTGAAAACGCATGAGACTTTAAAAGTAGGATTTTAACTCTTTCGAGACTGGGAGAAACCAGGTGGTTCTGAAGGGGCCTTTGAAAAAAGAAATTTGAACAAAGCTAGTATATAATATACAAATATATAAAGTCTCTTTCATAAAAAAAAAATATATATTTTGCTTAGGCGGTATGTATAACATGAAGCAAAAATCTTCTGGAGTGAATTTTTGGAGCAAAAAGTGGGTAAAATGTTGAACAACATTGAATACAAAAAGGAGAAACGATAATAAAAAATTCAGAACATGCAAAATGTGGCACAATGTTCCTTTCTTGCATGTCAAGATATGGCTCGCATGTTTGTACGTGTATTCCATTGGTAAAGCACCAGTGAATCCCACCTTGTTCTTTCAAAAGCGGGGCTTCACCTACGGTTTTTATGTCAGGCGACGAAACAGCTCCGTGCTGTTGTCAATCGCAAGTGAAGTCTCCAGCGTCACAAAAAAACGTTCGTTTTTTTTTTCTTCTTTTTTTGCACATAGCACAGCCTGCAAACAGCTGCATTTTTGAAGTTGTTGCGGTTCCTTTTTTGGAGGTTTTTAAAGCATGATGGAGTTGGAGCTGGGTTGTCATCGATATTTACGATCTGGTAAAGAAGCTCTTCTGTGTGCTAGCTCAGGGATAACAACAGGGGAAAAGTCAAGGGCTGACAGAAATTTGTTTGTCGAGGTTCTCAAAATTAACAATGCTCCCATTGCTGCCCAGGTACACCCCTGGTTACCGAAGCAGCGAAAACGTCATCCTATTCTGCGTCGGCGTAAGTTGGTGAAAGCCATAGGTGGCTGAAACCCTAACAAATAGAAATAATACAACGAGTACACGCAGTTAGCACGTGTAACCGCTCTTGAATGAGCTAAATATAAAGGTACTCTCACTTTGGAGAACTAGCTGACGCTCCAGTCTGATTGCCTCTTGAATCATCATCGAAATAGAATGCAGAGCTCGAGATGTCGATTTCAAATTGTTCGCTACTGCTGTCTTTCGGGAAAACCGAAGTTGAAGCAGTCGAATCACGCGAATCACGCTGAATTCGTAGGCCATCAAAAGGCGATTCTGACGCCATTTTTATTGATATTTGAGACCGGCCCGCTGTGATAATCGCCGTGCGCCCCTTTTGCTCTTAGGTGATTAGGGGATGCCAGTATAAAGACGAAATCTCTGGGTGGAGCGATCTATTCACAGGCGCTGTGCTAGTGTGTGAAACTGCTTATCAGGGTGACATTTGTGGGCCTTGTACTGCGCGCTACAATTTTTAAAAATAAAATTTATTTTCGTGTCTGTACTGCCTCCTACCTGGTGTCCGTCGTAGCCATCAGTATATATAGCCCCGGGGCTAAAATAAATCTAAAGCCAATTACCTTTCTCTTAAAATGTTGGGCCTTTAAAAAAAAATACAAAGCGGCCGGTATAATTCGAATGCTGCAAGTTGCAGCGCCGCATTGCCAGTCCGAAACTATGTAAAGCAAGTTGCACTTTACCACGGCGAGCTGCAAAACTGGCAGCGTCGCGTTTATAACTGTAGTTCTTTGAACTGTGGAATTAAATAGGTGGGACTAGTTATTTCCATGTGAAGCAAAGGTTAGTGAAAATATGAAAGCGCAGGGGTGCCCCTTAGTGTGGGAAATGGTTTACAAATGTTTCCATTGACATTAAATGCTGCCAACCTCCGTCCGACAACAGTCACGAAGGACGAAGAGGGTGTTTTGAGGAAAGGAAAGTGTGGAGCGGGGCTCTTGCTCGGAGTGCGTGCTTTGTTCGTTCAAAGAAGGGAAGGAAAAGGCGAAATGGGTGAAAAATAGGAGGGAAAAAAGAGTGCAGACATATACCGGTCTCGGCAGTCTGTATACGTATGCTGGCCGCCAGGTTCATCGTAATTCTCTTGGTTTGATGGACTTTCAGACGTTATCATTACCGACCGAGCTACCAGTCACACTTTTTTAAAAGTGCTTTCCAGGCTATCGTGGTTTTCCTGCGTACAGGAACACACACAGCCAGCATTGAGGGCCCACCAGCTACGTAGCCTCTAGAAGTGGAATTCTCTTTTCTTCCCTTTTACCGACCGTGTCAAGCTCCTCCTAACTAATTTTGCGCCTTTGGTAACAGGTCCATTTACACGGCGTTTCACAAGACTTAAGCTGAAGGTTAAAAAAGAAAGTGGGAAACCGAAGATTAGTGAACCAAATAACATACCTTTTGCCGTCGTTGGGCTATATACTCATAGCATTCCTTTTATTCTACTTAATTACCTTTTTACCTGAGATTGTGCAAAAATTTCGATATTTGAATAAGTACATACAACCACGCGAAAGAGCAGCAGGCAAAGGAGAAACCAACAGTAATCACTACCTAACCTGCCTTTCTCTGTTATTTTTACGAAATTTTTGATATTCGCTTTAGTGCTGAGTTCGTTATGTCAAGTTTTGTGTGCATGTGTGTGTGTGAGGGGGGGGGGGAGGTTACAAACAATTAAGTGATACAGTTTTTCTGGCAACTTGCCTCCTGCGTCGCCGTTTTTTTTTTTTTTTCTTCTGAAATTTAAAAAAAGTTTGCGAAATATTACACACACAAAAAAAAGTCAGCCTTGACTGTGCTGACGCGCTACCATATTCTAGGAGTCCCAGATCTCCCAACTGTCTCTTGAACAAATGGCCGCCCGCCGCTCAATCCGTAGGACTGCATAATGATACAAATATCGGAGGTTACCTTAAACTGCGCAAATGCCCTGCTTAACTGCTTTAGTTCACTGATTCACAGCGCGATCATCCTTTTAGGTAACTCAATACAATGAGGTGTATACAGACCGCGCGATCGCAGCCGGACACACCCCGAACATATCCTTTGCAGCAAGATATGTTGTTCCTAAGCCGAGGAATGTATCTCGTACTCGTAATCAGCAAAGTTCTAAATATTTAAATCAACATAATTGTGCTTCAAATTTTTTTTTCAGAGGTTTAACGTGCCTAAACCTAGTATAACATGAGAAGTTATCTTTGGCAAACACAAAGGCGACGAACTTTATGATCAAAGGTCAAGGACTGAGATTTCAAAGGTCCAGGCTTCCCACATACCTCCTGGTTTTCCCGTAAAGTAGTCACTAGCAAGTTAGCTACCAGTATTCACAAAATCGCAGCTACAAGGCGAAAGAGGAAGTCTTGTAGCTTTCACAGAAACTTAGTGCCTGAAGCAAAATGCATCTGTGGGCACTTTAACTCCGCCTTTAATTGCATGTCGCGTCAGTATTAATGGTGCCCGTTACAGGCTCATTTGAGGATCCGCATCATGAGGATCCGTACAGCAAAAAAATAATTTTGGAATGATGAATTTACTTAAGACGTTAATATAACAGAGCTCTTACACTTATGATGAGAAATTTGTGTAATATACACAGGCGCCACAAATGCAAACGATTATCATTCCCAATAATTACGCATAAGTAAGTTATCTAAATAGGCGATAGCTTGAGGCATGTGCTGCGCTCTTGCATTATGAATCTGGCAGCGCTGAAGCTTGCTCCGCGGCTCTAACTGGGGCTTGGAATGACTAATACTTCATCAGCAAAACAAGCAAGTTTTGGGTACGCGGCTTCTTTATTTCTTCAAAGCTGCACTAGCTCGAACTCTGGGGGGGGGGGGGGGGGGGGGGGGATTCTGTGGCCAAGTATTCGTTGAGCTCGTCCCTCAGGCTGTGTGCCTTTCACGGCGCCGGCCGTTGCTGAAACGCCTGGGATGAGAAACAAGCGGCAGCTCAAGTACGGTGGATGTTTTGACTATAGGCGCTACGTCCGGCGTCCGCCTAGGCTATATCGAGGTAAGAACAAGCCACAACATAGGCGCGTGACAGGCCACAGTGCGGCACGAGTCTCGAAGCGGATACCTAAACACCTGCACCGATGTTGCCGAAGCGAGAGACGCGAAAGTCGGAACTCAATAACCTACAAGAGACCCTCCTGCTACTCACTGACGGGCCACGTGCGCATTGAGGAAAGGAGGATTGATGTAGGAAGAGAAGTCGATACTCTCGCGCAGGAAGGACACAGGAAACTATTCCTGCTGTGCATTTGACGCGTCCAGTGCACTAGAGTCATGTCTGCGCTTTCGCAAAGTTTTGTGTACTTAGTTTAAGGTAGCCCGGCAGACTAACGCATTCCGCAGCATCAACTGCGCGTTGTGGGGAAAAATCCACCATTTAGGTAGAACCTGAGCTATGTGTAACGCAGCCGGTGCCAGAGTTGTGCAGAAGTATAACGAGTCGGATCTTTAATTGCGAGCTGTGCATTGCTAGCGCCTGTCTTCATAGGTCGTTAAGTCGCCACCCATCACAGTTGTCTTAATATTGCCTTTCTCGTTCGCCGCATAGCGTGTCGAACCTTGGAGATTCACCCATAAGGCCCAGTTAACATCCATCATTACGATCCAAAAACGGCCATTAAGAATTACTGTGAACTTTTGTTATACCGATTCCACAAAACCTTTATTCGAAAAGCTTTAGATACTTCTATCTTAACTTTTGCGCTATAAAAACATAAAAATACGCCTGAATGTGTACATAATGCCCTAAGGTATAACCTCTCCTTCCGTAATCATCATCATCATCACACCCACTTCAGGGTAAATGCCACTCCCATATCTATCCAATTACCCGGCCAATATATAGTGGTCCTGTCTTGAAAATAGTCTGGAAGTAGCGAGTTTAAAAATAGAAAAAAAAAAATATTTTAGAAACAAACTCTCGCCGCTGCGGACACAATATGCTGCAAAACTCCTTCAGTTATCTAGCTAATTAAATAAACCTCACTAAATAACCACGGCTTCAGTGAACGAAATCAGCTGTGGCTGTGGCTCCACTGCCCCTTTCCAGCGGCAGGCCGATATGTCTGCGCTGGTTTCTTGGTCCGCTTCAGGCAGTCGGCGGTGCTAGCTCACCGCGCTCCCTGCAACCATCGCCAACATATCAGCCTACCGCTAGAACTCGGCTTTCGAGTCTTTGCCGCAGCTAATTTCGTTCGCTCAAACCACGAATGAGAGCACAACATTCGTGGCGCGCGAATGCGTAGTCACGTGATTTTTTTTTTTTTTTTCGCGGGCTTTCTTTAGAACTTGGAAAAGAATACACGTGAGGCTTTCTTTATCCGAAATTAATGGAATGGGAGTTTTAGAAGGGTGCTCTCCAACTTTGTAAATCACATTCAGTGTCTAAAGGCAATAGTTAGTGATTTAGAGAAATTACCTTAATTACTGACTAGTTAATAGCAAAATAAAAAATTGCATGTGGTGCGCTAGATGGCTGGCAGTTGTAGCAAAGGTTTCTCTGGTATACCTCAAATGTTCTATTTTTTAACCCTTGGCTAAAATTAATTTGGACACCCTAAATATATATATAATTTCTTTTCAAACCTTGATCATCGGCAGTGTTCGACAGAATTCTTTTTTTTTCTGTATTTAATTAAAGTACCTTTCACTCGTAAAAATTATTACAGTGCTAATATATCAACAGCAGAAATTAAGGAACAAAACAAAAACAATCCCTAGGCCCTATGCTTTCGGTGGCCTCGCTGACTGCTGGCTTCTTTCATTTGTATAAGACCATTTTATTTAGGAGGTCGCCATTTTGAAAATGTGGCGCCGTCTATGTTCTGTTTTTGTCCCTAGAGCCATGCTGGTATGCGCGCACACATTTGTTGTATACCCACAGTGCAGGACGGCGGTGCCGCATATAGACGTTTCTGTTCTGGTTTTGTCTGTGTTTGCGTTAGAAAAGCTCCTGGATTACGGCAAAGCATTTTCTAGCAGTACTGACGCCGTTTCGTGGAGCGATGGCCGGAACTTCGGCAGATGACGGGGCCGGAGGCAGTGGCACCGGCGTTCCGATGATTGACATAGGTAAGCGGATTTTGTTGAGTTTGTGAACTAATGCAATACAATTGTCGCACTACTATCTACGACGGCTGTCGAGGAAGCGACACAGACAGCGCCAAGCTTCTTTTATGCTATTTAATTGCGTTCGATAGGCTACGATTGCCAGCCAGGATAACACAGCTATTTCATGAATGTTTACGTTAGCGGGACTTCACTTTGCTTGAGTACACTTGATGTGTGTATGCGATTTTTATTGTTTGATCAGTCCCGATACTGAACTCGTTTCGTGAAAGCTGACCGGTATACAATTCATGATTTCGAACACGTACTACAGTGCACTTCTCGACGAGATACGTGTCGTGCCAAAATCAAGCGCTCGATCCTCTGTGCGCTCTGTGTTTCAGCGCGTTATCAATGAGATAAATACTCACTAACGAGCAGATCCAGTGATCGGTACGAGATTGTTTACTCAGCTAGAGCGTGTAGACACCGAGCGAAGGCAACGTCTACACTTGTTGGCGTCGCGTATGTCACCGTCGATAGTTTGGGGATTTGGCCACTGAGCGATCAATGACCGTTCTCTCTGCCTCGTTTTTTTTTTTTTTTTTTTTTTTCTCGTACGTAGCGTCCTCTTTTCACTTGATGAAAGAGGAGTGTTTCGGCCGTAAATAACTCACGCTGAACAAGTCAAGTTAGATCACAGGTTGCGCAGCTACTAGCTACGCGGCAGTAGAAATTCGCCGCGCCTCCCTTTCTTCTATTGTGTTTTGGCGAGCACTTAGAGCGCTTGCAGTCCTCTCCAAGTTACGCTTTTTCACACGAGTTTTCTAGGCTTTGGTATCTAGACTGGGGCAGTTAGCGCACTCTTGTTTTGCCAAGGCCCATTGTTTGCGGTAATAACCTTGCTGTTACATTGCTTCCTTGGCATGTAATTAGGTGATATAGCATGCAACGAGAATTTTGAAGTGTTTTTTTTTTTTTTCTGTTTCTCTTCGCTACTTCCTTCCATTGCTCTGATTATGTGCCCTTGATATTTGTCTGCAGGTGACAAGCTGTGCAGCCATCCAACTGTTGTCACTGACTGGAGTGACGACATAAAGAAGTGACCGCGCGTGCAGATGCCACACATTATTTTTTACCTCCTTGAGAAGAAAGCGTGTGACCTCAAGGAGGTGAAATCATTCAGGAGCATGCAGTCGTACTCGTATTTGCAGAGTGGTTGGGTTGGGATGGTGCTCATGCATACAGTAGATGAGCAATTGACATTGCTGAAATGCCAGGCCTCACAGTCAGTCAAAGTTCTTCACGAAACATGGGTGTGTTGCACAATAAACCTTCCGTTCATAGCCCAGCTTAAGCATAGGTATGGAGTTCATGGCAGTACGTTGTCCACCAACAAAGTGTTCCGAGCACACACGAGAGGCGGTCGATGGCACAAAATCCTTTCTGTTGACGCTAGCCAGCCAACGCCGTCGCTCGTCTTCATCGGACGGAAAACGATGCAGTTGAAACAGATCGCACCCGCACTGATGCCGCGGCTGTTGATGCTGTGCACATGGCTCTGCGCCTAGTTTTTTTCGCTTACGATAGTTGTTGGAGCAGCCAACAACGGCGCAGGGGTATCCTGATGACCTCGGCTCACGATTCATGGTCACAGTTTGCGTGAAAACCAAGCAAAAGCTGTTTTATCGCGCAAAAAACAGCACGAAAGGCAAGTTCTCAATGCAAATGCTATGGCCAACTTGCCGCCCGCGCATACCAGCGAGAAAGGGGAGAGGAGGAGCGGCTCCGCGCGCGCCGCTTCGAGGCTATTTTCCTCCTCGCGGCGAAAACGGTCTATAAACTTGACTCGTAAGAAGGGCTGTCATTCCCTTTTTTATTGTTGCGGTCAAACGTATGCGTATTGAACACTGTGCCTGCTGAATACTGACAATAGAACCTCAACTAGCTTGTGGGTATTGGTCCGAAAAGTGCTTGAAGATTTTGTAAATTTTCTCAATAAAATAAAATCAAGCAATAAAAAAATTGAGCGGTTTCACCTTCTGCACCCTTAGGTATTTCCAGCGCGCCGGATCCAAGCTGATGGCGGGGGCTTGCCGGACGTTAAGTCATGAACACTCAGGGGGCACCACGCGAACTCGAGGCATTTCTATCAGCAAAGTTGGCGACCGATAAGCAAGAACAGCGCAAGCTGGAATATTGGCAACAGCCTCCCTCTAGATGTCGAGTTACATTTTAAGACCTTGTACGCCCAAAGGCTTGTTGAACGATACGAAAGCAGTTCAGACGTAATGGCTTCCGACTGCCGGCTTCCATTGCGGATCCTCGTTCATGTATTGCTACTCACTTATTCTCTAATCAGATAAGCTATGTCTATATTCTCTCTCACGCACCCATTAGCATAAGTCGTAAGATACCGTGCTATACGAATGACCACGCGACCTTGTTATAAATACCCGCTTTAATCAGGCCACACGTATATGCCTGCGTGGCCCAGCAGTAGTATGTCCAACTCGGAATCAAGGATCCTGGAAGGATGCTCTCCGATCTCACCCTCCAATCTCAAAGGCGACGTCCGAGTTGGCAGCGCCTGATTAATCGGCCATGTCACGTGGTCTCGCGACGTCACTCATCCCAACGACCAGTAAGTGTACGGCTATGTCACCTGTTAACTAGCACCCGTCGTAGACACGTCCGTGATTTTTCGCACACAACGCCGACGCCAGATTTTCAGGATAACGGGGCCTTCAGCGCTATTGCATCCTGCTAACATCCGGCTGCAGTTTGATCCAAGGCGCACACCGACGGGCGACGAAAAAGGAAAGCAGGCGAACGCCGTTTTACCTTAAGAGAAGCTTTTGTGAGCAATAATCAGGGCGAATATGAAGGTGTATAGCGGGTGTTCGATTTTCACTCTAAGGTGACGCACACGATTAAGGGCACTCTCACTTTCAGAGCAAGGTGTGGAGAAGGATAAAAATAACTAGTTTTGTTGTTGAATGTTTCACCTTTGATCCTCTGGATGCTGTTGTAAAGCCACCTTTAAGTTGTAAGTATGGGAGTTGGGAGCAGCACGGCGGTTCGGATTTCGAAAATGGCCATTCAACCACAAAGTGCCAGTAACTGAGAAAGCGGATTTTAAGGAAACGTAATGTTTAAAGGCAGCGAATATATATGAGTATACGTACGGCGAATCAGTCTCAGCGGTAGTTAAAAACTGGAATGTTAAATTGTGCGTTATTTCATAAGACTTCTTTTGCTGCATTTTTTGCGTATTGTTGCACTCTGACTTCTGCCTCTTTCCCAGGTAATGCATTAATGGCTTGAAGGAATGATAAAGAAAACTTAGAAAAATGAAATTCCCATAAAGTGACTAAATGCGTTCTAATTCGTAAGCTTAAAAATGACAAGAAAGAAATGTAGCCGCAGTAAATAAAGAACTGCCTAAGATAAATATTCTTGTAAACATACTTTTGAGGGAAACACGATGCAGCACGTGAGGTAGGTTTACTCATTGAAAGTCAAAGAAATACCAAGAGGCCGGTCTAAATTATTTATTATCGCATGAGCGCTTGAATCCCCATCTTGAAAAAATATGTCCGTCCGTCTGAAGCTTCGGATGGTAGGAAGAAGCGTGGAGAAGCATGATACCCTCTTCACTTTTAGAGGGGAGGAAAACGGGTGATGGGAGCGCACATACAGACAAAAAAAAAAAAAAAGACTAGGAACAGTGGAGAGGAGGCACGCCATGTCATACCGTGATTTCTGGTTTGGTTTGTCGGGAGAGTAGGGCAGCGGACGCGCCAGTGCGGTTACTGGACCGCATCGCCCCACCAGCGACCCTATCCGCTACTCTGGATCGGGGAAGGGCCACAGGCGAAACAGCACTTCTAGCGCTGCATTGTCCATCTCTCTCTCTCTCTCTCACACACACACACACACACACACACACACACACACACACACACACACACACACACACACACACACACACACACACACACACACACACACACACACACACACACACACACACACACACACACACACACACACACACACACACACACACACACACACACACACACACACACACACACACACACACACACACACGCACGCACGCACGCACGCACGCACGCACGAGATTGCAACAAGACCTTCACACCAATGATGCGCCCACTGCTACCAACTGGCTATATGTGTGGTATGCAGAAAAAAGCATGACACAGAACAAGGAAAGGAAGGGTATAGGAAGAGAATATAGGAGCCGCAAGCTCGTCCTGGCAGCAATTCGGAAGCGAGCAATCAGCGTCCTCTTTGGCGATAATGCCATAATTGGGGGTGGAGTTGACTGGATCGCTTCCTTGCAAGTTGGTACCCGCACTTCGAAAATAAACGTTTAGTTTCGCGGTTTCGACGACGTTCCTTCGATGTAGCGTTTGTTGTGCTGCTTCAAGGCTTGAGCTGTCTTTAACTGCATTTTCTGAAATAACAGCAATGCTTAGCGACGTTACAAATCGCAGAGCACAGAAAACAAAAAAAAAAAAAAAAAAAACAAAACACAGGGAATCCTCGAGCTCGGCCTTTAAGGACAAGGCGTGATAGCGTTAATGGATCCGGTACGCGCCTCCTCTTGCGATTTCTTCGTTCGAGTGCCTGCAGTTGTTACTTATGCTTCTAATATTTCATACATTATTATTAGCACAAAGTACTAAGCTACCACCCAAATCAGGCCTAATGTCCCGCTTTAACCAGACCGTATGAAATCGGCATCCAAGAGCACCGGAAAGTTGATTCTTATCCCACCCTCCTACCTGCAATGAGCAACCCGAGATGGCAGCTCGTTTCGTGTGATATGGGCTCATTAAGTCACACAGCCCATCGAAGCCGTGTGCGTGATTTGTAGCTCACAACGCCGACGCCGATTTTTTTTTCTTTTTTTTTATTTTTTGCAGAACAGGGCCTTTAATGATATCGCATTGAAACATTCAGTGCTAAAGCAAAGATGGCGCGCTGACCGCGGTGGTCATGCAACGTTCGTCTGTAATGCAATTTTGCACGGTGCCTGCCACTTATAATGCAAAAAATGAAAGATAATGACGTTTACTACCTATGCGATACGGCGACACTATTTATCTTTTTATTTTTTATTTACAGATACCGCTATTTGGAAGCTGTGGTAGAATTTTGGAACAATGGATAGCAACAAAAATGCTTGCTTGCAAGAATCAAAAGACAGCTGATTCTAATACAACAGAGACGTAAACGCGGGCGTCATAAATGGTTACGCTAGAAATATACATGTTCATGCGAGAAGAAAACAGAAAGCAAGCATTTTGCTAAAGAAAAAAAAAAACGTGCATTGAGCTGTGCACAGCAATCATAAGCACTGCTTACTTTACTTCATGGTTATCTTTTGAATACAAACATAGAAAGATTGCCGATAAATGTGGTGATCGATGAGGAATACAGAAGCGGGGAAACAGTTCCATTCGCGAAATGCATACGGAAAAAGGATTAACGGAACGTATTGATGTAGAACCTGCGTTCCTCCAGGTGTTTGTTGTGTTTGTGCCTGGTAGCTGCTGTCAATTTTGAGTGAATTATTAAAGAGCTGATAAAAAAGCTTTAAACATAAGAACTTGGCCTGCTCGCTAATTTTCGGTCACCCAGCCCATTGCCAGGAGTTCTGAAGGTGAAGTGTACCGATCATATTTGGCGTAAATAAATCTGACAGCTTTGCTCTGAACGCTTTCCAACTTAGTTTTACTTGCCTTAGTATATGGGATCCAACATGCTATATCATACTCAAACACCGGTCGGACCAGTGAGAAGTACCTGCAAATAAAAAAAAACATATACGAGTTATGTTAATCCCATTTCAGGTCTTCAGGGAAAAGTTTACCAAGATATTTAAGTTCGGTGACATTCCTTACTGTGGAGTTATGAAGATCATAGTGGAAAAAGATAGGCTGTTTTTTTTGTTTTTTTTTTTAGCTTAGGCATATAACATTTTTACCGGCTTTTATGACCAGATGCCATGTCTCGCACCAAGTTGATATCTGAGCAAGCCTTTGTTCAGAGCCTGTTGATACTAGGAGCTATTGATTACCTTATAAACGATGCAGTCATTGCAAACATACGGACAGAAGCATCAACATTATGTACGAGGTCATTAGCTAAAAGTAAGGAGAGAATTGGAGCCAGAACTCTACTTCGACGGATACCAGAAGTGACCACTGTTAAGTGAGAGAGATGAGCTCCTACAGATACATATTGGCAATGGCATGAAAAATAATCTTTTAGCCAATTTTATATATGATTAGTACCAAGAAGTATAACCAATTTTTAGAAAAACTTGGGATGTGAGACGGGATCAGATGCCTTAGATAAATCTAAATGTATGTCATCCACCCGTCCATGATGGTCTAATGCGGAGGCATGGATAGCTTCAATAAGTTGTGTTACTGTGGAGACGCCTTTTCTAGAGCCATTTTAGTAACTCTGAATTAAGCTATTAGTTTATACAAAAGACGTGATATGTTTAAATATGATGTGCTCCAAAGTGTTGCTTGTAGTCCATAATAAAGAGTTTGGTCTGTAGTTAGACAGAACATTGACATCACCACTTTTAAGGCGAAAGCCTTTAATGTCTCATCGTTGTCGTGGACAAAATGTGTCCCGCTTTTGTGGCGGCTCTGATTGGTCGAGACGTGATGACGTCACCAGCCACCAAATTCGAAGCGACCAACCAGAAGTCTTATGCCCAATCACCATTGAATCAATACTTAAAAAAATAAATTAATAATCCTTGTCTCCGACCGGGGAATCAACCTCCATCTCTTAGATCCCCAGCCCAGAGCTTTACCACTGCGCCACGCCCCGGATCGTGAAACGCTCTTTATAATTCCCCTTGTCTGCAGTGGGAATGATAACGCGATTCCGCGATTGACAGATACTGCGCCTTTCCTTTCCTGTAGACGAATTATAGAATGCCGGTGAACTAATTTAATGCGTTCAATGAAATGCTGGTTGGGTTGGACAAGGGGCGCGCGATGTACCGACACAACAGGTCATGACGTCACAAGGCGATTCATGCATATACGAAGCTGACCCCACCGGGCGTCCGATGCATGAACAAAGCAACAAAATTCCCATAAATATAGGTGTTAGACAAGGGGACACGGTCTCCCTAGTACTATTCACAGCTTGCTTAGAAGAAGTATTCAAAGACTCGGAATGGGAGCAGATAGCGATAAGGGTTGATGGAGAATACCTCAGTAATCTGCGATTCGCTGATGAGATTGCCTTGCAAAGTAACTCAGGAGATGAACGTCAAAGAATGCTTGATGACGTAAAGTTCAGCAAGGCTGTCGACTGGGCGAATTGGTATTGGTTCATAATAGAAACCAACCAAAAGACGATAAACAGAAAAGGTGCACACAGGACGAAGGCTGGACTACCAACTGATATTTTATTGAAAGGGATAAAAGAAGACTCACACAAAGGTGCGCGCGCACATGACCCCCGAGCAGTGAGAGAGCGGACATCGAACTACTGCTTGGCTATTGCCAAGAATTTTAAGAAGGTAAAGGTAAAACCATCATCATACAGGAAGCAGGCTATTGCGGGGCTCGAGGACAATAACCTGAAGGCATTGGGCTCATGGGTAAAGGCTGCCCGAGAGACGCATCTAGATGTCTTCTTCACAGCAAAAACACACAAGCCAGGTGTTTCGTTCCGAACCATTGTCTTCGAGCGTCATACATAGCAGCACGAGATCTCCGGATTTCTTCAGAGGCACCTCAAGGCGCTGAAGGTTCGGGATCCGTTTTCGATTCCAAGTTATACAAAGGTGACCAAGTTTCTCATGGACAGCAGCTCGGGAAGATGTTCTGCTATGAGCATCGACGTAGAGGACTTGTTCTACTCACTCCCGCAGGACAAACTTTTGAGGTGCGTGCAAGACTGTATCATTATAGACAACGATGATGTGGCGTTTACAAGTCCCTGTGGAATTTCCGTTGCTAGCTTCATAGATCTGTTATTTTTTTACCTCAGCTCAACCGTTGTTAGTTGGCAAGACGCATTCTACGACCAGAAATCAGGTGTATGCATCGGTTCTCAGGTCGCACCTTGGCTCAGCCACATTTTTCTAGCTAAAGTGGACACTGCAATACAACCGTGTTTGGAAGCCTTCGGCATGGTAGCATTTCGTTACGTCGATGACTACTTGAATTTTATGGGTAAGGGGGGCTCAGACATTTCGGCACAAGATGTATTGGACATCTTTAGGGCAGAAGGTCAAGGCCTGTCTTTTACTTCAGAGCTACCTAAGCGGGACCGAATCCAGTTCCTGGATTTAAACTTGCGATTTGAGAGGGACCATGTGCGTTGGAGCTATAGACCCAGATCGGAGAAGCCTCTTCTTGGTTTTGATTCGGATCACTTAAGGTTGGTGAAAGACGGGTTGGCATTCGGTATCATCAAGTTCACTTTAAGAAAGTCATGTCATCACCGTGCTGAGGAGGCATTCTCGGGGAAGATTACAAAGTTAATGGCAGCCGGTTTTCCGATGATGGTGTCGCTCCACAGCATCAAAAGGTGGTCGTGATTCCTTATCTGCATGGTATTTCTCACCACCTTAAGAAAGTTGCGAAAATTTTTAATGCTGATATGGTTTTCACAGCTAGAAACAAGATTGGCGGTCTTTGCGCTGCCGTCAAGAGGAAGCTGGAAAAAACCAGGAGATCAAGATCGCAGTGTACAGTGCCCCACAAATCTAGATTCACCACATGCAATAAGAACGTAGTTTACCACATTCCGTTGAATTGTGGTAGAAACTACTACGGACAGACAGGCAGATGTCTAAACGCGCGCCTTAAAGAGCACTCTAACTCTTTGGCGGGGAAGGCCAATTCCATTCTGACATTACACTGCCAGTCTCGGGAATGCAGGTCGGATGGCGACGCGTCTATGTGTACACCTGATGTGCATGGAACATCAGTTGTGTATAAGAGCAATCAACAAAGCTACCGAGATATTTTCGAGGCTTACTATATCAATAAAGCGAAAGACACGTGTGTAGCGAAACCGTCGGTTAATTTTCTCAAGAAAGAAGTTGCATTCTTTGATAATGTGTTAGAACAACGGTGAACAATGTTCGATGTCCGTCCTCTCACTGCTTGGGGGTCATGTGCGCACGCACCTTTGTGTGAGTCTTCTTTTTATCTCTTTCCTTCAATAAAATATCAGTTGCTAGTCCAGCCTTCGTTCTGTGTGCACCTTTTCTGTTTATCGTTTTTTGGCTGGTTTCTATTATGAATGATTGATGACCTAGACAGGAATAGCAGAAAGGTAGGCTTGAAAATCAATATGCAGAATACTAAGGTAATGTTCAACAGCTTCAGGAAGGAAACGCAGTTCACAATAGCTAGCGAAGCACTGGGAGTGGTAGACGAATATATCTGCTCAGGACAGATAGTAACCGCAGATCCAGACCATGAAAGGGAAATAACTTGGGGAATAAGTTGGGATGGAGCACAGATTATGACTAGCAGCTTACCAGTATCGCTCAAGAGTAAAGTGTACAGCTGTTGCATAATACCGGTATTCCTCTATGGGGCTGAAACGGGGAGGCTAACGAGAAGGTTCTACATAAATTGAGTACAACGCAGAGGGCTACGGAACGAAAAATTGGCGTAACATTAATAGATAGGAAGTGCGAAGGGTGGATCAGAGAAATAAAATTCGAGTTACTGACATTCAAGTGGAAATCAAGTAGAATAAATGGGCATGGGCGGGACATGTAGTGTGAAGAGAGGATAACCGATGGTCGCTTAGGGTAACAAACTGGATTCCAAGGGAAGGAAAGCGTAGCAGGGGGCGGCAGAAAGTTAGGTGGGCGGATGAGGTTAAGCAGTTCGACGGACTCAAGTGGATGCAGCTAGCACAGAACCGGGTTACTGGGATAAATATGGGAGAAGCCTTCGCCCTGCAGTGGGTACCGGCTGATGATGATTATGATGATGATGATTGGGGTTTTAACTCGCATGGTGTCTCAGTGGTTGTTTAGATTTTATTTGCTTTTGAGCTTCCTTAGCCTTGCTCTTTTACGCTTCAAATGAATAATGTCTCGAGTTATAAGCGAATTAGCTTTTTTGGTTCTTTTTTTTTTTCTGAGGTACGTAAGATGATAGACAGCGCTCGAACAGGCTTTAAAGGGATACTGGAGCTCATTTGTAGCAGCGAATTTTTGAAAATCCCCAAAAGAAATTTCAAACGCATCGAGAACTCCAACATCATCTGCTCTTGCCCATCATAAACACTTTATACTGAATTCGTTGTGTGCACTGGTAAGGATAGGGGTAAAGAGCACAATGTAGCAATATAACCAGGTAGGCCTTCTGTGACCTGATATGAAGTCTGGAGTTACCGTATCATTTACAAACGTCAAGTAAGCTGCTACTGGTCTCAGCGTGATACGTGTGGCATTTTGAGCAATCTACCTTACATTAAAATCAAACGCGTCTTAAAGGAGCGGCTCATCAAGCATAATTTCGCGGGGAATGTTTTCGAGGTCAGACCAATTTAATCCAAGCAGATTGAAATCGCTGGCTAAAATAATTTCTTTGTAGTCACATAAGTGCGCTGGATGTATGCGTGCCAATTTTTCATTGCTTCGGAGTCAGCATTTGGCGTACGGTATACTGTCCCGACGTAGACACAACACTGTTCGGTTTCAATTTTACACCATGGGTGCTTTGCGTCAGTGACGGTAGGTAATAGAGACATGTGCGTACGTTCTTTAGTTAAAATAGCTAAGCCTGCACCGCCGTGCAGGCGTGCAGCGGTGGTGCACGGCGGTGCAGCGCCCTAAACACCCCACCGCCGTGGTGGTGCAGTGGTTAAGGCGCTCGACTGCTGTGCCCAAGGATGCGGGATTGAATCCCGGCCACGGCGGCCGCTTTTCGATGAAGACAAAAAGCAAAGCGCCCGTGTGCTGTGCGGTGTCACTGCACGTTAAAGAACCCCAGGTGGTAGAAATTTCCGTAGTCCTCCATTACGGCGTCTCTCATAGCTATAGAGTCGCTTTGAGATGTTAAAAACTCCATAAACCAAATCATGGAAGCATCTATCCTTGCGCAGTACTTAGTAACCAAGAGAGAAAACGCTACTAATGAATATATTGAGAGACATCCGTGTTTCACTGATTGTAACAATGTCGGGGGAATGTTCAAGAAGAAAGACTTCCAGCTCTACTGCAAATAACAAATGTAGTCTCACGGAATCCGAGGTTTAACACTGATGACAAGGATATCTTATTTGCATACTTTTATTGTTAACCTGTCGTTAAAGGGCGGCCGCCCGTGCATGCACTTTTATAAGTGAGGTGATTCCACTTTGCTTATCTCGCCGTACTTGTAAGCTATAGGGTAAAACTATGAATGGCTAGCGGCGCTATCGCGATCTCGAAGGAAATGTAGGATAAACGAAAACAGCTGTCAAGTCCGGTCAATTGATCTCTACAATGAAGAAACTGCGCGAAAATCACGAAGCAAAGAAATATTGCGAAGCGACACTCACACGGTGCTGAAGGCACGTCACTTCTTCTGCGGTGTTCTTACGTTTTGTTCGGGCGGATCCAAACTTGAAAATTTTCCGAAAAAGCTAAGTATATTTTTCCTTCCGCTCGTAATATGCTTCTTTTTTTTTTTTTTTTTTTTTTTTCCAAGACATCTAGAGAGTTTCTTGTAAAGCTAAGGATAGCTCCTTTGCGTGGGCACATTTTCCTATCGCATATGTGAAATTTGATCTAAAAAAATGGTGATTGTAACTCGATCCTACCCTTCTCTGCAGTTCTGAACACTCCCAGCAGTAGGATACTGGTGCATGCGGCGTTATTCGTGAACGCGTACTGATTTGATCTTGCTTACAGCAAATGTTAAGAGATAGGAAGCGCGCAGAGTGGGTCAGAGAGATAACTCGAGTTAATGACATTCTAGTGGAAATCAAGGAGAAGAAATGGGCATGGGCAGAGCATGTAGTGCGTAGAGAGGACGACCAATGGTCGCTTAGGGTAACGAATTGGATTCCAAAGTAAGAAAAGCGTAGCAGGAGGCGGCAGAAAGTTAGGTGGGCGGATGAGGGTAAGAAGTTATCAGGGGTGAAGTGGATTCAGCTAGCACAGGGCCGGGTTAATTGGAGGAATATGGGAGAGGCTTTCGTCCTGCAGTGGGTATAGGCAGGCTAATGATGATGATGATGATGTTGATGACCGCGAATTTTTTCATGGCCCCATGCATTGTATATCCTGGTCCTTCGTTTTAGCAGCTTTTTGAGCGTTATCTCCTTGACACACGGAACCCCCTTTGTGGTCAAGAGTTTTCTCAATTTTTCTTTATCGTAAAGTATAGCCTGACTTCCAATAATTTAGTGATGCTAATTACATTTCAATACTTTTTTTATGTCTAGAAAGGAGAATAGGTTTTAGAAAGCAATAAAATAGCGATGAACGTCACCAAGTTTCACGGCACGCCTAGGAAATGATATCCCACGCGGTGGAAAGGACACTGCTGCCGGGCTTTAAACCCAGAAAAATCTGTTATAATGAAAAAAAAAAAAAGAAAAAGAAACTCTTGAGGCATAATTTTTTTTTTTTTTAAGAACAAAAAATAAGGTTACCATCCCGTGAACGTGTGCAGCGCCAATTTAATTTCCACAGTTTTTGAGGCATTTGTTATTTCTTTTAAATAGGGGTCTTTAAGTCTACACACACATTTTAAGATTTTTTTTTTTTTTATCGATAGTAGGACATAATGCGATTTTTTTAGGATTATACCAGATACATTGTTATGACGGTTGGATACGCTATTCGGCTGCCAAGTAAACGGGGACAAATATTCGGTCGTTTCAGCGGCCTCTTTTCGAAGCAGCGAACTGATCCCGAAGTTGGGGACTGCAGTGGTTTAGAGCGAGCAGACGCGAAAAAAAAAAAAAAAGAATATTTTTGCTTTTTGCTGCTGCATGATGAACGAACCGATGAATGCTCGACAAAGCAAGCATGCTGTTCTCACCACCATGGAAAGGTACAAAATACCGCCATTGAGTTGGCTGTGCTGGTTTATAAATGTGTTTCGGACCGCCGACCCGCGTGCTAATTATCAGCGAAGCATCTTGTTAAGGCCACGAGCCGCGTCAGCGAATTCCTGGTCGCGAATCGAATTAATGGGGGCTCAATATTACGCCACAGCAGCTGCGCGAAAGAAGTGCATGCAGCCGAACACTAAGCATGATGTGCAGCATATTGGGATCTTTCAAGGCGGGCGGACGTGCAACAGAAGGAAACCTTTCCTTCATTAGTTCCCGCGTCTACATTTTGCTGCATTGGAGCTGTGATCGTAACAACTGTCATTCAGATTTAGTCGATTATGATTAAATTTAGCTTTCTGGCCGTACTGTGGCTGCGATATGACATGAACTACACGGATTCCAGAGTTGCGTTTTCGTTTTTCGAACGTGATGCGCAGTGGTTCTAAAAAAAACGCAAACATTTTAAGGTAAATGTCGTCTCGTTTCTCTGCCATATGTAGTGCGCAACACACTTCGGGGGCTGATTTCGGCTGCTCCATTCAGCTCAAGTGGTCCTTTGGTTACTGCTTCAAACAACGGCGTTCACTGCATATACTATATATATATATATATATATATATATATATATATATATATATATATATATATATATATATATATATATATATACTTGGTATAAGAGCAGCGAGTAGTAAATACACTTAATCGCCGCGAAGGAACACGCCGCTGAAGATAACGGAAATTTCAAAGAAACAAATTCAGTTGAAGGTGTTTGTCGCACTTTACTGCAACAATTGCATTAGCTTTTGCGGCACTTGCGAACTAGAGATTCTACGCATGCTCATATCAATGAAAATTTATTTAGAGTCTCTAATGCAGGAACATCATGTACAGACTTTTTTTTTATAACTGATAATGCCTTACTGCTGCCTATTTAAAGGCTGAATCTCATACGAAAGATGACACAACGTCAAGAAGCAGCCCCTCTTCTAAAGACGTATACGCTCTACGGCAGCGGCGCTACCACCGGCTCGTCCTACATGTCGTACGGCCACCGCGCACCACCCATAGTATAGTAGCTGGAACGAACGACAGACCAAAATAAACCAATAGCTTGTTTCGTTTTGTGGGGTTTAACGTCCCAAAGCGACTCAGGCTATGAGAGACGCCGTATTGGAGGGCTACGGATTAATTTCGACCACCTGGGGTTTTTGAACGTGCAATGATATCACGCAGCACATGGATGGGCGCCTTGATTTTCGCCTCCATCGAAAAGAGGCCGCCGAGGCCGGGATTCGATCCCGCATCCTTGGGCACCGTAGCGACTGCGCCACTCCGACGGGTGAGCCTTATATTTCTAGACAGCGAGTCTGCGAACGAACAGAATATACAAGAGGAGAAGAATAAGCAGCACAAAGGAGCGGGCCATGTGGCGTTTATTTCAGCGTACCACGGTGTTGTATCGCCGCCTGGTGCATCTGCAGACAGGGGCCCCTGTCTGGCGCCAGCAGAATCCAAGGTATTAGCTTCGCATTGAATTCAGGCGTAGAACAAAAGACGCGCCGCCGTGAGGACGTACGGAACGAGAGGGCGCAGTTTGCCCGCGCTGAGCCAGCCCTCTAGTTCGCACGCACCTGCACTAGGCGGCATGGTCGCGGCACTGACGAGGCTCTACTTACATTACCGATCGCGTTACCTTAGCAGCACTTTTTTTTCTTCTCCTTTTTGGCCTGCTTGCAGTGCGTTCTGCGACCGGGCCAGCAGACGCAGACAACTGAGCATTTAATACTCGGACAAGTCTAATACGTGCACACAACCAAGAGCGCAAAAAATAACAGACACATCACGACGTCTGACCATGCTGGCGCGTGGCTATAGCGATACAGGAGCTCTTGTGTTTAGCTTTTTTTTTTTTACTCTACAGCACGAGCAGAAGAGGCTGTGGCACGACGTATACGACATGCTGGCGAAGGAGGATGTTCGCAACACGAGCATGTTTTTGTATTCAGGCGTACGCATGACCCCAGCGCTAGTGGTTTGCCAGAGCTGCCAGACACTTCAAAGAGAAAAGATTTCTAGAAGGGCAGCCCGCGATTGGCTTTATTTCCGTTTTGTTTTCAGCTCTGCCATTCCTCTTTTGACGCACTATTCCCCTCCCCGTCTGCTCAGTCTGCAAATTAGGCGACTGCCATAATTTTTAATCGGCTTTTTAGGGCCCACTGCCATTCCTGCTGAATATGTATTTAGAAACGATGGCGGCAAAGAGACCGCCCGCAAGTCAGCGTATCCCTGTGTCATTCTTTTAATTGTATAGTTCTGTGTTTTGTATTCCACTGTGATGAATCCATCAACAAGCCCGACAGTGCTCCAATTTATTATGAGACGCAGTCTGACGCAAATGTAAGATATCCCCGAGCCATTGTGCATTCCATGCTGAACATAGTAAATCTGTTGGGCGCCGAATCGAACGATTTGGAATTATACATATCCACGTGAGGCGCCCATCATGTGAACGGTAGGCCTCTAAGATAAGCCGTATTTATAAATAAATAAAAAATAAATTCATGGCCAACCAATATTAACTCGCCCCGCCGCGGTGGCGCACTGGTTACGACGCCCGATAACAGTGCCGGAGTACCATGAGTTCCAACTCGACCACCGGCGGCTGCGTTTTAATGGAGGAGAAACGGAGTGGCGTTCGCGTGCTGTGCGATGTCAGTGAATTGCGAAGAACCCCAGGTGGTCGAAATTTCCTGCGTCTCTCATAGCCTGAGTTGCTTTGGAACGTTAAAACTCACAAACCAAACCAATATCAGCTGAGGCTTTGTTCCTGAAGCCACACAAGTATTTGAGGAGTATCACGATGAAGGGCTAGATAATAATGCATGAACTTGAAGTAATTTATGTTCTTAAATTCGATAAAGGCGCAGTTCTTAGTGCGCATGCGCAGTGTTCTCGACGAAGGATTTAGGCTATGATTCAATAAGCAGTTGCAAGTCCGCGCCCGTCCTGTCCACGCCTTCCCCCTGTTTCGTCCTTTGCGTGGTTTTCGTTCTAAGTCTACAGAGACATGTGTTAAGGAACACTATGATCAACACTTTATGAAAGGTCATAACTCTAGAATGCAAGTTGCAATTTGTTTCATGAGTATATCATGAGTTTCCAACTGAAACTTGACGGAGTTTGGCACATATGAATGGCTGCCCTTCTATCAATGAAAAGCAAAAAAAAAAAAAAAAAAAAAAAAAGCACTTCTCTGCACGGAATTGGTGGCACGTCGCCTGTAGCAAGCGATAAACTGTAATTATCGGCCAGAAAACCGCTTGTATCGAGCTGCGTGAGTAGTTCCGGCCACGTGTCAACGGTGAGAAACAACTGCAGGGTAACCATGCGGACTAGTTGGTGTGTATAAAACACGATACCAGGAGCAAAACCGGGAACGGGACGCCGTCCTGGGCGCTTCTTGTTGTGTTACTGGTATAACGGCGATAGCATTAAGCGTCCCGTTCAATAGACAAGCCAGCGTGTCAAGACAATCAATATTGATCGAGCGACTACACGAGGAATCGAAAGTGAATAAAACATCAAATAAGCAGTCTTTATAAGGTTCCAACACAATTTAAACGTCTTTATGAGATTCAAGAATGCAAAGTAAATAGTTGCGCTGAAAAGTAGGGTATTTAGATGGGAGTCGAACCTGTGCCACGCCACCCCTAAGCCACCGACGTGTACGTTCGTGCCATTTTATTAAAGACAGGCCTCGTGTGCCTCTCGGTTAAAAAAAAAAAGAAATAATAATAAAAACAGTGTCCGTGTCGCGAATCGATATGCCGAGAGGACCCCAGGCCTCCGAAGCGACCCATTCTATCCCATGCTATCGCGTCATACCCTTAAAGGCGGTGCTAAACTGTTCCCTAATTTTTGCCGCTTTTCTGAATGTGTATCATATGAGGAGGGCGCGGTGCTAACGCGCGCGGCACAGAACGCTATAAACGGGGCCTCAGTCAAATGCTGCTGTCACGTACGTCGCTGAGATTGCAGTAAATCTCACCCACACGCATGCAGAATTCATCCAATTCATTGTAGCTCTTCCTTAACAGCCGTTACGACGCATAGATTTACGATTTTATGATCGTTCATACACAAGGGCCCAGTGATTAAAGTCAGGGGGTCTCGGGGGGTCTGAGATCCCTCTCCAATATTTACAAGGGGTCTGAGATCTCCCTCGCCAGAGAGTAGAAAACTGGGCAAGTTGGTATGGACTCCCTCGCCAGGATGTTGGGATGGCAGGAATCCGAAGACCATTTCTTATTCCTTCTTGTTAGTTGTGGTCGGAAAATTTCCTCTCGATTGTTTCGTAAATTTCAGTGTGATTTTCAGTCAGAATCATTGAATGTTTTCCAAACCCTGGGACGGAAAAGTAAAAAGTCGACAGTGGTACGCACAGGCTGCAAAGGAGGAACCCGGGCCCTCACAACTCGAGTAAGCCAAGAGCTAAAGCTATAGCCATGCAGCTCCAATGCTGCGCAACCATTAACAGTCAGAAACAAAACGAAAAGTCTCCACTCTGCAGTCTTCACGGGTAAAAGTTTCTAAAAATCTACAAAATGACTTGGAGCCATTTTGCAGATGTGTGGAATCTTTGTGGAATATTCAAAATGGCTTAATCGTTTTTGAATAGATTTCATATTGAGATTCAAATGGCTCAAGCCATTTCAACTTTTCTCCCACTTCCCGGGCTAGATTAGTTATGTTTCTATAGTTTACACATTTGTCTAGGTAGATTTTTTTTTTATTCTAGAAGTTTGCTTTCAGGCATAAGTTAAGAAAGGGGAATTAATTGAATGCAGGAGATAAAGAGTTAAAAGAAGGAGTGATGTCCAGTTTCGCTCGAGGTAGTCAGTGAGAGGTAGTCAGAAGGTGAGAGATAGGCAGAGGTCGGCGGTGTACTGGTTGTCCATTGTCCACTTCTCATAATCACATTCGCTGTTCCACCGCAGGCCCACCTTCATAGTTCGTTCACAATCATGCTGATTCGGTAAGTACTGATACTTTTAAAACGACTAAAATACTGCAAAATTGTGCTTTCACGAATAGTATTACCATCCCCGACGTTTTGTATCACTGTAAGGTGTTTTAATTCAGTAACGGTCAAGCACCCTGGTAGAGCGTGCACGGATTGTTTGTTCTAGGTCTGTGTCATAAACTCAACAAAATATTACCTGTAGAAATTAAATCTCGCTTTTTATGAAACTATGCATAAAACAGGCTGCTATTCGATTTGTCTCCATCCTTTTATTCCCCTCTCCACTTGTGCTCCAACCACTAGAAACCCCCCTGCGATTTAGCCAGGCTTTAAGCCCTGGGAGGGCCTCGACATGATTCAGTGGAAGGTTAGTATGCAGTGATTCAGGACGTCGACGCCGCTCAAGGTGCCGCGGCTATCTTAGTTCGAGTCTCCGATGGGTATGGATGGAATATAGGAGCGTCCACTTTCAAACGGGGTGGTAGCAGTTGCTATTATGCTCGTTTTTCTCCCTATATCTTAATTATATATTGTTTTAGATCGGTTAACTATAGCATCATTTCATTTATTGAATTTTTGTTTCTACATCACTAACATTATGTTATTTTTCTGCCCACCAATCTTTCAATCGTTTTTTTTGCTAGTTTCCACCGCCGGCTTATTCACCCGGCCACTGGTATCTCTAAACCCCAGGGCCTCAGGAAGAGTGTTGCGCCTGCATCGACTTCCGGATGGATACCATCACATTCGAGTATAAGATGATTGTTTCTATGGATTTACCACATACTGCCCATGTGTCATCTTCATGGTTAAATTTCTTTTTGTAGCTGCGTGTTCTAAGGCACCCTGATTAGCCTCAAAAAAGTAGGGCACTGCCTCTTGAGTTATCAAAGAAAACTTGCTTCCTGATCTATCTTTTCCACTTTCGGCATAGTTCCACACTGTTTCTTTTTCATATAATTTATCCAATTTTTACCTTCTGAGTGTTTCACCTGTTCCTTAACGCTCTTTATTTCTTCGTCCTTGTTACCAGCATACTTACTGGTTAGTTTCCTAGTTCAACTCGGAAGCTCGGCGCACCATTGACTTCTTCGCTTCACAGACCAACTTGAGAGCGTGCTGGGCCACGACACTCTTGAAGCCTTCTTGCTGAGGCAAACCCCCGGGTTTATGAAAGGTGCCCTTCATTTTTTGCGCGACCAGCCACTTCAGACCAAAAGGCTTTCAATTGCTGCTTCCGAATGAGCTTATGGGGCTCAAGAGACCAGTATCTGGTATTCTTGGTGAACCTTGGAGAGTTCGCAAGGTGATTTCTGTGCAGCCAAAGTTGTCGATGGAATTTTCACCACACGACTTAATAGACTATTTCAGAGTGTCATACAAAAGGAACGAATTCTTCGAGCACACTGATGACGTATTCAGGAAGGATTTTTCATGGAAGCCGAAGGCAGGAGCACGTCGATCACTGCCGTGATGAGGGACACTAGCGCTTGGATTACGAACAATGCTGAATTGGAAGAGCCAGTTGATCAAACCGACGCTGAACTGACGCAGTTACGTCAAAGGTGATGCTACACTTTGTACTTCGATGATCTGCCGAGTTAGTCGAGATCGACTTTTTCCAATGATACGGCACTGACTAAGGAACGGAACACAGTCGCGACACTTTCTGCGCGGAATGGCTAACAAGCCGCCAGACGAAATATTTACATTGTTGTTGTGTGCGCAAAGCTTGTCATTGAGGCAGCGCCCAGTGTGTCCCACATATTTCTTGCCGCAAGTCAGCGGATCGAATCACGGCCTCGGCGGCCGCTTTTCGATGGAGGCGAAAAATAAGGCGCCCGTGTGCTTTGCGATGCCAGTGCTCGTTAAAGAACCCCAGGTGGTCGAAATTTCCGGAGTCCTCCACTACGGCGTCTCTCATAGCCTGAGTCGCTTTGGGAAGTTAAACTCCGTAAACCAAACCAAACTGCAAGTCAGCGGGAAGCAATAAGCAAAGCCAGTGTCGCACTCGACGTATACTGTTCGGCGCTTTATGCCGCTCTAGTTTGAAAGAAGCGTGGCAATTTTTAAGATTAAAAAGCTTATTAAGCTCGGGTGGAGCAGTGAGCAAAAGCTTCACGACGACTTTCTTTTTCCTGTCTTCTGGAAAATTGATAATTGATCCCCGTGGAACACGGCTCCTAGACGCGCTTGACTGATTCCTCCTGTTGTCTGGTGAAGACTTCCAGCGTGGACCTCCAGTCACCATCTCAAATAGAGGGCCTCATTACTTCCTCTCTAAGTGAGAACACTCACTATGTTTGTGTGCCGATGTCAGTGTCCAGCATCGACGTGGAATTCGAGCGGCTTCGCGCGATCCGTCGGCGAGCTGAAAGGAAGTACAGAAGAACGAAATCCGCGCAAGATCTCGCACTTTCTCGCAAAGCTAGACGACACGTTCTACGCCACCTGGAGAGGTTAGGACGACAACGTTGGAGGCAGTTCTGCTCATCACTGGATCCCCGTAAGCCCCTGTCGCGTATCTGGCATGTTGCGAGAAGCTTGCGCACACCTCCGCGAGAAAGGCACCCTTTTCGTGCCCTGGCCCTTTATCAACGCCGCAATGAAGTTGACGTAGCTGAAGATTTTCGTAAAATGGTTGTGGGCACAAACCAGGCACAGTTACCAATTTCAGAGTTTTTGCGCCACCTTCGCCGAATGATCAATACGACGTGCCCTTTGAATTAGACGCCGCTCTTGCTTCTTGTCGGCATTCATCTGCACCTGGTCCTGACGGGATTACTTATTCAACCTTATCAAACCTAGGCAAGGATGGTAGAACTGCGCTACTTAATTATTTCAATGATATATGGGCTTCTAGTACTGTTCCTGAACACTGGAAGATTAGCCGCCTGGTTGCTCTTTTGAAGCCTGGAAAGCCTCCTGTCGAACTTACCTCATACCGGCCAGTTGCCCTAGCAAGCTATGTTGGAAAAGTTATGGAGCGAATGGTGCTGGCAAGACTTGAGTGGTATCTAGAGAGTAATGATCTTTATCCGAATATGATGACTGGATTTCGCCGCGGACACACTTCATGCATTGACAGCGTCATCGACCTTGTGGCGACAGTAGAACACGAAAAGCGTCATCGTCGACTAGTAGCTGCTGTCTTTTTAGATATAAAGGGAGCTTACGACAACATCCTCCATGATGCTATTCTTGATGCACTTGACGACGTTGGAGTTGATGGCAGGCTGTACTTGTGAATTGTAAGCTATCTCAGCGGCCGTTCTGTTTACATGACTACGCCTGAAGGAGATACTACCCGCTTTCAGGTCGGTCATGAAGTTCCACAGGGAGGAGTCCTCAGCCCAACTTTATTTAACCTTGCGCTAATTGGCCTGGTGAGTGAACTGCCAACTAACATCCACATAAGTGCATATGTTGACGACATCTGCATCTGGGCCTCTGGTTCGACGCGCCCACAACTACGTGCGAGATTGCAACGAGCTGTGTCATCGACATCGATGTACTTACGGCGTCAAGGTTTATTCTTAGCGGCAGAAAAGTGTGCAGTGATTGCGTTTACGGGAAAATGTGTCAGCCGCTACCCGATTACCCTTCATGGAGTCGTAATACCATACGTCTCCAGGCACAGATTCTTGGGAGTAATTATTGACCACCGACTATCTTGGTCGAAACATATTACTATGGTGAAGAAAATGCTGATTAATTTTTGCCATGTACTTCGTTACATAGCTGGCATCAAATGGGGTCCAACTGAGGGGTCCCTAATACGACTTTACGGAACTCTGTTTGTTGGCTACATCCGTCTTCCAGTACTCTCTAGTATGAACATTTCATGCTTGCGGACTTTAGAGAGCATGCAATCGCAGGCACTGAAAATATGCCTTGGACTGCCTAGATGCACCTCTAACAAAGGCACAATTGAAGAGGCACATGCTCGCCCAATATCCATATACTTGTCACACGAACCACTTCGTGTATATTTACGAGCACTTACAAGACATAGTTTTCACCCACTCAGCAAGATTCTGAATGAGAGGCCGGACTGCAGTTTTACAAGTGCACTCCGCTGCCATCAGTCGCAAGTACCGACAGGATATGCCCTCCCATATCGTCCCGCCCAACCACCATGGACGATGGATAAACCTTTGGTGCACCTTCGTGTTCCCGGAGTACTAAAGAAATCAATGGTGCCACTTAGTGGACTCAAACAACTTACTCTGGCGCAGATATGGTCAGAATATCCGAATTATATTCCCGTATACACCAATGGATCTGTGTCAGCACAGGCATCCGCTGCAGCTGGGGTCATACCAACTCAGAAAACGAATCTGCATTTCCTTTTGGGACATACCTCTACATCAACCGCTGCTGAACTTGTAGTCATTCGGGAATCTATTCGCTACATATGTGGGGAACCACCTCAAAAATGGTGTATATTCATGGACTCAAAGACTGCATTACATATTTTGGAAAACTTCTTACGCCACACTGCCTATCAGTCCCTGGCAATAAACATTATGGAGCTCCTCACATCTTCCCAGCTGCAAGGCCACAGGATAAAGTTTCAATGGATCTCTACCCACTGCAGGCTCCATGGGAATGAACAGGCCGATGTTGAAGCGAAAAGTGCACTCATCAATGGCCCTCAAACAGCTGTGCCTTTTTCAAGAGCGGTCACGACGTGCCTTCTTACGAGTTGTATGAATAATGCTACAGCAGCTTACTGGGCCCAGCCAGACGCCCGACACATTCGTCTAAGAAGGCTCGATCAAACACTAAAATTTTGTCCCGCGTGATATTCCGCGTCATCAGGCATGCTTACTACATAGACTTCGTTTAAACGGCTTTCAAGCACAAGTACTTACATTTAATTGGACAGATGGACTCGCCTGGATGTTCAGCTTGTGGCATCCCAGAGACTGTGGACCATATATTATTGGTGTGCCCAGCGTATGCGTGCGAAAGAAGTGTGCCAGCCGCTTCCTTGAAGCGTAGACAAGAGGCCTCTGTCGGAGGAACTGCTGCTGGGCGCTTGGCAGGACAAGAGGAAGGGTGTCCAGGCAGTGCGTGCTCTTTGCCGTTTTCCTGCGCCAGCTGACTTGATTCGCGCTTGTAAAACAAGCTACTGTGTCAGTATATGTATTTCATATGCCTTGTCCCACATCGTCACCCATCATGACCTTCTTTCTTCTCTCCTTCGCCTTCCCCAGTGCAGAGTAGCAGGCCAGATTTGAATTATTCCGGCCAACCTCTCCGCCTTTTCCTTTCAATAAATCCATCTACCATCTACATCCTTCTGTTGTCGTTCTTTTTTTGCAGTACACTTTTTGCGAACTATATACATATTCTGTAATTGCAAATAAGCAATTGCGGTGTCTGTTCTTTCTTGGCTGCTTTATTATTATTTTTTTCGAGATGCAGAGTCAAATATCTCAGCTGCTTGTATTACTGTAGGCATTAAAATAACTTATTTTGTAGCCGGGAAGATAAAAGAGCTAGACCTCTGGTTTCACAAGTATTTGCTATTGGATAGGCACGTATTTTGTATAGTACAAATTGTGTTTAAACTCTTTCTAATTTTGGAGTCGAATACCTTTGTAAGCTTTCTTTATTTTTTTTTCTATAAGTAATTATATCGCAGAAAGATTTGATAGTAACATACGAAACAGTTTAACAAAACTCATATTATTAAATAGTGTTGTCGTTGGCTTCATATTGATGCATACATGCAACTTTAAACCGCACAGTCGTTAGGGTAAAAACACATAGAGCCAATCTTTTTCCATTCATTTAATCATTCATTCATCCTTCATCTCATACCCTACTGATTGATGCCCTGAGGCCATATATATCGACTAAAAAAAAAAAAAAAAACATAGAGAGAACTTACAAAATACTTTTATTTTTTTCCACGTTATCTAAGAGTTAAAACGGAAGGACTTTACCCATGTGCGCTGCAGCCGTAGGCCAGCTTGTCCACCTTGCTCAATTTTTTTTTCAGTTGTTTGTTTTAGTCTTGCGCAGTGTTACACCGGGTACACTTTACGCCAGTCTTGTGTTGAATGACCGCTAAACGAGAGCGCGAATTACAACCATTTGTTTTATCTCCAGCCCGTAGACAACGTCGAAAGGCAGCAGTTCGAGCACTTCAGCAATCGACATGGTAAATTTACGACCACGTGGAAGCAGCGAATTCGTTTCGTGAGACGGAGCAAACTTACACCCCGAACTGGCACGATGCTTCGCATTACGCGCCTGGCGACAGCTGATGCGCTCCAGCCGCTCTTCGCAGCCACGTCACCGGTTTCACCCCCATAACGTTCCCTTGCCCCCAGGACGTTCCTATTTTTCCGTTCTTTTCTCGGCCCAGCCAGAGCACATCGTCGTCGGGCAGCGCACCGTGCGTCAATGAAGACAACAAGCGATGGTCCCCGAAGACGCGGGGCTCGCGCGGTAACAAAGCGATTACCAGGCCGGCAACACGGACAGCGAATGCAATTGACACCGTTCCAGAAATTACTTTGCGTGCCGGACTCCCTGCGGCGGTTGTCCCGCCGAGCCACGCGCGCGCTTTCCCCCTCCGGCTGAGAGCACCGCCGCCGAGCCGCAGCCCTTCCCCGGCGCGGGAAAGCGTGGGAAACGGGACTGGAGCGTACGCGACGCCCTCCCTCCTGATGCCCACATTGTGAGGGGGGAGCAGAGGCTGCGCCGAGCAAATTGGCAACTCTCCTCCTCCCCTCTCGCGGGCGGAGTTGACGCCCCGGGCGCGGGGCTGGGGTCCTCCTCTCCCCGCGTGCCGCCTGCCACACGTCTCCGACTTCCCCATTGTTTCCTCGACTTTGCTTTTCTTTAAAAACCCTCGCACCCACCAATGCTCTCGTTGGCTCCTGCTCTTTTCTTTCTGGGTGCCTCGTTTGGTTTCTTTCCTCTGTCCTCCGGGGTTTTCTTGCTCCCTCGCACTTTGTCTGGGTGTCTCACTGTGGCGTTTCCAGCATCTTGATGAGCCGCCGCTGCCCTCGTGGAGCTAACTGAAACGTTGCTCGTCGTGCATTCAACGACAGCCCTAGACATACACCCCCCCCCCCCCTCCCTAATTTGCGCTTTTGCCTATGCTAGTTTTTTTTTTTTTTTTTTTTTTTTTGTCCATTCGCAATATCAGGGTGGGGAAACTGCTTTGACTTCAGCTTTCTGAACACGCTACTAACATCGGCTTTTACGGCTGTGGGATTCTGCGTGAGACCGTAACGAATTATTTTCGTGGTCGATGGAAGCAACTTTTATCAGTGTTGTTTCTTATAACACCGTACTAGCATGTTCTTTCTGATATTTTGAAGGTAGCTTTAGTGTTTGCTTGGACTTGGGCATCACATCAGATAGCCGTCCGAGGTAGTATACAAAAAAAAAAAAAAAAAAAAAAAAAGGTGATTGTACTAGTGCAAAACAAAAATATGTCAAGCTGCCTGGGCAGAACAGCGTGATCCCGGTGCGACCGTTCATGATGTTAAATATGTTTCTAAGCAACATGGAATAGGCAACGCGTAACTGAACCGCCGTAAGCTTTCCGAGATAAACACCTGCAGGCCGAGTAGTGATCGGATATCCCAGGTATTAGACAACGCAGTTTGACTCTTCGAATACTCTAGACAAAAGAAGGCACAGCAAATACTAGGGAATAGGTCAATACTTCGGCCGATATTTTGTGGTCGTAGTTAAGCGAAGTTAAAGCAGGGCACTTCTTTCCAGGCGTTTATCGAATTAATTTCCTACAAGACAAGAAACAGCTCTAGCATGCCATTTCACTTTCGATTCACTAGTTTCGGATGCTGGAAAATCAAGGGCATCATGATTTCACTATTACTTCGGGTTTTATCATTTTCTTTAAGGCGCAGCTCGCCTCAGTTCAGTAGTGATGAGCTGCAGAAGTCGTTACCCTAACTCCGCTGTTAAAAAAATGTCAACGAAGGCTGAAGGTCCTTCGTCCTCTTATTGAAGCAACCGTAGACGCTGACGCACTTGTTCATTCCAGCATAAGGGCGGTATACCTGCTCTCGCGTACGTGTCTGCCGTGTCCCGTCGCTGGGCGCCCACAAGTTGTTCTTCGTCGGCCGGTATGTCGCCGGGGCTCCACCCTTGGCCAACTCTCACGCGGCCTGAGTCCCCGAAATCATTGCCTCCCTCCCGCGGCCCTCCTTTGTTGTGCGCTCCTCCGGATGGAGAGAGGGCGAGAAGGGGCCGTCCTTTCTCCGCGCTCCCTCTCCTCCGGCTGCGGCGTGATCGCGCACCGCGTGCTCCTCCTGCCCTCAGACTGGCAGGCAGACGCGACGCGCTCGCACGGCCCGGGTGCGCGCTCCGGACAGTTCCCACTCTCACCTCGCCGCCCGCCCGGACCAGAGCTGACTTCGCGCGCAGCTGCATTCGTCAAGGTGAGTTGGCATTGGTCGTCTTCGTCCTACCGGCTGACAAATCTCGCAGTGATTGGAGTCCGTTGTAGCATTTGTCGGGGTGGCGTACAGGGGCCGTGTGTGGGAACACTTTTCGAATGCGCGAAGTTTCTCACGGCGGTTGGTACCCGTCATTATGCTGGCGAAATCACCGCCTCGGATTGTCAGTGGACACGGGGACACGAGCTTGGTGTGAGTTTAACAGTTTCCGATGGCTGCGCGTAAATTTTTTTATGTGTTTGAAAACCAAAAAGCCCGTGCAAAAAAAAAAAAAAAAAAAAAAAAAAAAGAAGAGTCGGCCAGTGACAGGAGAAACAGCAACACATATTGTGATCCACACTGAACCCGCATGTATTCTGGAAAGGTAGCAGCGTCCCGGTGCGTTTGTACACGCAGGGTTATAGACCCATGCCGACGTTCGGACAAGGCAGATGCCGTGACGAAGTCCTAAGACAAAACGACAGCACCGTTGAACTGTGGCGGTTATGTGGCTACTTTAATAAGAAAAGGTAAAAATTGGGGGGGGGGGGGGGGGCGGATGGAGTTATGCAGTGTTATGCCGATGTGGAACATATCAAACGTTTATGAAGAGAACCACCCTCGGACATCGTAATTGTAGTTCTCTGGGGCTGCCTCATGCCATAGCTGCAGTGTTACTTTTCTTTGGCTTAAAGGTGGTTGTGATATACGTGCTATTGACCACGTGTCAGCATTCAATTGTGTAGCCCCCTACACAGTTCCATCGTGTGCTGTCAGGTACAGCTCTGCTGTTGTGTTGTGCGGTAGTGACAGATTTAATACGTGTTTTTTCATAAATACACGACTAAATCTCGAGTCGCAAGCGTACAATCTTGGTGGAAAGTCTTCAGGGCAAAGGCTTTTCGCTTGAGGCACATTATGCAACCACTAGGACCCCATCGAAGGCCAGAGGGCCTCTAAATAATTAAAAAGGGGCTCTCTCGAGGTAAAATAGCTTGCTGATCGACGTGTGCTTTGAATGCTGGCTTGCACGGAGCATTCAAGGGACATTAATTCCACTGCAAAGTGGGTGGGGTAGCCTGAAAACTTTTTACTTTCCTTTTGGGTAACGTTTGCTTCTGAAGTAGTTGCGTGATGGTGCGCAGATTTTTTTAATGTCAGCTTTTAATGCTTTCATATTGAAATTTATATTTATCACCAGATTAAAGAGAGCAGACAGAGGCCGTTATAAACTGCGCACACAAGCGTTTCCTCATACGATAGAGTAGTTTGCTTTTTACTTTACCAACAAGGCCGCTTTTATCTTTGCTAATTCAGAACATCTGCCTCCCCTCATAAATACCACAAACAGGAAACAACCCTTGCAAATCTTGTTTGTAATAAACGCGGGCGTCTCCATACGTGATAACTATTGTTTTGAATTCTTGCTTTTTTCTTTTCCTCCATCTCCTCCAAGACATTCGCGACGTCGCGAAAGGTTTTGCTTGTGCGAAAGAGATGCTTATACATGAAATGCACCCGACACTTATGTTTGGCAGCCTCACGGGCATTCCTTAGGTGCAGTGATGTAGAAATTTAGTCCTCGCATCAAGCTTGTCCTGCGCGATGGCTTTGGGATTGGGGCACTCGATTGCTGAGCTGTGATTCCGGATTCGATACCGGCCGCGTTTCGATTGAGGCGAAGCGCAAGATAATATGTATGGTGCTATGTCAGCGCACCTTAAAAAAAAAAAAAAAAAAAAAAATCCCAGGTGGTTGAAAACTGTACTACAACGCCCCACAAGTCGGCATTCAGTTGGTGGGACTTCTGCGTCCAGGGTTATGAGACAAAAAAAAAAAAAAAAGACACTTTTTTAGCATTACCGAAAAGCCAGGACACATAGTCTACGCATGCATAATTTTGAATTGGCCGTACAAATTACTGATTGACAGTTAGCAGTTTCTTTTTGATGAAAAAAGTTAAGGCCCACGTTCTAATTTTTTCCCGCAAATCTTGAACGTACCCCTTAGGAAGTCAGCCTCGCTGAACGTCTATTCATGCTTTATAGTTCATAAATTTGAACCTCAGCTGTCGCAACTGTTAATTTGTTGCATGCCTTTCAGGTTCACCGTCTGGGGGGGTTCTCCATTTGTTTCGCGACATTGCGATGTGCACTGTGCGAGGCTGTTCACTTGCACGTACAGCGGCAAGATCCGTGCCATCATATTCGGTTAGTTTTGTTTACGGGGTTTAACGTCCCAAGGCGACTCAGGCTATGGGAGACGCCGTAGTGGAGGACTCCGGAAATTTCGACCACCTGGAGTTTCTTAACGTAAACTGACATCGCACAGTTCGGTTTCTCTTTTTGCTTGCTATATTTATTGCGATAGCATTAAAGGTCCCGTTTCTCAGGAAATCTACGAAGGCGTCTTCGCTGCACTTAGTGATCGAAGGGTTGCGCGATGTCACGTGACCGCGTTATAACATGACCAGTTTGGCAGGAGCTGCGAATTCGGGCTTCGCCACTGAGACTGCATATTGAGAGGAAAATCCAGCCTTCTTGGAATCGGGTTAGGACACGCTCGTGCTGGTTGGTCAAAGCTTGGATGTAGTGCTTCATGTGCCGTGGTGGCTTGCAACAGCATGCTAATTAATGTATGTGAGATAATAGAGGCACAAATTAAGGTATTAGTGATTAATTGAGTGGCAAAGTGCTTTAGGCGAACGGAGATCTGACAAAAGGGCACCATCAGTGCTGTCAGGTCATACCCACAAAGGCAGAGCTGAGTCCCCATCATATATATATATATATATATATATATATATATATATATATATATATATATATATATATATATATATATATATATATATATTTAATGATACCGTTTACCTTCGCTTGAGGGTTGTTACATGGAAGGTATATGCAGTACAATGTACAACAGACAAGATTAATATCTCAAAGCGTCAAGTTGGACGTCCTCGATCGACACAAAATATTAACGGCGCGCTAGAATTCATGCACATCTGGTTGTTCGGCAACTTCAACGGGCAAATAATTTCAAGTTTCAATCCCGGCCACGGCGGCCGCTTTTCGATGGGGGTGAAAAGCACGACAGACGACAGCCATGTGCTGCGTGATGTCAGTGCATATTAAAGAACCTCAGATGGTGGAAATTTTCGGAGCCCTTCACTACGGCGTCTCCCATAGCCCGAGTCGCTTTGGGTGTTAAACACCATAAACCGAACGTTTCAATCACATCGGGGAAAAAAGAGTAAAGGAAAACATCAACACGTGTATCATAGGGCTTGACTGATCTTGTGTGGTTTGTTTTCGCGCTATGTTTTCCCGGATACTTTTTTTATTATTATCATTGTTCTTGTTATCAAGTAACTCGAGCCCACATGAATTTAGTATCTCTGTCACCGAGTCTATTCTTCAGTATCTTGACGAAATATATATAATTGGTTCACTGCTCTGTGGACACCTGAACCGCGCCGTAAGGAAAGGGAGGAAGGTGGAAGTGAAAGTGGAAAGAGAGAAAGGGGAGCCATAGTGAGGGCTACGGAGTAATTTCGACCACATGGGGATATTTAACGTGCGCTGAAATCGCACAGCACACGGACGCCTCTTCGTTTCGCCTCCATCGAAACGCAGCCGCCGTGGTCGGGTTCGAACCCGGGAACTCCGGACAGTAGTCGGGCGTCTTACCACTGCGCCACCTCGGCGGAGCTGACGAAATAAAACGAGCCCTCATTCCTTGAATTCGTTCTAGTTCATCTTTTAAAACGTTTTGGTGGGGGTTCCAGACAACAGAGGCGTATTACAAAGATGGGCAGATGAATGTTGTGTAGGCAATTAATTTTACATCTCTAGTTGCATATTCTACGTTCTTCCTCAGAAAGTTAAGTTTTTGAGAAGCTGGTAGGGCACACGTATTAATATGTTCAGCGACAGAGTAACACATCTGAGTGCGCTGCCAGTATCTGTTTCTGGATCACTGTTTCCCTAACAGACCGATCCCCTCACTAGTTTAACCACGCCGCCGCTGCCACAGAGTTCGTAGCACACGTTAAACGACCAACCGGTTGTTGGGGACGCCGATTGTTTTAGCCATGAACGACTTTAGCTTAGTCAAATTGAAGGCCTTTTAGATAAATTTTTAATTGAAACTACACTAATTGCGCGTCGCGGTTTCTCGCCTAATTTCGCTAGTACAAAACAAAAAAGCACTTAACATTTAATTACTTTCTTGCTTTACAAAACACTTCTCGATAGGTCCCAAATAGTTGCACCAATGGGACAGTGATCCGTTCCGCCTAACATAGATTCCTCTAACATAGACAAACAACAATATTGAAAGACAAATTGAGAATAACTAGTGCAGGTATTGATGGTCGAATCCAGGCCTTTCGAAATTACGAGACGAGCACCCTGCACAAAGGCCACGAAGGCTCGTTGGCTTTCCGTATTAGAAGGGGGCCCGTTGAATGCGTTGAGGTCTTTGACTTCGTGGCGTGTCTTGAAGACGCATATACGGATTCTAATTGTAATTAGGATCCATTAACGCCGTCGTTTTCCGCTCCGCCGCGGTGGCGCAGTGGTTAAGGTGCCCGACTACTGTGCCACAGTACCCGGATTTAGATCCCGACCGCCGGCGGCTGCGTTTCGATGCTGGCGAAACGGAGTGGCGTCCGTGTGCTGTGCGATGTCAGAACCCGTGGAGGTCGAAATGTCCGGAGTTCGCCTCCACTATAGCGTCTCTCATGATCTGAGTCGCTTTGGGACGTTAAACCCCACAAACCAAACCAATCATAATTTTAAGAAATAAGTTTACAGACGGTAGAAAAAAAGCAAATAAAAAATTAGGGAGACATGCATGTCGCGGCGACGTTAATGGCTTTTGTTTGCTGGCTCCTCTTGCGGACCCTTTCTGACGTGCATGTACAGTCTTTGTCAAAAGTGTAGAGTCCAGGGTGTCTGCTTCTAAGCCGAATAGTGCCGCTGATTTAGCGTCAGTGGAACACCTTCCCATTGGAAAGGGTAGGACAAAAAAATCTTGTTATCAAGAAATTCGGAACCCTGGAAATGCATTACAAGCCGCACGAAGTGGCTCAGAAGCAGACCCCCTGGGCTTTGCACTTTTGACAAAAACTTTACCTTGCTACTCCGTACATCAGCAACCTTTCAACTTTGTGTCTCTGTTATCTGACACATACTCATTAGCGTACACTCATAAGCTGCCACATTTCGTGAAATACCACCCGAAATAGTTATAAACCTTCGCTTTAACGAACCCACCCCCAACGCGCCAACGTGGCCTATAGGGGCAGCGTGTCGAACTCCGGATAAGGCTGGATTCCGATCTCACCCTCTGACTCCAAAGGAAAAGCCCGAGTTGGCAGCGACTGCGTACTAATAAGCCATGTCATGTGGTCTCGTGACGTCGCACAACCCGACGAGCAGTCAGTGCATGGCCTGATACGTCGACGTAGGATTTTCGGAAGAGCGGGGCCTTTAACGCTACTGAACTAAAATCACCCTATTGGAGTAAATTCTAACGATTCGGGAGGTGTAAAGGAAGCACGCCATAACCTCGTGGGACGCCATCACTTGTCTCCCGGAGGGCGATTCGCACCAACCATGCCGCAGTTTCTTTAAAATATTGCACTTTATACGAGCAGGACAATGCACTTGTCGCCTAAATTTTACCTAATTTCACGAGGCACCGCATTAATAATAATTGGTTCACAGGAAGGGAAAGGCACACTTGCCATATCTGTCACACTTGCGCTGTGGACACCTGAACCGCGCAGTAAAGGAAGGGAGGAAGGTGGGAGTGAAAGTGTAAATAGAGAAAGGAGAGTCGTAGTGGAGAGATACGGAGTAATTTCGACCACCTGGGGATCTTTAACGTGCGCTGACATCACACAATACACGGACGCCACTTCATTTCGCCTCCATCGAAACGCAACCGCCGCGGTCGGTATCGAACCCGTGTAGTCCGGCACAGTAGTCGAGCGTCTTACCACTGCATCAGCCCGGCGGGGGCACCGCAATGCGCCGAATCGAATACTGTTCACGATGTCTTTGTTAGAGTTGTTTTTCTTAGCAGTTCGTTACCATATACGACTCGGATTTTGGATAGTTTTGTTTTTAATCCATAGTGTCCACATTAACCAGCATAACAGTATGTTTTGTTGCAGCGTTACTACAGCAGTCTTTTCCGATTAACACACCCAGTGCTTCCCTTTGATGGTACTTTGACCGATGAAAAATTAAGGCTAGTTAGTTGGTTCAATAGCATCATCGGCTATGAAGGACGTCGTAGTGGAGGGCTCCGACAATATCTGCAACCTGGGGTTCTTTAACGTGCACTGACACCGCAGAGCACACGGTCGTCTTGCGTTTCACTTCCACTGAAACGCGGCAACCATGGGCGGGATTGAACCTACGCTCTCGAGTTGAGCAGTCGAGCGCCTAAACCCCTGAGCTACTGCGACGAGGTACAAAATTAACATTCCTACCCAGGCGTTAATTCAGCAAAACTCAATTTACAGCTCGCACGTTACCAGGCGGTCACTTTACTCGAACGTTCACACGGAGTAGTCCTCGAAGAAGCCGGGATAAGTTGATCGCACACAATTTCAAACTAAGCACGCACTGGCCGCCCATCGAGAAGCTGCACATGTGCGAAGACGGGCCGAGGGATTCTGACCTTCGCGGCACACTGCCATCGCCCAAGCGGTGTACTGCCGAGACTGTACTGTTTAAAAATGTCGATTCAAGAGAAGCTGACGCCCATACGCTGTTATGAGCTGAGATCCTCCTTACAGCAGTCAAAACCTCGCATGTTCCACCTCGCACCGATCATTGACATGAGCGCAGTATCATTCTGTGCAGTGCCTAATCCTTGCGGAATTAATTCCTTGCACGTGCTTCACGCGTCTTAAGCACATTTTCTTCTACAGCGCAACTATTTGTGATGCTGCATTAGTCCGCTCTTTTGTTTTCACTTCAGTATGTCGACTTGCCACTGTGCAATGTGAATTTCCATTTCTTTGCAGTTTCTTTTTTTTTTCTTCGGTTCGGTGTTGGTTGAGGAGACGGCGTCACTTATCCGGTACCAGCAACTACATCTCTGCCTCATTATGAATGCAGCGCCAAAAGACGAAAAAAAAAAAAATACGGGGAACCGCGACTCTGAAATTTGGAACGCATCATTTATCGTTTCTCCTTTTTAATTTTCAAATTGTTTCGGTTTTTTTTTTTCTTTATTACACGCTTCGGTGCGCAATCCTCTGTCGCCTTGGTAAAATAAGGATAAATAACTTAAATGGGAGGTTATCAAGGACCTGTAGCGCAGCTTGAGGAGGATTTTGCGCACGGGGCTAAAGAGGAGAGCGCGGGCAGCTCTGAGCGGGCAGGCGCCTGAGCGGGCCACACATGCACGCAGCTGGTCCGACGCGTCAGCCCGACGCTGCAGCCATTGTCAAGATCAGTGGCCATATTCAGCAGGCGGGCAGGTCATTGCCGTGTTTACCGTGGCCACTTTTTGTTTCTTCTTTCTCCCTTTCTCCCCTTCTCGTTCTTTTCTATTTATTTTTTTTTTTTAACGGCTACCACGCTTTTTACGGGACTACCCAAAAGGGAAGTCGCTTTGTTTTTCGTGCGATTTAGTTTCCGTGCTCTTTAAGTGGGCCGATGAGTGCACTCAAAGTTAGCGCAAGGATTTATCGGTCGCTATCGGGTAATTGCGATCATCGTTAGCAGGCGCCTGTGAGTAATTTCTATTGCTTCGTTCGTTTTGACTTTACAGCTCGCGTATTAATTAAAGAAGCCGTTGCAAGAGGATTTCATTTTAGTACTTTTTTTTTTTTGCTTTCGTGCAGAGATCACGCGCATAAGATGGTGCATGCATGCGTTATGATGGCGCGCTTTTTTTTTTTTTTTTCGGAAGGTTGGCGTAAATTAGTACCAAGCTGAATAACCTAGTTACTTCAGTCTGAACCGGTAAGGCCCGTCACACAAAGGTTCTTCTCACAAAAATGCGGGAAGACAAAGTCGAATCATGCTAAATTAAAATTTAGTAAGAAGCATTAAGTTACGGAGGTAAAGCGCAACTTACGGAAGACCAAAAAAAAAAAAAAAAAGAAACAGCAAATGCCGTGGAAAGTAAAGTAACTAGTCACGCGCCTATTTTACTTGGGAATAACTGATACTGCGCTCAATGCAGCAAACAGTACCGTCGTAACCGCGATTTCCGCAATCTCTAGAGAGGCAAAAAAAAAAAAAAAACAACACAAAAACATTTAACTCTGGGTAAACCGATTACGGCGTCTGAAAGCACTGTTCGGCATGGATTGAAAAGATTTTTCTTGGCAGTTTAGCATCAAGAGACTGGCACAAGAGTTTAACAAAGTGTTAAACGTCTTCAATTGGTTTGATTTGCTTGGGGGGGGGGGGGGGGAGATAAGGCGCAGTATCTGTCTCACTCCTCGGTTGACACTTACATTTACAATTATGGCATACAAGTGGAGATGCATAGGTCGTCGGTTCGAACTCCTTTCGAAAACTTGCCTAGCAGATGGATGCCAAATGGGGAGCGAAATGATTACGTCACCCTGAACCCTACACAAAGAACTTTGGAGTCACACTTTCGATACGAAATCACGTTACAGTTTATCACACAAGCGTTAGACGATTTTACTAGGCAGTGAACCTCCGGATTGTTGCTTTCGCGCTAACGAGAAATGTGGAAAGACGTTCGCGACAGCAAACAACTGTGTTCGCTGCCCAACGAGGTGTTTGTCCTGTCGGATGCGGTATGCTCGATGAGAGGTATATAGTACCTGCGATTCTGCGCACACCTGCGCATGACACGCAGCCTGCGCTCGCTGTAACGCATGGCGAAGAATTCTGGTAGCCGTAATGGCACGACGAGAGCCTCACGCTGATTGCCTGTTTTCTCTCGTATGCATGTACAGCAGTGTGCAGACCTCTAACGCCATTGGTGAAAGATTATGGTGTATCTTTATGTACTGCTAAATGTTTATGTCCGAGAGCGACAGTGTGGAACATGGTGCGTACCGTTATAGTGGACGGCTGCAGCTTAAGTTGGGCCACCTGAAATATTTTACCGTGCTCCAAAATCTCAGCACACTGCTTCTCTGCATTTCGACGAGGTCGAACTGCGGCTGCCGCGGGCGGGATCCAATCTGGAACTTAATGATGGTCCCTCCAAGGGCGTAATTTTTACGGAATCAGCCGTAAGTGCAGTAGATTGCGCGGTAAAAAAGCTGGCTTTAGGCTTATTCACAACATCGATACTGAGATAAATTTAAGCCTTCGAAGGATATAATCTGCAGCCTAAATCTTTGAAACAACTTCTCCGACCCTCGACCAAGTGGCGAAAAGCTCCATGTCCGCAGAACCCCGTGCACGAGAAACTGGCTCCCGCAAGTGTAGTTGCAGGCGTTCGGGCGACACGGAATGATTTCGCTCGTCTCTAGTTTTGTTTGGTTTTGTAACGTCCTGCGCTCCAATCGGATTCCTCCGCGTGCTTTTTTTTCTTCGTTGAAGCTGTTTCCAATGGCGTCGATGCGTAGTGCAGTAGCACGCAGCGCGCCGCACCAGTTGCAAACATAGCAGGGCGGCTCCGCACCGTCTAGCGCGAGCACCCTTGGCCCCCATCGCTTTTCTTTGTCGCGGAGAGACTTTGACGCATCGCGCGGTGCACCCCCGTAACGAGCCCGGCACCTCGCTCCGCCTTCGTTGACACAAGCGTGCGGTATGTCTCCTGTCGCCGCGGAGCGTGGTCGCTTTTGTTTTTAGAAAAGAAGAGAACACGACAGCTGGACCGTTGATGGCTGAGCGACGAGTCGGCTGCGCTTCGTCGAGGGTTGCTCTCCGAGTCTTTTTAAGTTGAGCAGCCGACTTGGGATTGTATAGTGGGATCTGCCGCTGAGGGGAATCGGGGAAAAGCGTGCACTCGGGTTGCTCGCTACACGCGGGTGGTGACGTTAACGAAGAGAAAAAGGAAAGAAGGGGCGGAGGGAGATGGGTTCTGCCGATTATTAAAGCAGGAATACGCGGCATGCCGCCACCGTTCTGCGTGTGCAGGGATGTATGCGCGACGAGTGAGAGCCCGCCAAAGGCGTGAGGGGCTCGCGGGAAGTTTTCCAGACGCTAGCAGTTCTTTATGCGCGCACTTCTTTTTATTTCTTGCTAGAGAGCGCGAAAGGAAAAAAAGAAAACGGAACTATTTCAGTGAGAACGGCAAGGAACGGTCGGGACGGGTGGGAGAATCGTCTCTCCATCGCACGCGCGTCGAGGAGCGGCGACGGACGATCCCAGTGAATCGCTTTCCGTTTTCTGGCCCACTGGACAGAGCTGCCCATCGATTCAGAGCGCGAAAGCGGCGACTCGTGTGTGCCGCTCTGGAGTGGTGCATATCGCGTTTCGCAGTAAATATACGCGCGTTCTCACAGAACCCGCGGATATCCTTGGAGAGCGCTCAACGTCTGCTGCGCTGATGCGTGCGGCCCTCTTTTCGCCACCTGTCTGTCTGCGTCTGTGATATACGATGCAGACGCGCTTTTGGGCTGCGGTGCTTTGAACTTGAACGGCCTCTAACCAGCTACGACCGGTTGTCTGGCTTTCAGCGAGTAAATGTCCGGTCGAACCACACGGCCCAACTTCAAAATTATGATAAAAACAATGGCAGGATGCAAGGGATGGCAGTGAGGTGAAAAGTTTTAGCCTGTATTATTTTTAATGTAAGTCAGTTTCAGCTGCCTATTAGTGCGATTCGCAGCAACAGAAGCAGACGTATTCTTTTCGACGTGTACTTATTTTTATCAGCATCGCTTAAACTTGTGCACAGGCCCACTCTGCGATTTCTTCGTAATGGATACAGTTATTCAAGGCCTGCTTGCTTGAAGGTACGCGAAGAAACTGTTGACCATTTAAGTTTCCTAATATTGCAGCGCCTGCCACCAATAAATCTTGATAACGGGGAAAAAAAACTAAAGCTTCTGTGCAAGCCTGTTACCGAACCCCACTGTTGCGAAAGAATCAGAGACATCCGATGTACCGGCGAAACACGTTTTCGCACTTTAACTTTATTTCCTGCTTCGCGGCGACCTTAAAGGCGAACCACGCGGAGCCTGGGGAGTAATCTTAAATTTGTTTTTGTTTTTTCGTTTCTCGTATTCGTAGTCGTTTCTGCGTATTTACTCTTTAAACCCCTTCCGCTCCGACGACGTGCTAAAGGAATCTTCGGGCATTTCCGCAGACTTGTTCGTCAATAAGAAATGGAGTAAGGATGCAGCCTGCTGTGTACCGCCATCTTGTGCGATTTAAATTTGCAACGTATACGGAGCCATAAACTGCCTGCGCTCACAGTTACCGCTGGCTGATTCATCCTGCGCGTTCTACAAAATTTCTAATACAACTGCTGGATAACGAAAGCTGAGAAATGAGCGCAATTATAATGGCGCCAAATGTATTTAAATGTTTTATTTGCACATTGAGAATGGTTGGTCGGGAAGGAGCTGAGGGGGGCTTTTTGTATTATGCAGTATCCTGTGCAGAACCGCGCCATCCGCACGAAACTGGAAAGTTGTGTATTACAGTGTTTCCTCCAGCAGTTATGCGCAGCGGTGGTACTTCGAAAAGTTATGGAGCTGATGTGTTTCTTGTTGAATTCTGCTGGCGACCATATAGTCATCATGTGGAATATGGAATTTTTTACAAAACGCGCAGAAAAAAAAAAAAAAAAAGAAAACGAACCATGACCAGTAATCTGGCGAAGATCAGTCGTCTGGCTGAGACACTGGCTAATGCACTGATTCTCCCTACTTGCTGCTCACTTTGGTCAGCCGAAAAAAAAAATCCACCTGGCAATTCAGGCAGTATTTACTATAACGCATAGTTTCAGATTTGAACTTCCAAAGATGACGCTGCAAAATGGTCAGCGATATATAGTGTCGGAATGGGGAATGTCGGTAACTGTTCAATGTGTCGAAAGACGTTTACAAAACCACCGCAGTGTTTCACAAACAACATTTCCCGACTTGTTTATGGAAGAGCAATAAATGTGTTAGCGGGCAGAGGTGCGGAAGGAGGACTGAAACGTCACTTACTGCAAAAGCTAACCATATCCAGTAAACAAAAATTTAAAAAAAAATAATAAAAATGGCATTTGAACAGGCGCTTTGTTACATCAACTGGCTGTGGAATGACCCTAGTTTTGGTTTTTGTCATCATTTACCTTGTTTATTCCTCCTACTCGGTTCGGGAACCTTGGCGCCTTCAACTCCCACTGAGGCGGTTCACGCTGTTGATGTTGAAAACGTCCGACCACCAGAAGAACGCACGAACATGAGCCGCCACTTTAGGCGTTGTCCAAAAGCACGAGTGTCCCAAGGTTCGTGTGATGGAATTCGGAAGAGAGGAGTGATGGGGCGAAATAATACGACGTCAGCAACGGCCAGAAGCCCACGCTCTGCAGATGCACCGAACCTTCCCAGAGTCTTAATAAACATTTTGGTTTCAACTCGGCATTCAGATGCGCTGTAGCCGACAAGATTAGGACCATAGTTTTATATTAAAGGTAGTAATGACATAATACTGAAAGCTACTTTAATTTGACATTCTCACTAACAGGGAATTTCAAAAGTCATTCTGATTTTGGCGCCAGTGACGATGGCGCTTACTTCTAGCAGCAATGAATTGATTCGCTTGAACGGGAATTAGTTTGTTTATAGTCTCATAGTTATTTTTCTATTTTTCGTTGCCATATTTTGTAAATGCGTTTCTCCTTACTTTTTTTTTTCAACGAACATTTTTGTTAAATCTCGCCCGTCTTTACTTTTTCCTGTCGCATATAGCATGTCGTCTGTCAGCCACCGCAGCGATTCGCCCGCCGTACGCAGTTGTAGATTGGCTAGAGAGGAAGAGCGAGCGAGGAGAAAAAAAAAGTAGAAAAGAGTTGTGGAGATGAAATAGCTCGCAGCAGGAGATGAGCGAAAACTGCTTATCAACTTTCGACGCAGACCGGCCGTGCGCAAGCATACGGGCAACGTGTCATCAGGCGGGAGCGAAGGGAGGTGCGGCGAGTAAACGTTTTCGGAAGGGGGATCCATCCAGGAGACGGTCTGAAGTCCGGAGACAACACCATCGGCGGATCGCGGACGCGCGCGCGCGCGCATTTTCCGCTTCAGTCGATAACGAGCAGTCGTTAGGCTCGGGTCGATCCCTCCCCGCCCAGCGGCTGTCCCCGCGCGCTGGCCCTTCCGCGGCGCTCCAACTGGGGCTGACCAACGCCGCCGTCGGCTACGTAAACAACGGCCGCCAAACAACCCGCGCGCCCGAGACGGCTCCCGATAATTGCACCTTCCCATCCCCGACTGCTCTTCGACCGGGAACAAAAGGGCCAAGAAGCGCGGGAGCAGCAGCGGCGGCGAGCACGTGCGGCCGCACGCGCGCGAACGGCGCCCTTCCGGCATACAACAGGACACAGTCGTTTCGTTTAGCTGCGCTCACGGTATACGACACTGAATCTGGCGGCACCCGAAGATCTCAAAAGGGAGTCAGTCTTCTCCTCGTTGGCCGTACTAGCGAGTTAGAAAGCTTACTGCAAAAACTTGGAGTTGTTTTTAGGCAGACTTATCGTTCTCATACGCGCCGGGGGCTCTTAATTGAACATGAGCTTGGCAAATGCGAATCCCTTTTCGCGTGACGGTTCGAGTGAAAGTGCATTTCTCAGTCCTATTTCTACTTAAGTATCTTGTGAGATGACTAAAGCAGGACGTCGCGGCAAGACGCTGCTCAGTACGCACTGGGGGTTGATATACGCTGATTGATAGTCCATCTACTTGATCGCGTGGCCAGTCTTTCCCCGCACGGTACAAGCTCGGTGAATAAGTTTGTGCCAAGCAAGTGCCAATGGCTTTAAGGCATACAGGTCTCAAAGTTTAAGGTCAGCGGCAAATATATCTGAAGTTTCGTCCGTTTGACGATGCCGGTTCCAGCCACAGGACAAAACCCAACGCAAAGGAAGTCGCTAGGGGGCAACAGGCGCACTCGTAGAAAGGCCGCAGTTCATCAACTGTAAAAAGCAATTTGTGCACTCTCTCCTCTCAGCTATACTCTGGAAGTTGGGGCGTGACGTCAGAGGAGCTATATTTTAGACAGGGGCGACCAGCATGGTGTGGTTTGGTTATCCTTCGAAGTCTGCACGGCGCAGATTGTTCAGTGCTTTCTGCAGTTCGAAGTAAGGGCAATGTCTCTCAACAATTTCGAGACGCAGGGGAATGAAGCTGGCGCGCCAACAATCGTAAAGTTCCCGCGAAGACGCCCCGCGGACGGAAAAAAAAAAAAAAAAGAAAGAGATAGGCTTCGACTGTAGGTTGTGGCACAGGTTTCACGTAACAACGACTACTGGTTTCGTACACATGTGTTCGTTCTCTTGTTCGCGTCTGCGTACGATGGCGTTGCTGAAACGTAGTGGGTGGCATTTGTGGAGCGCAACCGATACAAAAGGAACTCCGATGGCGAAAGACACGGAGCAGCTCGCTGCCGAAATGAGACGGCAAGTTGGGCGGCAGCTGGGCTCGGCAAAAAACATGGCAACATGGCTTGTATAAAGAAACAGCTTGTGTCAGTTCCGCTCACACGGTATCGGCGACCACCAGCACTGCCTCTCGTTCTCCGTGAGAAACCCACGAGCCGCCACGCATGAGGGGTGCAGAACGAACGGCCACGTGAACGAAACGGACGACAGGCGAGCACTAGCGAATACGAGATCAAAAGGAGACAGATAATATTTGGCATATATGAAATGACCAGAAAAAAAGTAGCAAAAAAGAAGTCTGATATTGGTCTTGTTTTTATTCTAGCCTGACATGACCCTTAATGCTCTTTTGTATGACCAGAGCTTGCACCCCGCCCCTCCCCCTCCACAGGTTTACGCTTCTTTTAAATTCTTGTGTACGCATGATTTTCACTCGGGCTAATAACGAGACACTGAGGCATCGGTGCGCATGCCAGCTAATCGTATCTCCATGCGTGTCCACGGTGACAACACCATTTACGAACGGCGTTTCGGTACGAATATACTTGCTACACTGGTCGTGTCCCTTCTAAACAAGGTTCTGTCGGCGCGGTGGCGCAGCCATCTGCCCAGTGCTCTTCCACGCTACCAGATACGTGCACAGCGCGCAGCCACCGGCTTGAAACGAAATAAGCGTGGCCACGGCGGGGCGGCGCAGGAGTGCTTCGATGGCGGTCACGTCCGCCCGAAGGAGCGTGTCGGTGACACAGTGAATGCGGCAGCAACAGCGCGCATGTGACATATGCCGAGAAAGACCGACCACGCGGACAGTGAAGAAGACACCGCGTCCTCCTGGGTTCCGCAGGTCCGCCAGCCCGCTCCGGGGCTCGCGGTGCGTCGTTACCGGGGCACAAGGACGCGTGCTCCTGAATCGTTAATTCCGCTGCCCGCGACCGTTGACAGGCTGCAGCGTCGGTGTGTAGCAAGACCAACGGGCGTGTCCCCCGGAGGCATCGCGAACCGTCGATATGACATGATATGCTGGGCTGCGAGGCCTGCACATCAGGGAAATGGGAGAAGTCCGGTGGGTGAAGCTGCGGTGAGCATCCTTTTCTTTCCATTTTGAAGCAGGTATACTAAAATGAGCTTTGTCTGGAGACTGGAGTTCATCATAGAGACACAATGATATACAATTTCTTCTATTTCTTTTTCACAGAATTCACCCACACATGATGAAAAAAGAAAGAAAGAAACTGCTTGTCTGATCACTAACAACACCTACACGTGCGAACATTCTGACTTGCTTGACATTCCCATACCATTGCCAGCTTTGGCAGATGAAGGGTTGAGATCAAGTTCTGCGAGCATTTGCAGACAGAGTAGTGAAATTCAATGAGGCCAGAGGAGAGGACAGCATCGACTAACTGCTCAAGATTATTGTTTTTTATTCTTGTGTTCGCATGCCTGTAGGTGCTTGTCATACATAAGCCACGTGATAGCATGATGAGAAAACAGCGCGTCGAGACAGACACGATATTTTCGAATATAAGGCTGATAGTGAAATGTACACCATTTTTAAGTCTTCCAATCTGCACCAACTATCCTAAATGCGCCCTGTTGAGACGTATTTCGACGTTTTGTTTGACGAATTCCCCGTTTTCTGAAGTCTGTGTCGCAACTGCCTAAGCTCCGATGACAGAAAAAGAAAAAAAAAAAAAAAAACACAGATGCCGACCAAGTTCAGTAAGCCTCTGGGCCAGAAAGCGCGCTGCCTTCCATAACAGCTACGCCGCAGGGGACGTGGGGAGGGGAGTGGCTCTCGGGCCCCGAGGAGCCACCTCGGCTGCGACGCTGTAGTCGAAGCGGCCAGCAGCGGGGCGGATAACTCGCAGGGTTCCTTAACGGCGGCGTAATCGGGGCCGACGAAGAAGCGTCACGCTGAGGCGTGGCGGTCACGCCAGATTGGGGCGCGCACGACGTTGGCCCTGACTGCGAAAGCGTACGACCCCTGGCGCCCATTAGTGCGCTCCGTCAGCCAAGGTTGCCAGGACGACGCAAGCCCACTGCCCACTTCGGATGTCCGCAGTCTGCAATGCAAAACGGGTTGGAGCCTCGCAAGAGAGTAGTAGGCGTCGAAGCTACAAGAGGCGGAGAGGCGAGCGAACTATTCGCACTTTGCAAGCGAATGAATTTCGCTGGCAAACGCTGCGTGATCTAGCTGTCCTAAGTTCCCGGGACACCCGTGCCAAAGAAGTCTCTCGTTGGGTAATAAAGAGGGAGAGAGACGAGCGTGCCGAAGAAACATGGTTTCCGGTGGTTTCTTCCAAGCCCATAACAATGCTATAGGCTCGTAGGTATAGGGTTGCAATAAGCCAAATGCTCTGTTCTTTTGTGATTATCCGTAAGTGAACGGAAACTCGCATAATACAGCGCATTTATGACGTCTGTGCGATACTTTGAAGAAACAGCGTGGGGGCTGGAGGCGTGAACGGGAGTACATAAATACTCGTCACCGTTGGCGCCTTCGGTCATATATCGCCCAACTCAGCGGCGAACCTGTGCGGTTCGAATGAATCCAGGACAAATAGGGATGACAGCACATGAAGAAAGACGATGTTAAGTTTAAAGTTAACTGCCGCTCTTAGTCAGCTTGTGCGGGAAGGAAGTCGAAGAGTGGGCTTGCGAGGAAACTGAGAGAAACTTTTCTTTTTTTTTTTTTTTTTGGTAAGCATTCCTTGGCATGTGTTAGAACGGAGGGAGGGGATGTCGGATGCAGCCCAGTTCCAGGAAGCATACCACAGAGTCTACATGACAGCTTTCTAATTGTCTCTTATCGCATTCAGATGCAGAATTCCAACGTAGGAGGCCACCTCCCATGCAGAGTTGCCAGAATTGCACCAAACCGGCTACGTTATGACCCTGTGTGGCGATAAAAATTATTTTTGACGCCCTGGATACTTTTTGGCTACTTTGAACGATTTTTTTGGTGCAGTTACTGACCGCTTTTTACTAATTAGAGATGCAATAGCAGACAAATAAAGACCACCCATCATTTCCGAGCTTTGCTTTCGTGGCAGGCGATGCGCGCGCGTCTTCCCCTCCAGCGGGCATGTATAGCGCATCGATGGAATCTTGCGCTCGTCTAGAGAGCCTATACCAAGGAGGTTATATAGAACTTCTGGAGTGGAGGCGGTGCGTGAAAAGTGAAGCTGGCGTCCGCCATCTTGCAAGGGGCAAGAAGGAGATATCGCCAAGGGGCGCTTCCATATATAACATCCCATTTGCGGCTCTACGCTACTTTGCACTTGTCTGGATATCTTCACGCTCTTTTGGATCGCATGGGATACAACTTCAGCTAAAAAGTTCTGAAAAAAAAAAATGTGTATATTAATGAGCAGCATTATTGGATCCTAGGGCACAGAGCATTTATACAATGTGTATAAATGTGCTGTGTTTATTATGCCGAGTATGAGAGCCTCAAGTGTTATGTCGTTGAATAGCTTATGTCGAGTATAATTGCACTACACGTATTGTAAGTCGTAATTGCTATCAATAATAAAATAACATAAATAAATTAGTTCTTTGTATTAAGTTCAACTTTCCGCTACAGCATCAAGTCGTATATCGTTAAATAGCTTGTATCGAGAACGAAATATTGCACTATACGATTTGCTGGTATTAGCTAATGAGCTTTAATTAGGTGATTTCATTAACAATTCAACCTTAGGCTAAAACATCAAGTCATATATCGTTTAAAAGGTCTCTACGAGTAGAATTCAAAATCAAATGGTAAACCACGCAAAATGATGTAAAGCCGAACTAACGCGGGTCTCACTAGGTTAAAATAAATGCGTGATAGAAGCGAAACTGTCTCAATGTTTACAGATTCACAGCACCTAAGGAGTGCTAAAAGGGCTCCCGATATTTTTTTTTTTTTTTTTTTTGACCGCTTGAAAGAAACCAACATCTGGCGTTGGCACGTGCGACCCCTCGATTAGCTATTGGCAGAAACAACTGAAAGAAGACACTCGTTTTTTCCTGCACTTCATAATTTCTGTAGCATCATCATAACACTTTTGCAGCTTGAAACATTTTAATTAAAAGGCTGTCATTTTTCCTCACAGTGCTGCCCAAAATAGATTGAAAGATGTCGCACTAGTTATAGAAGTCGCAGCGTTAATATAGTTTTCAATTGCTAATAATATCATTAAAGTAACAGACTTAGTTGATTCGGCGTTGGTAAAGGAGGCAACGAATGCGGCTCATTTGGACAGAAATTTTTATACTGTCAGCGAAGCATACGTGCCGCGTGCAGATTTGAGGGCATCTTCTCATGCCGAAACAGTGTTCGTCAACTGTGTGCTCTAATTTTGAAACTCAGTTTACGGATGTGTATGTGCGCTGCAGCGCAAGAGTGTTTTTTGGACCAAGAAGCTGCAAAAAATCTGGAGAACATTATGATAGCTCTGCCCCGGTTACATCCACTCTTATCACAATGCAAGGCGTATGAAACAAGAAATTGGCAGTCTATAAAATGGATTTTGACGACAACGTGATTTCATTAGGATTTTCTTAAATTCGCATGCGCGCAAGTGCTCGCGAAACGCGCGCGATGCGCTTTCACTGGCCGGCGCCGCGTGCTTTTTGCCCCTTGCAACATGGCCGCTGCTGGCTCGGCCGGCTTCACCCGCTCGCATTGGCGTCCATGGGGGACCGCCACTCCAGAAGTTCTATATAACCTCCTTGGCCTATACATACGCCCGCGGCACCATTACGCGGCGCACCATCTGGAGAGCACCGTGTATCTAAAGTACTTCCTCCGCGAGGGTCACGCATGCTAAGCCTCGTAAGAACGCTAAGCGGCTACCAAGGGTAGTGGTAACCACCCTAAAATTTTATCAGGCCGCACAAAAATATGCTGAGAGCTTCGTTCGAACCCTGGTTGGGAGAAGATTTCATATCCTCCCGCAGCCTTCATTTGACCATCGCGGATTATGTGAAGCTTTCCCAATTACCTTTTATTGTTCCTTTATGCGTATAAAGAGCCATTTTTACAAAGGTAACATGACTGCCCGAAAGCGGGGCACTTGATGAAACAATTTGAGTTCCTGGCGCGCGACGACATCGTGCAAAGATGCTTGCGTTGAGTGCAAAGGCAACTCCTGGACAAAGGCAACTTTAATATTTTCTCATCGCCTGATGTTTTGACTCCTTTCTCTGAGCCCGAGTTGTCTAATCTGAACTTGACAAAAGCAGAAGTGCGTGGCAAAATGAAAGTAGACATACTTGTGACATTTGTATGACTCAAATCCGATCTATATGGGTCCAAGAAAAGGCAGCGTTAACCTTCTAGCGGAGCTGTTGACCAGATTATGGTAAAATTACTATGGCAAGAACACTGTAAGTATGTGGATGCGCATTGCACGCTTGGCGATGTATCTTTATTTTTGCGATGCCTCCGTGGCGAAGATCAAGCAAAGAGGCCAAACTTTGGCGCTCTTTATGCTCTGGTATTCGGTTACAAATTTGGCGCTAAGGTCACACGACGTAGCTACGTTTGGCTACATTTAGCTTCACTTGAGACACCTTTTAGTATCTGCCAAAGTCAACCCCTCCACCACCCCAAGGAAGTGTACGCGCACAGAAAAGGTAGCTGGGCACATCCGTAAGGCTGGGAACACCCGCAGGACATGAGCCCCTTTGTTTCGTTAGTTTAATCATTCACGGGCCAAAGCCGTCATGCTTGGCTCGCCAGCAGCCAAGTCATTCTAATGCTGACAAGCGGCACCACATCCCGTGTTACAACACAGCGAGCACTAGGCCGAGCGAGGCGACAAACGCGTGTTGCGCATTCAGCTCCATCAGCGCCCCACGTGGCCCGGTCGGACGGGTCCCTCTTCACCGCGAAGACGGGCCACGGGCGCCTCTGTCGCGGGGCGAGAACGCCCTCCTGTCCTTCCGGCGTTGACGCACGGCTTGTTCCGGTCCGCAGTAGAGTTCCGGGCGGAATGCGACACCGACACCGGAAACGGTCGCCAGATGCGAGCGCACCCACGGCTGGCTTGACGCTCGCGGCTCTCGCGAGGACTGGCACGCCGGGCCCACTCGGCGGCTCGCGGCCTCCGAGCGCGCCGACGGGCCCGGGCTGTTTGCTCTCGACGCCGGCGTGACCCCGGGGCACCGACGCCGGCGTGGGACGGCGCACTTCGAAAGAGCGTGCATTTCGGAGCGAACGCGCGTACCCTACGTTCGGCAGAATGAGGCGGACTTCGTTTTGCGTTCCTTTGCTGGCCACGCGTTTCCGTTCTCACTACGAGTACTTAAGCACGTTACATTGACTGCATCTAGCGCCTTGTGCGAAACGGTTCCGCTCTGTTTATTTGTCGGAGGGGTTTGAAGGCCAGATTGGCGAGAGGGGAGCACGTATTTCGAAGGGAAGGGGGGCCATGAAAAATCCGTGGAGGAACCACTCGTTAAATCTTAGGCGCCGAAAGCAGCAAGGTGGTAAATATTTGGACTGGTTGGTGAATCAGGTTTTGAAGGAAGTGCAGCGCAGCAAAAAGGATTGAAGAGAGCCACAGGAGCTCTGCACCAGTACTTATCGTGTGGATTCGTTTTCTGAGTAGGGAAGTAAAGAAGTGTCTGGGTTCCCTCGCTATAACGACCGATAAGCGAATGCACTCTGTTGTGGTGTCCCAGCCAAGCTTGCTTGTTTTTTTAGACGACCTACCGCACGTAATTGTCTTTGCAATCCGAACCCGTCTCTGATTTTTTTTTTTTTTCTTCAAAGAACACGATGTCCACCACTGGAGGAAGACGGGCCGAAGATGCAAGAACGTTATGCTGGGCGGCAAACCCGAGTTATTACAGTGAAGCACTACATCGTTAACAAAAACGGAACAAACAACAACTCTATAGCTATAGGCGGCGTAATCACTCAGGTGACGAGCTGCAATGCATGACTGAGGGCGTTAACAAGCAAAGCAGAGCGATAGGATTCTGAAAATAATGTGAATCAATCTGATGTATTCGTTGAACAGCCTCGGAAGAGCCCGGCGGTTCATTATATAAGCGGCGAAGTACTGGAAGCTGTCTTATGGCAGGTAGCCACCGTGTACTTGGAATCTCTCTAGCGAAATAGTAATAAGCCTGCGGTGGAGTGCATTCGACAGGAACTTCAAGGTCATGAATAGCAGCTCACCAGTGCCAATCAACAAGAAACTATATGCAGTACTCATCTATGGAGCAGAAAGTTCGAGGCTTATATATGAAAGGGGTTCGGAATTAAATTGAAGAGAGCACAGCGAACTATGGTATGAAAAATGACACGCGCAACGTGAAGATATATAGGAAGATAGCGGACTGGGACAGGGAACAGACATCAGTTAGTGTTATCCTATAGTTATATAGTTTAACCGCCGCGGTGGCTCTGTGGCTTCGGCGAAGGCACCGAGCATCCCTGAATAGATTCTTAGAGGTGCCAAGTGCATTAGAGAGCCAAATAGATTGGTCAGATGGAGAAGCCTGCGAGGATAATGAGGCCGCAGCGGGTACGGGATAGGGTTAATTGCATAGGGAGGCCTTTGTCCTGTAGCGAGCGTGTTAGGCTGATGAAAGCGATGTCTTTCGTCTGATTTTTCCGCGTAAAGAGTAACGTACACGCGTGGTTATTTGGCCTTCACATCTGCGTTTACAGCTCTTCAAGTCAGAGATAATTACGCTCGAGCCACAATTGCACTTTCGTTTGTGTGTGAATAATATCTTGGTTAATATGTGAGCAGCCGTGACACTGGTTTAATGGGTACCAAAAAATTTTGCTTTCTAGCGTTCTTTTCTGCAAAAGTTAGCCTGCCTGCGACCTTTGTCTCTGTTCAGGTTGTGCACCGACCGTGATTGCTAGACCGATGGCTGTTATGCGTGTATTTAATCCCCCCCCCCCCCCTGAAAAAAAAAAAAAATGAAGTGCGTTAAAGTCAAGTTTACACGGTGGGAAATGGTTCTGCGCACCACGGGGCATTTGGATGTACTGCCTTAGCCAAGTAGACTCTGGCGTCAGGAATATGTGTGAAGTCTTTGATTATATATGCGCGCAAGAACAATTCATCGCCAGTAAGAGTTCCTAGTTTGATTCAGGAGCTAAATCGAACTTTTTTTTCGTTATCTACAGAATCCCTCTCAACAAAATGCATTGCGGAGCTATAGTTAGTGAAGCATTCTTGCGGCGTCCATCCGTGAAAAATAGCACAAATAGCATAGAATTTCTTCTTAATACTTTTACAAAGTGTTTATCTTTTTTTTTTTAAAACAGTTTATTTGGAGGAAGAGAAGACAGGCACTTTTCTCGTAAAAATTACTTTCTTTCGTCACGTGTTAACCATTTCGTTATCCTTACCGCACGAAAAAGCCTTTGTCAACTGTTTGTGATTTCATCAGCATTATGGGGGCAATTCATTGTCTACTGTTGAGAATGAAAATCAATTGTTCGACTGCAACACAAGGTGTCCGTGGATATCCTTCCCGGGTGAGCAAGGGGAAATAATTCAGTGTTGCATCGCCAGCGGGCTCGCGCAAGAGGTACGCGTACGAGTCGGCGTTCTGCCTCGCAAGATAGGCGCGTCCTTCTGTCGCATCCTTCGGCTTTTCGGTGGTACACGCCACATAGCCCCGAGACGAAATGAGGGCCATTGGAGGACGCAAATCCTCGCCACGGGTGCCTTTCACGCCAACGGGCGCCGCCGCCGAGCCCAGAAAAGCCGAGTAGCGAGTCGAGCGCGAGCCCGGGCGAACGAGCCCACCACGCAAACGCCGCCAAATCCCTGCCGAGGCTCGCGTGCGTGCGCGTCTAGGGGAAAACTGCGAGTGGAACAAGGGAGGGGCAAAGCGATAAAAAAGAAATAATAATAAATAAACATACGCGGGGAAGGGAGACGGAAGAGGGTAAGCATGCTAACTAGGGAGAGGGGCAGAGTTGCGGAAGAGACGCTTTTTTGGAGCAAAAAAGAAAGGAGGGCACGGCGACATCCCGAAAGCTGCTCGGCATTTAAACTGAGGAGCAAACAGAAAGGAGGTTGGTGGGGCCCCGTAAATGATACGGTCCGCAAACAAATGCCTCCTGACTTTTTCCCTTGGCCGGAAAGGCAAAACAAGATACAAATATTTCAGAAAGAGGGAAGAAAGTGGCGACAGTTTTCCTCGCGTCGAAGGCACACGCAAAACGTACAGAAAAGCGGCATTTAAGCTGCGTGAGTCAGCAGTGCAGCAGAAACAAGGCCGCAATATAGCTGCGCGGATCCCGGGCGCAATGCCGGGCAGCCGGAAGCTCGCGCCCTGTGGCAGCCCTCCCCGGACCGTCTTGCTTCCCGGAGCACTGCACCAGGGGTGGTCTGGGCTGGCTTTTGCTCCGGGCCCGGCCCGTCCTGAAGGGGGGGGGGGGGGGGGGGGGGGTCCCCCGGCGAAAACGCACAGGGCCGGCACTCATTCTGTCGCCATCGATTCGGTAATCCCCGCGATCGGGGAGCTGTGATGGATTGGAGTCAGCGCCAAAGGCTTGTCACGCGTGCCGTATGCAAGATTAAGCGAGCCCGGTAAACAAATAAAGCCCCTGGAATGCGAACGCTGCGCCGAATGGACGCGCCGTGAGGAGTAAAAAAAAAAAATGGGGGCAAATGTTGCGCGCTCATTCCATCCTTTCCGCGCGCGATTCTCTCAGGCCGCTTTCGTTGGCCGGCGCTCGAGGCTGCGTAAAGGCTCGCGCGCCCGGTGTCGGTCATCCATCGTGACGACAAGTAGCATGCATTTCTGTCGGAGGGGCCCTTCTCGGAGTGCACCGCTGGCTTTTAAGTGTGGCTCCTTTTCAATCGCGCTTTTCCTACTTCTTGGTGGATTGCGGCTGAATCCTCTAGCAGCCTCGCACCGAGGGGGGCTGGGAGCGTGCTACGGTGAGAAGAAAAAAAAATTAATACACGCATTTCCGGCCTCTGCTATGCTTTAAAAAACTTTGTGCAGATGAAAACATTGTGCGTTCATAGCTTACTGGATTCAATGCGTGTGATGTCAACGTACGTTATCGGAATTCATCCTTTCTACAAACTCGCAACAGAACGCCGCTGCTCGAAAAACAAAAAGCTGAAAAGAAATGGGCCCAACCAGCAGTTCTGCAAGAACGCTAAAACAGAAAAAAAAAAATTCTAAAATTCCATCGCCATTGATTTCGCTGGGGACACGCATGACAAACGCGCACAACCTTGCGCGCGGACGTGCAATGCGTGGAGAGGAGCGGGGATAAATCACCGCAAGTTAACAACAAAAGTTCGAAGGAACTTTAACCTAAGCGTTCTTTCCAAGATCTCGAAGGTTAGCGTGCGAAATTCTGCTTTAAGGACAAGAAAAAAAAAGTGAATTTAGAACAGAGAGAAAGAACACGTCAGGGGCTCCGAGAATTGGAACGGTGGTGGGCGCAGGCAAAAAGAAAAAAAAAATAATAGAAGGGATAATTTGATCTTGTCAAGAAGCGATCGAACCTTGGGAAATGAGTTTCAGATTGAAGTTAGAATTCCGAGAAGATTCGGCTCCCAGTGGCAGACAATTCTGCGGAGCAGGGACCACGAGGAGGAAGCGGGAGCGCGGTCGGCCGCGCATCGGGCGGATATAGAAGGAAAAACACTGTTGCTAAATGCTCACGTAAGTCATCGCTTACTGCGAGGTTGCTCGGATTAATGTGCGCATTTCACGCTGCTTTTCTTTTTAGCATGTTTGGTGGAAACGGCATTACCTCGCGCTCCGTGCCCGTAAGTGCACAACACAGCTCGCTCATGCACCGCAGACTTTCACCGATTCGCACATAGCAAACCTAACTTCATTTAGCCACCTATACCCGGAGCCCTCCACTATAGTACCTTTCTCATCTCTTCCTTCTCTCACTCTCTCCTTCAACCCGGCCGGTAGAGGCGTCCACCGAGATGGCAGTGTCACTGCGCCTTTCCTTTCCTTATAAGCAATCTTTCTCTTCGTTCTTTTTTTAACTTGCTGTGCATTAAGCTAGGTCCCAACTTCATTAGCACTGTGTTGAACAATCGATGTTGTCGGAATGTGCACTACCAGTGCGCCTGTGGCCAAACAGTACCCGAAGCGTTGCATCACTGCTCGTCTCTCGGTTTACGGGCTGTCGTTGCACCTCAGGCCGCGACTGTTTGAGTCATGCGTGTACCGTTAGTGTTACTGCTCAACACGGATGGAGACCTGCTGCCCCTTTTAGCCAGAAAGCGCCATTATTTCGTCTTGTTTACTCCCGAAAATATTCCGGGGAATTAGCGAAGCTCTCCTATATATATATATATATATTTCTCAGGTTATAATACAAGCTTACGGTATAGGAATGCCCACTCAATGATAGCCACACATAAATTTTTATGTGTACTTCGTTTTTTTTTTATGTGAGTGTGAACGTGGTATTTTCTTGATCAGATTTCAATGCAAGACGCATTGTAGCTCCTACTTTGAGGAGTTGGTCGTAAAGGCGGACACAGTTCTTTTTGTTTTTTTTTACAACTAAATTACGTAATGATGAATGTGTGTGTGTGTGTGTGTGTGTGTGTGTGTGTGTGTGTGTGTGTGTGTGTGTGTGTGTGTGTGTGTGTGTGTGTGTGTGTGTGTGTGTGTGTGTGTGTGTGTGTGTGTGTGTGTGTTCGTGTGTGTGTGTGGAGGATGCACAAATTCTAAACAATGCGCGGACGAGATTGAAAAAGGCCTTAACTGCAAGTCATGCGGTCACCTTAGTACGTTGTGACGTGTGCCATCAAACAGATCTCGATTAATATACTGCTCGTTGTCAGCACAAATCTACAAAATCGTCTTTGTTTTCATTTTGAAAACCCAGTTGAAATATAGAGCGAATTAGCCACTCACTTATCCCATACATTGCGAGATTGCCCCGCCGCAGGGGAGTGCTGTCCGTGTGCTGTGCTATGTCAGTGCTCGTTAAAGAACCCCAGGTGGTCAAAATTTCCGGAGTCCTCCACTACGGCGCCTCTCACAGCCTGAATTGCTTTGGGACGTTAAACTCTAAAAACCAAACATTGCGAAATTAAATTATTGTATGACTTTCCTTCCTTTTCTTTGTGTTTATTTGTTGTACTTTACAACACTCTGGTAAATATTATCGCTCCTTTCCCTGAGGACAAAATTTACTGGCCACATTTGAACTATTAATTTGTACCAACGCGAGGCATGCTTCTTTATGCGTGTTACGAAGACCTGTGCTTTCGTCACTCGACTCTCGTCTTCTTGAGACGCGCTTAGCAACGCAGTGGCATCGATACCTTTACAAGCCGCATTGTGGTGTACTGATGCTTCCGTTGTCCATTGTCGCAGTTCCCGACTCGCGCTACCCGAGTTCGCTGGCTCATGCCGCGGTAATGAGGACATCTTTCGGGGGCCGCCATAAAGGCGGTGATGGCATCACGCTGGTCGAAGAGCCCGGCGAGACAAAGATCGCTGACGGCGTTCCTTTCCCGGGGGGGACTTTTATTTTTGGTCTCGGCAAGTTCTTCTTTCAGGGCGAACGCGATGTAACAACTTCAATCGGCGCCTGAAAAGGGAGTCCCGGGAGTTCAATGGTCTCGGCAGCGTCGGGTTTTGTTCGGCGTCGCATAGGCCGCATTCAATGCGTCCAATGGAAGTCCTTTTCTGAACGGCGTCCTTGATGCGACACTCGGCAGCGGGAAAAAGCGCCTGCTTCCACTGGAAAACAGCGCCGTGTATAAACGCCGCTCAGCCGTGATTGCTTCGAGAAGAATGAAATGTGTTAGGGGAACAGAATTAGGCGGAAAGAGAAAGAAAAGGAAGTCGTGGCGGCGATTGATAAACTCGTTTGTTGCCGCCCCTGTTACGAGAGCGAACGCAACGACTCGTCCAAGAGGTTCAAGTGATTTATGTAGCCGAAGGCGTAAAGAGGTGAAGACTCATATGATAGTGTTCAGAATTGGAGGGAGAGAAAAACCTCAAGAGTAGCCACTGCCCGCAAATGTGACAGGGAGGCAGTCAGATGAGATCGCGAAATTGGCTTAACGACTTGCCCCAAAAAAGTACAAAGATGAGGCAGCAAGGCAGGGATAAGAGATGCTATATTCCTCTTCATAATGACTATCATGCAACGAAGATTTGCAGTTGGTACAGTAGCTATAACACACTGCGCGATTTTCGCGCGATCACAGGACGCACGCGTCATCCCTCCATATATTTCAGAAAATGTGCGGAGCCTGTACAGCTCGCAGCTGGGCTGCATTATGCCCCAGCATACATCGAGGGCATGCTAATGACGGGCTAAAATACCAGAGGCGAAGTTGATAAATTTATCCTAAAAGGCAGTTGCGCCCTCTTCCGCGGCTGCGAAGAAGCTTCGCACTACTCAAACACCTTCCGCCGAAAGGTATTCTTCAAGTACAAACTCAGTTTTTTTTTTTTATGTTGTTGTTTATGCCAAAAGCGGACACCTTCAAAACACGACGAGGAGAAGGTTTTTTTTCTTTTTTTTTTCTTTTTTCTTTCTTTTTTTTTTTTGCGATTTCGAAGCCGTCCACTGGAAATCGGTCAAAACGACGGTCATTCATACGCATCGTTCTGGTGGTGGCAAAACGGCTCGCGCCTTTGTGCACGTGCGCAAAATTTGCAAGGGCCGATGATCTCGAAAGCGTCGGTCCGCCACGGCCCTTGCGCGCAAATTCTTAGCCCGACATCATCTTTGTTGCCCTTTGGCGCGGCCAAGTGTTTGTCGGGGGAGTTGGTCCCGCTATGCACGGTACGGTAAGGCGCTTTCCTTTTACGTGTCAACAAACGGCAGCCACGGACTTCCGAGGCGGCAGACACTGCGACGAACTCGACAGACCAGAACGCGGCCCACTCGAAGCCCTCTAGGTGGTCCGCCCAGCGCGAGAGGGGCCGCGCATTCTTGCTCTTCCCCAGGGAGGCCTCGCCTGGGGCCCCGACCGAGCGAGCGGGGACCGGTCCGGGGCTGAAACCTCCCTGCTGTCGCGACAAAGAGGCTGACACAAAAGGGATGTCCCCCTCGCGGCAGCTGCCTGCTCGCGGCGGCGACCGCGCTCTGGTCCCGCGGTCGGTGACACACCTGGGCCCCCGCGTCCGCCCAAGCCTCCGCCGCCTCCTCGCGCTCCCATGTCTTGCGCGGGTGAACAATGGGCTACGTATGAACAAAGAAATTCCGCCCGGGGCGCGGGAAGATGTGCCTCGCATAAGGCGCCGGAGGGAAGTGGAAGCAATGGACACCCTTCCTCCTCGTACCCTCCCGGCTTATGCTGGTATACGTATATAACACGTTAATGCCCCTCGGTCAAGGCGATACCAGCAGTGAGGTGTCGGAAATTCTTCCGCGTGGCGCAGCGTTGGAGGCTGTGCATTTACGCACAAAAGGAAAGCTTTTTTTTTTTATTTTCTTTCTAAGAATGCGATTTTGGGGTGTTATATATAACTGCGAAGAAAAAATAAAATGAAAACTGGTTCAAAATAAGGGGGCGTTTGGAAGAGGACAGTTTGCGAAGACCATGCAAGAGGCCACGCGGCGTTCCCATGACACGCTTTTTGATCGGTGCAGACAGTGACTTAAAATCGGGCAGGGAGATAAGGGGAAGGAACTTATGTTAGCTGGGCAGGCATTTTGTACGCAGTTATTTTGGTCTAGTTTGCCACACCATCAGCAATGACATTAGGAATACGACTTGATAGCCATATGCTTTCAATATTTTTTTAATGCCAATAAAACGATAAAGTGCTCTATCTCTACGTCACGCCCGTCTGCGTAAATAACAAAAGACGTTCTTTTCAGACCAAGAAATAAATTAGCGCGCGATACTGACCTTTCACTTAAAATTGGATCAACATCTTTAGAATTTGTCCCTTTTGGGAAAAGTCGTGTAGTATATTTCGAAAAGAATTTATCTTGGTCAGCACATGTCGATAAGTCTGCTGACAAGTTATCTAAAATAGTTGGCATATTAAGTAGACTGCGTTGTTTTCTTCCGTAAAAAGTAAAACTAATTTTGTATAATTCAATGTTTGCTTCTGTCCTAAATTACTGTTTTACTGTCTGGGGAAATACACCACATTCAAATCTCAGCAGTTAGAATACAGAAAAGAGCAACAAGAGGGATTTCAAACGTCCCTCGCGACGTCACAACTAGACCTTTTTTTTTTAATTGTTTCAAAATATTCAAATACCTGAATTATGCAGTACCAGCCTATTAAAACGTTACAAAAGAAGTAATATCCATCGAAAGTTCTTTCAGACATTGGCAGCTTAAGAACACACTCGTACCATGCGAAATCCCAAAGAATGGTTCATTCCACAGATACGGACTAATTACGGAATAATTACGGACGTCAGATGCTCACCCATGTTTTGCCAAATTACTGAACTCCTTGCGTTATTTGTATCAACATATCTTATGTCTTATTTTACTGTGTCGACGTTTCTGTGCATTACTTTTCTCTTTTCTGTAAACAGTGTCTCGTTCATTATCTCCTCAAGTGAAATGATATCGTCAAATTGTTGCCAGTTAATATAAGCTATGTACCAATACTTGAACCCTTGTTCGGGGACACAGGCGCGCAATCAAGCTCCAAAGTTAGCTTTTTTGTTTGCACCCCTAACGTCTGGATGACGTAAATAAAGATTTGAATTTGAATGGCGAAAATAACCTAATTGGGGCGCAGTGAAATATGAGAATAAACGTATTCGGCAAACGACAGCGCACAGCTGCACTCCAGTTAATTGCGGTCCACGAATTTTGACAAAAAGTGCGGCACACGTGAATGAAGACAAACAGGAATAGACCTACGTGGGTCATGTGACAGCCCATTTTCTAAACGAGTGCAAACCGCGACTCATTAAAAATTTATCTCTTTTTTTTTTTTACGTTCACACTTCACATATTTTTTTCCCAACAATGCATAAGCGTTGCCGTTTCGTATCGAGTAAGATAAGAGAACTACTGAATTTTTTATATATTTCAGCTCTTTTTTTTTTCGCCTGAAGTGCGAACCTTTCTTTATTTTTTAAAATCTTACTGCCTTTGGCGACCTCTATAAAATTTTCTGTCTGCTGTCTGCGATATTTTAAAAAGGTTTGAACTAGAATACAACAAACTTAGTCTCAAAGAAAAAAATGCAAGGACTGCATTTTGTTGTGTATTCGACTGTAAATATCACCTCGAGGTGGTCCGTGAAAAAAAAAGAAGTCTGGCATTTGATAGCCGCTATTATTAAAATGTCGATCAGCGGTTGCTATCTGCTCAGTTTTTGTTTTAGGCGAGAAAAAATATTTACAGATAATCGGTGCGATTCAAGCGACAAAGTATGCGCTTGCATTAGTGTCTCGATGCGCGAGGATGAAGTGAAATCGTTGGCACTGGGACAACGTTTCGGTTTGAGACATCATTTAATGTCCAATTTTTGAAATCGTCCCGCCGTGGTGGCGCAGTGACTACGGCGCTCGCCTACTGTGCCCAAGGACGCGGGATCGAATCCCGGCCTCGGTGGCCGCTTTTCGATGGAGGCGAAAAGTACTGCGCCCGTGTGCTGGGCGATGTCAGTGCACGTTAAAGAACCCCAGGTGGTCGAAATTTCCGGAGTCTCCACTACAGCGTCTCTCATAGCCTGAGTTGCTTTGGGACGTTAAACCCCACAAACCAAACCAAACCAATTTTTGAAATCAGGCAAGCCAGTGAAATAAAGTAAGATGCATCTGTGATCGGAGTGAATGGCGGTTCCGAACTAAAATCAATGATATCTATCGAGAGATGTCTACCGAGAAATGTCTGCGGCACCTTTCCTTTTTTTTTCCTCGAAACCGATTTTCTCCTCCGTCCCTTCCATCCACCACCAAATAAGCTGGTCATTGGGTCACCTTTTCCAGAACTTCAGAGAGCCCACGTTGCAGTGAACAACGCTACGGCAGTGCTGCTCACTTGCGCTCTTACGCATTCATGCTTCGGGGACACCCAAAGCGAAAGACTGCGGCGTGTGGACACTTTCGTATGCATTCATAGAGGAAAAAAAAAAAAAAAGAGCTGTGGTTTAGCTTGTGGTTAAACCTGTAATCATACTCTAGAGCTGTCTGCATGGCTACGCATTGGTCATTGGTTCGGCTTGAAAGTAGACTGGTTTTGCACATAGTAGTTTACTCTATGGTTTCAGTTTTATTTATGCCATACGAGGTACTTTTGACCACTAAAGTGCGATGAGGCGAAAGTCTTTATCGCGCGGTGGTCCGAAGCCCTCCACTACGGCACCTCTTTCTCTCTGTTTCCATTCCCAACTTCGCGATGACGCGATAGCGTAAGCTACCAGCCGACATATAAAGCCCCGCTTTACCCGAGCCGTATGAACGTGCCTGCGTGGCCTAGGGATAACGTGAATGCAAGGGTCTTGGCAGACTGGTTCTGATATCACCCTCCCATATATGAAAGGAGAGGCCCGAGTTGGCAGCTCCTGCCTAACGTAATGTCTGAAAGCTTTACGTACACTTAGTGATCAGCCATGTCAGCTGCCAGCTACTGCCTCTCAGTTCTTCTTTTTCTTTCTTCGCTATTCGGACAGGCACGGCGAAATGGCGAGACTGTGGCAAAAGGCGCATGTGGAGCGAGACCGTATGGTGCGGGAAGTGGCCTACAGGATGGTTAGCTGTCCATTCTCCGACGACATTCCCAGTCTGATTACAGTGTCTCCAGAAGTTAATCAACTGATGTGAAATCTACGTCAGCCCTCTCGCCATAGAGCAGAACAGCGAAAAAGTAAAAAAGAAAAAAAAAAAAAGAAGCCTTCTGCCCGAAGAAAGAAAGTACATATACATACAGCCCTTTGCATGGCCTATAGGCTTCAAAGTCGGCTCCGTTCATTCTCACAACGGTGCCTTGTTTTTGAAACAACGCTTTAGTTCGTTCGGAAGCGCCATTGACTTCAAGTTGCCAAAAATATCACAGAACAGCGAGAATATTGCGAGTTCCTTGTCTCCACAAGAGCAGCGGTTTCCTGGCGGTTGGCTGTCGCACTCTGACTGGGGATACGCAGTGCAACTTGTAGAAACAGTCCCTCATCTCTGACTCCTTTTTTTTTTTTTTGTTCTTATGTAGAAGAATAAAAGGTGTCAAAGCAAGCATTGTTCGACACCACCAGCGTTTTTGTCCACAGCCCGTGCTTTGCTTATAGCCCATAGCCACTTTGACTCGTCCTTTCGCTCTTCTCCACTTTCCAAAGGACAACAGTTACAAAACTAATGCAAGCTACTTTTAAAGACCCCGCAGGAACATACACATGGGGCGCTTCCATACGAACTGCTATAAGAAAGTCCCGGGACGCAAACGCCACCGAGACTCCACCACAACTTAACAACGCATTCGGAGCCCATATGTAATCCTTTTTGCTTTTGTTTCGTTTTTTTTTTCTTTGCGATAAATTTGTTCGCTTGGGCACTTTGACTTCCTTCATTCGGCACTGGGGAGCTTGGCTCAATACCGGCGGCGAATGAAACTGAGTTACTTTGTCGCGCTTTTTGGGCGCGCGTTCTTAAAATATCTATTTCCCCCGACTAAGCGGTGGAACGAGAAGAAAAATGCGGTGCTGCCAAAACAATGGGCTGTCTTCTGAAGTCGACAAGGGGGATGTCGCAGGGGCCCTGGAATGTAACCTTTGCACAGGTGCCGACTTCTCCCTTTCTTTGCCAAGAAAAAAAAAAAAAAAAGAGACCAATAGAGAGAAGAGCAACGAGCGGAACTTTATCCCAAGTTCAGCTGTCGCCGGCACCGCGAGCGAGGATCGCGTCGCTTGCAGCGATTTCGTGAAACGCCCTGTCCGTGCAGGTGATATTGTTAAGAGGGCAAGTCATGTCCCTGCCTGCAATCGATTGCATTCTATGGGCGATGCCCGAGAGCTTGTCGACAATCAAGCATTATACTGCACACCCATTTCAATCCGATTCAGCCTTTGTTAACAGATTCCAGTGCGTAAATTACAGCAACTTTTGTTCCTCGGCAAGCAGTCCCATAGTAATTTTTTTTTTTTTTTTTGGGGGGGGGGGGGGGGGTGATGTAAGGAAGCCCGCTATTAATATTTAAAAATAGGCTTTTTGACGTGTAAACGGAAATTCCTGGGCACGATATTACCAGTGTTGGCGGACATGAGAATAGACGTCTATAATAATAATTAGTAGCCTGGTGAACTAATTTGTGATAATTATCTTTTTAACTATTACAGTTAGGCGTCTGGTCGCAATTATACATTTGTAGCGAGCTATTAGTAATAATCGTACCAGTGTTTAGAATTTCGAGAGCGGGAAAGTTTGGCTATCATCGCGCCGAAAGACGCTCACTTTCCAAAAAACCCGCGCTCTAAGCGCCGCCCCTCAGAATGGTCACTCTATTGCTCAAGTGTAACGTGGCTATCTCTCTCTCGAGCCGAGCTCTGGCATGCACCTCTGTGCAGGCGAGATATTGAGGGTGACGCGGCACTTGCGGCAAAGAGAGCCCATTGCGCCACAGTGCCCATGATGGCCACGTTTTCAAAACTTAAAAACTGATATATGCTATTACTGTTGGCCGGCTGCAAATCTCTAATTGCAACTATGGACGTCTTGGTGTAATAATTGAAAAGTCGAAAATATAAGTAATTAGTTAATCAGCTTAGAATCTAGCAACTTTAACATATCTTTTTATGCATCCGTCAACACTTGTACAATTGTTCCCAGTAAGCCGCTTACACGCCTCAAAAATACTATTTTTAAATATTATGGGTAGGATTCTTTGAAACACATGTGTTCGCGCAAACCAGCGTTGGGCGCATTTAGCAAAAATGTGTATCCACTGCAAGTGGGCTCCACTGTTTATTCCTTTCTTCTTTTCGGGAGGCCGCGAGTGCATCACGATGCCAAATTAGACACAAAGTGTTGTTCTTTTTTTTTCAACAACTATCTGATTCTGTTACGGAGGACCGCAGTGTTCATACCGTCTCGTTGCGCTCCGCGAATCGCCTTCCGCTCACTTCTCTATGTGAGTCCTTCTTTAACCCCGAAGCGGTGGTCTACTGGCTTGAGCATCGATCGCTTGCGTAGGGTGTGCGGGGTTCTGCCCCCAGTTCCTTGCTCTGATGCAGCTCCCATGGGGAGAAATACTTCGAAAACGAGTCTTTGATCCCACCTCAAGCCGGCCGAGTACCTTGTGCACCATGCCGTTCTTTGGCCAATCTCTGTTCTGTTATTCGTTTTTCTCCACCTGTATAGCATAGCCCAAAGGCATGTTTCTGGGCCCAACCTCTTCAACCTTCGTTACACAAAGGAATCCTGCTTTTTTTTTTTTAAGATAACCACTGGGTTTTCGTGAATAAATAGCTGTAGTTGCAGACAACATCGCCCCAAATTAAGATTAGGTAAATAAATACACGCCAGCACTGTGCTGTAGCGAGACTCCAACGTCATCACTCCGCAGTGGCCAATGAAAACACTATTTTCTTTGAAGACACCCAATGCGCCCTTTGGTGAATGTTTTTGGACGCGCCGTAAATAACAGTCGGGTAAAACCGTTACAAATGTGTGGCTCAGGCAACATTTTAGTGAAACAACAAGCCCGAAGCAAGCGAGCTATGTCAATGCCACCTAGATACCATTAAGGCCTGGTCTGTATACTTTGGTAACGGAGGAACTGTAGTCGGGAAAAGTCGCATAATCACATGACCTTGACGTTGACAGTGTTGGCCTACGTGACTGCCCCAAAGTGACATGGCGACCACCAGGCTTAACGCAGAAGTTTGACCTCTACATCTCCATCGAGGTGAAAACCGTGCATACCCGACGGCTCGAACTACCTGGTGTAGAGAAGTTTTCGCTTCAAAAAAAAAACGAGCCTAATCTATAGCATACAACGTCACGACCTAGCAACCTAGCTTGCCAGTATCTTTCTATTATGGGCTATGTCGTTTCGTGCTCGAACGCTGTTAATTCAGTGCTTATTTTTGCGCCGGAAAGTTTTGCGCGCTGAAGCTGCGCTTGTTATCGCGGATGGATGAGTGTCCATTGCATTTTTAGGAATTTCCTGCTTGGCTATTTTGGCCCGAATTTTCTCACAGCAAGCAAATCAACCACGGTTTAGGCCTAAATCACGGATGCGTTGGGCTGTGTGCGAGTGAGTGGCTACGAAAGCGAAGAAAGGAAGATGCATGATATGGGCTCCAGGGCATTAACCACCTTCCAAGTGAGGACAAAAGCGCTTCACTTTCCCGGCGATTGACTGAAATGCACTCCACGTGTTGCTTTGGCTCCTCCTACCCATAGCAAGTTAAAAAGAAAATAAAAAATAAAAAAAGCAGCAGCCGCTGTGTTTGATCCGATTTTAATAGGGAAATTGGCCACATAGAACGAGGAGTCCAATATTATACGGATGCTCAGAGCGTGCAGACCGATTTCCTACAATAAAACGACGATCGCAAAAGTGTCTTTAGTGTACCTATAAATTCTTCCTAGCAATACAAGATTATCACAAGGCTGGCGATGGAGAAAAGAGGTTATTGAGAAAGCATTGTGCCAGAGCAGCAACCCTGATCTTGCTATAGCCGCCGACCACCATTTTTCTCTTTCTATTAAGGGATAGCAGGGCAGCGAACCACTCAAATCCTTCGCTCAGCGGCTTCGGCTCTCCACCACCCGTTATTAACCTCGAAAAAGAAAGTTTTTTTCTTTCCTTCGCTCTCCGTTGAAGGCGCTCTGTTTACGAAAGCCACAGGCAGCAGCGGTCATCCCCCAACACGGCCGTGCCCACGAAGAGACTCGGGAAGCAAAGACGGATGTCCTTTCCGGTCGGAGGAAAACGATATGGTCTTGCATGGAAAGACAAGCAAGCAGAACAAGGGGAGCAAGTGACAAAGAAAAAGGGAACTTTTATTTGGAGATAAGGAAACGGTGATAAGCAAACCAAAAGGGCCCATCGAAAACTGCGAGCGCCGCAGCCATCTTCCGTCACCTGACATTCGGCGGAATTTTTTTTTTTTTTACTTTGCACTCCACTCCTTACGTGATACCCCCAATGAACTCTTTAATGTTATAAAACCGCGTATAGGGTGATGATGATGATGATGATGAGAGCGCTTTTCTTGATCGCTTTCTCATCACCTTCTTTAACTTCATTCAAACTTAAATTAATCTGTTTTCATCATCTTCAGCAAATGCGACACTGGACAAGCCTTTAGACTGATGATAGATACTGGTGGCAGTGGGCAGAGTAGGTAGTTGGGTACGAAGCAGGAGTGACGATAACTGCCGAAGCATTGAACGAAGTCTATTCTTGGACATGGTACAATATCACACGTCTGCGCGCAGGTTACTTTAAATGGCTGTCGAGAGCCGGACTGGACGCTTTCGTATGAACACAACACGCCGCGGCGCACACTCGCAAAGTATCGCAGTCGTATGGGCGCGCACACCACGCACTTTCTGGAGTAGCCACACTTTTTAGAGCAACCAGCTTAAGTGCGACAGCCTGAAGGCTTGCTGAGGACCTAATTTGTCGCCAGATAAAGTGTCTCTCTCTCTCTCTCTTCTACGTCGCAAAAAACGTTGAGAAACGCGAGGAGGACATGTGCCTCCTCCTTTTAGAGCGAAATCACTACTTCAAAAACCAAATCTTTAATTCGGGTTCTCCAGTTCCCATTCCCCGTCAAGTACAAGTGCGAGAGCGCCGCACAAAACTATATACAAGGAAAGCCTTTGAACAATAATACACACTCGCACTGTCCTGAGCGCACAGAAGAGTTTGGAAAAGCACTTCTGAGTCATAAACTACGTAGTCAAAACAAGCAAAAATACAAATAACGCAAAAACAGCAAACATCAGTTACAATATTTACGTCAGCCATTTCACTTATACAAAAATAATTTATGAAACTCACGAGCAGAAAGGGGTATTACGTTAGTACCCATGTGATGAAAGTTGTCCAGTGCTTTTGGAAGTAAATAACGCAAGCTGGCATCGCCGTAGTTGGTTCTGGAATATAGCCTTCCAATATTCTGGATGTCGTGTCGGATATGTGTATGAATTGAGGCGGACGTTCTGCTAATCGTGTTATAAAATTAGCATTACTTTTTGTTTCATTTCGTAGTGACTTGGACAGGCGATGGTTATAAATATTGTTCATTTTGATTAAACCAAATTTTTGAAGTAAAAGAGCTACAGGGTTGTCTGTCGTAGAATTTGCAATCACTCTTGCAATCTGATTTTGATGACGCGTCAACTTCTCAATATTTGTAGAAGTAGTGGTATACGCCATATTAGAAAACAATATGAAATATGCGACTAAAAAGAATGAATGGTAAACTAGAAGCCTTGCTGATACCAACTGTTTTTGCTCATTTATGTAATATCATATCTATGTGTTGAGTATTACGTATAAAGTTTTGATGTTATTAGCTATTTCAGTACCTTGAGTCGCTTTGGGACGTTAACCCCACAAACCAAACCAATTAACTATTTCAATGCTTTTGCCATTTAAATTGAGAGAAAAATTCTGTGTAAGTTATCGGCCTTTTGCTCGGAAAATAACAGCTTTGATTTTTTTTATGGTTGATAAGCAGCCGTTTGCAGGCTCACCAGTCCGGTAGCTTTATCAAAATCCCATTCACTTCACGAGGTCTAACCGTCCCACCACTCTCTGCGTGCGTCGTCGCCCTTGGTTGTGAGTTTTCCAATCCTAGCACATACCAACAGCTCACCCGTAGTCTTTGTACAGCACAGTGCACTCATGTCCATCCAAGTGTCACCTTGACGTGGAGGGCATGACCCTCGAACCCATTGAGGATACTTTTGGCGGATGTTGCCGTGAGACATAGCCAGGAACTCATTGGTCGTCGGGTTGTGTGACGTTACGAAGTCATAGGTCACGGGCGAACTGGCAGGCGCTGCCAACTCAGGTCACACCATTGAAAGGGGAGGGCGAGATCAGAACACAGCCTTGCAGGACAGTTGGATCCAAAGGTAGGCATGCTGTTTTCAGGCTGCGTAGGCACGTTTAGTAAGCCTTGGTTAAATCGGGGGCTTATACCTATGTCGATGATGGCAGGTGACATTGATTGGCACTGAGTGGCCTGCGGTTTCTGTGGAGCCGCCTGTCTTAAAGTTATTTGTCTTTGCGTTTGCTGACGTTAAACATGTGTGTACCGTCAGCAGTGACTCATATGTCACGTTTTTCAACCGCATAAACTCGAGTGATGTACAGGGGGAAATTAGTCCGCGCCTGAGATACGCCGTGCTAAGCGGCGTGAACAACCGCAGCTGCGCTGCTTGACAGGCCAATGAAATGGGCTTCAACGCAATTCGCTTTCACATGAGCACTCCTGGGGCCTATGTACAACCAGACGAATGTACTTAGTACGTTGCACATGGAATACTTCCGCCGCACGAATAAATCAGAAGAAATCGGAGGGAGCTTTTTGAGGTGCGCCAAATAGTTGCGGTGGAGATGCCAGAATTTGTCTACCGGACATGCAAAAAATTAAAACATCGTTCGATATGTACCAAGAAATGACCCCCCCCCCCTTTTCTTTTTTTTTTTTTTAGCTAGAGTTTCGAAAGTTCATTCTCATTTTCTTGGAGCTGGTTTCCAATGCATCGGTTGCACGCATATTCCTGAACAGTTATTACTACGCATCCAATTCAGAGGGAAAGCTGTCGTTTCTTCCAATGAGCTAGCACGGCTGTCCGCACGAAGCCGAGCTGCATCGGACAACGTTGATCTGTCGGAATGGCGTAGTACGTCTGCTGCCTGTGTTCCTGCGAAAGCTCCCAAAGCCGCCAATAGACTCCCTGCTTCCTTTAGGGACTCCCGAGTGCATCGTAGAGTCATGCAGGGCACGAAGTCGGCGGCGACCTGAAGGAAGCTCATCTTGATTAGTCCTCGGGAGACTTCATGCCACCATGGTCGGGTGGCGTGGCTAAACGCACTAAAACTCGGGGGGTCGCTTATCGGTTAGGCTTATCGCGGTGTGGAGGACCGTACCGTGCGCGCTGGGCACGCTGCAGTGCGCATTTGCTGACGCATTCCTGGAGGATTTCGGTCATCCCTAGAGGCAGGACACCGAGGGCGGGGCATAGAAGGCACATCGACGGCCGCGATCAGTGAGGAACTCCGCCGTGTGATCCCTGCCCATCTCATTTTAGATGCGCCTTCCTTCACCAGGGATTACTCGCCGCTCCGTTAGATTCAATCTCGCCAAAGCCTAACTCCGTTGCTCCCTGCACGCTAACCACGATAGGCGATGCCTGCTTCTTTTTGTTTGCCTCACGCGTACCAGAAAAAAAAAAAAAAAAAAAAAAAAAAAAAACAGAAAAGGGAGCAAGGTGAATTGTCGTCGCTGAGAGCCAGATTGAGCCAATTTCCTCCCTTCCGCCAGAATTAAACTTGTCTGTCGGCTTTGCGTAACAACGCCCGAGAAAAGAGCAGCGGTGGAAAAAGAGCGAGAAAATGAGTGGAGCGCGCGCCGTGAAACGGCTGCCGAAAAGTCTTGCTCGCGGAAGAAGCCGGCGCGGCCGGCACTTGCACATAAATGAAGCCGGAGGACATGCTTTCCCATGCATTCTCCTAATTAGGCCCGAGACATGATTTAACCGGTAATCAGTGCGAGGAAGAAAAGAAATGACCCGGATTGCCCGACTGCTAGAACGCGCTGCGCGGGTCAATCAACATCTCATCTCGGCGGACAATTTTCGCCCGGCCTTTACTCCACTCTGCGCCCGGCTTTACAACGTCCCACTATGGGTGTTCAACGAGATTACTGATACTTGACCGCTGCGGACATGAAGTCTCTCACGCGTGCAACCATAGCTTTCCGGTTGGGCTTTACTGTATAACAGAATTTTTTAAATCAACGGAAGATATTATGATCATTCATTCATTTATAAGATTATTGGTATAATTGCTTGGTAACGTCGAGTTTTAATGCCGTAAGGGTGTCTGCGGCCAAACACATGCTTACTGGCCAACACAGGCGTATAATGTATTCATTTATTGATCCGAGGTGATTTCGTGGCATCAGAAAGGCATAAGGCGTCAAGCAGCTAGGGGCTACGAAAGGTTGATTGAACAGATGCATATGGAACTATTTACGTCACTACCGCTTAGGGTGAGATTTAAAGATGTCAGCCATACGCATCCTCGTTGTGGTCAGCCATTCATCTATCATATCGTTTCAAACGTTGCGTTCACTCTATGTTCAAAGTTATACTTTCAGGATTTTTAAAACAAAGGGCACTGTGCAAAAGTTGTTTTTGTGCATGGGATACGCTTCCAGGCGACGCAAACTGTACGGCTAATTGTCATCGTAATATCAGTTATTAACGTAATGAAATAATTAAACATTTATTAACTGTACAATTAGCATGCATGTTTATATTGAAAACTTAGAGACAGTGGAATTTGATGACTACTCCATTTCGTAGAACTTTAGAAACGTGCCTGTATCCTAAGGTATTTAAGCACATATATGTCATGTTTCCTGAGATATGCGTGCATAAAATTTCAGCCCAATGCGTCTAATTACGCCCGCAGCACTTGACAGCAAGCTTCTCCCTGGTGTGACGCAGCTGTTGCGTATGGTGCTTTGCCAGACAAGAACGTGGATTTACAGCCAATTGTGATAACTTTTTCATTCCTGGTAACCAATCGCTTAAAGAAACCACCCTCGCATCGTTACTTATACTCACAGACATGACTTGTTCTCGCTGGCCAAGGACGAAAACTAATCACCGTCGCCTGCCGCTCCACTTTGTTGTCAGTGCACGGGCGCGTCATGCGCAACAGCTGCGTCACACCAGGGAATTAAAAGCTTCCTGCCGACTTCCGCGGTTTCTTCTGCGCAGTTAGACGGACTGGGGTGAAATTTCAAACACGCATGTCTCAGACACTGGCGCGTCACTATAATTGCACAGGATAGAATAGGCATCAAATGTCACTATCCTAAAGTTTTCAGTACAAACATGCATGCTAACAGCAGTGAATACAATTAATTATTGTATTTAGTTAATTACTGATATACAAAAAACAGTTATCCTCACACTTTGCGCCCACATATGCCATGCACAAAACTACATTGAACGCGATAACGTTAAAGGCCCCGTTCACCAGAAAATCCGGCATTGGCGTCGTTGTTGTCGGCGTTGGCGGCGTTGTGAGCGAGAAATGACGAGCATGGCGCTGACAGGTAGTAGCTGTCAGTTGACAGGGCCGCACACTGATTGGACGTAGGGTTTACTGTAGTTCTTTTCAGTTTTTTTTATTATTTATTTTTTTTTTGTAAATCCTAAAAGTCTAACTTCGAACGCTCTGTATACAGGCGCGGCGGGCACGTTTTTTTTTTTTCTCTTTTCTTTTTTTTTTCTTTTTTGCAGCCAATCACTCGTCCATCTTTGTCTCAAAAGTTTTCCGGTCTCGCCGCCGCCCACGTAATGTTTGTGTGCGAAGCATGATTAACGTCGCTTGCAGCGAGGATATGTGCCCGCAGGCAACCGCGCGGCGGCGGTGAGAGGCTTTGCGAGGCCAGGCGGTTGGACTGGTGTTCGATATGCTATGTTTTCTTTTTCTTGGCGGGCTAGATGGAAACGAGGCGGGGAGGGTCTTGACAAGGGATATTGCTGCAAACGTTGTGATGCATGAAAGTGCACGGCGTACCCACGTTGCTTAAACTTTCATCAGAATCGCAGTTTTGCTTTTTTGAAGCGTTATGTATCTCCGGTAGTCCTATTTTGTTCTCCTCGACATTGAGATGCATGCAAACGCTGGGTAGAGAGCCCTCATTGTGGGCTGCACGCAGGAAAGGCCGTACCAAGCCTCTCTCTATTATTTTGTTTTATTTTATGGTATTGCAATCCACAAAAGCGAGCAGAGTGGAAATGTAACATAGCACAAAAGACAATCGCATCCAGCAGAATAAAGCAAAGTGCACTGCCAAGAGTTAGCTTTTTTGTTAGAGAAACGCAAAAACGTTTGCTGCAGGAGTACGAATACATTCTTGCACGCCCTGCTGGAGTAAGGTGTATTGGATCTAATTACTTTTTTAATTTAACATGCGATGCATATTAGGAGTACATTAATACAGACCACAACCAACCAGATGATATCATCAGTTGCCAATTGCGGCAACAATCATAAGTTTTGCTGTCTGTGGTAATAAAAATAGTTGTATTAGGTTCATTATGCACTTTGAATTATTCCTGTCTTGCGGCGCACGTGCCACATTCTTTGCATTGTCTACAATTAATTGTGTGTGTGTGTGTGTGTGTGTGTGTGTGTGTGTGTGTGTGTGTGTGTGTGTGTGTGTGTGTGTGTGTGTGTGTGTGTGTGTGTGTGTGTGTGTGTGTGTGTGTGTGTGTGTGTGTGTGTGTGTGTGTGTGTGTGTGTGTGTGTGTGTGTGTGTGTTTGATTGCGTGCGTGTGTTCGCGTTGGCAGCTTCTGCCAACTCACTCATATCATATCGTCTAGCAACGTCGTACAACGCCCAAAGTCAGCATAACACACTGCCAAACATCAACACGATTACTCTCATTCTTTATTCAGACAGGTAACGACTAGAATAACATACCTTCAACTTGCGCATCCATAAATGACACAAAACGTTTCAAAAAACGCGACAACTAACGTACTGCTCTAGTGTCTTCTACCCTTATTTTCGTTTGAGTGCCTATTGCACCTCATTGCTTGCGCTTATTAGTCGTTGTTTCTTTGATTTTTGCTCTTTGTAGCCTAAAGGTGATTCGCTTACTGACCTCATTGTTTACTCTTATTTTTGTAAATGTTTGCCCCTTCCATCTGAAATATATATGTATTATACCCTGATGGTACCACCAAAAAAAAATTAGCTGGGGCTTAGCTTTAGTTAAGCCCGGTAGGTTGCGAAAGCAATAATAGCATGGCTACGCTATAGTTCAGCTCGTAGTGTAGCCAATTGTGGTGTACCATGTTGACCGTGCGATTAACACAGGACACACATTGGAGTTCACTATTTCTTGACTGCTCAGTTACCACGTCGACAAAGAGTCTTCACTGTTCAAAGCGTCCATTACATTCCATTCGGAGTCGTCACCGGTTGAGGACGATTCAAGAGAAGCGCGACACGCTCATCTAGCTGCATCTTGAGCGCGCCGTCGAGCGAAACGCTGTTCCCGTTCTTCATCTGTCTCTGTAGCCCGCTGTCGTTTCCTGGCTTCATCGAGACGGCGTGACTTTTCTTTCTTTTTATCAGGATGCATAGCGAGTACCTCAGCTGAGCAACCGCGAGCATTTATATACCCATCGTTTTCCTCCTCCTCTCAAATTCGAGAGGAGAGGGGATAGCAGCGCCTCCACTCGGTAGCAGCTCGGCTCCAGCTGCAGCGCGCCGTGCCTACAGACCGCCGTCACCCGACGACTCGACTTAGTAGCCCATCTCTCGCAGCTGGTGTGACGTCACATTGACGTCATAATCTCCGCCGCCACCCGAAGACTCGACTTGGTACCCCATCTCTCGCAGCTGGTATGACGTCGCAGCCATCTGGGATCATTAAAGGCCAACGTGCCTACCTACCGTGGCTACGCGAAGGGCTGAAAATGGAAGTAGTATTGTTTTCGGAATAATAAATAAATAAAATCTATGCCTGGCTTTGTCATCTGCCAGCTATAACCTTCAAGAGACACGCTCGACATACTTCCAGGCGGCGAGGCCGACACCACCGGAAAATTTTTTTCGGCATAACGCTGTCGTGTTAAACGCCCGTAGTAGCGGTCTCTACTCATCATTCGAGATGGTGGCTCGGCGATGCCAGCGGCCGCACCGCTATAGCTGCGCTTGCTCCCGACACTGTCGCCTCGTCGGCGCTCGGGCATTCTTGTCAGTCAGCCGGATCCGCCCCCAAAGGCATCGCACATTCTGGAGGGCTAAGGTCACTCAAGTGCAGGCCGACGTTTGTCGCGAGAACTTCGCTGTCGAGTTTGGAAGCGGGCAGGATCCATGGCTGGTGCAACGAGGCGACGACAGAGGTGGCGGTCGCTTTCATTTCGGATACTGCTAAACCGCGCCGCATGCCTCCCTCGAGCCATCACGGAGTCCGTGCTTACGTCACAATTTGCGTCATCTTTCGCACTGAGTTTGAATTAGAGCGGCGAAAAAAAAAACCAACTTTGAATACAGATATCTGCCTCGGCATCAAATGCCTCTTTTGCTGTTTTACTTTTGAATCCCCTATTTCCTTTTCTTTCTCAGCCTCGATACACTATCGGTGCGGGGAATACTCAAATTACTCATCTACAATCGATTGGAGTCTCACTGAAAATCTTTTGAACGAGTGACATAAAAATCACGAACTGCCGTATTATCGGGTTTCGCTCGCATAAAAATCGTGATAGAGCTGCCCTCAGTGTCTCTTTCAAGGAGGAAGAACAGAATGGCTCAAAGCGGGCGCAGGAGTGCAGCTCTGACGAACGTTTTGCCTGCGTAGAAAGCGCCCTCTATACGAGGCAATCTTGTAAAGATTAGGCTAGTAACGATAGTGGCTTAGTTGCGCCGTAAATGCCCTTATTTAAGCGCGGAAAAGGATCGTGGCAAAATGCGGAGCTAAGGTGGGTGGAGGACGGGGAAGGGGGAGGCGTCATTCTCTTCTCGTCGAGTCTCTCGTGTCATCGGAGGCGCCTCGCCAGAGACTCAGCTGCTCCGAGAGCTGCAGCCCCGGGGTCGCTCCCCCAAATGGGGCGCTTCGAGGAGAAAAAATCCGCTCTTCTCCTTCTTGCTCTGACCGCGAGGCGTATTAGCGGAATTAAACAGTTCACTGACCCCCGGATAACTCGCCCCCTTTCGTGCGAATACCCGGTTTCATCGGACAAGTGTTCCACTATATCGGGCAACTCGCGAAAAGCACGCGGTTCTTTTCTCCCCGCTTTGCTGGGATACAGTTACAGAGGCACCAACGGCTCCCTCGGTGTCGCAGTGTCAGAGGAACACAGAGCTGGAGAATGGGCGTCCGAGAAATGTCCCTAATTTTGTTTATTTCTTCCATTCAAGTCTCCGGGCGAATGGGAAGAAATAAACGGAATGTATACAGTAGCACGCTGTGCGGTCGCAGCACACGGCCACATTACTTGTAAGGCTCAAACCTGACCTGTGCACAACTGTCGACAAGTCTTCGATATTGGGATCTTCGTCAATTCTGACTCATCGATCCCTCTTCGCGCGTTTACGTTTCTCCGAAGAAAAAAAAAACATTTTTTTTTAATACGTTAAAACCCCGCGCGAAGCAGGCCCTACAGTGAACGCGCAGTCTCATTTTCTAAGATTGAAGAAATGTCGTCCTGATATGAGAATAAAAATGCGATTGAAAACAACATGCACGCGTGTATAGATGGACTCGGCAGCGCGCACATTCCTTTCTGAAAAGAGCGAGAAAGCGTTCTAATTTTCCCCATAGATTTGGCACAGATAAACAGGGAAAAAGAGTCGTACGTTTGCTAAAGAGATTGAACCCCAAGAAAAAAATAACTAAAAAAGAACTCAGGGAAAGAGGAAATTGAATATGGCCCTCCTCTGCGAATCTTGCGGCACTTATTCTAAATCGTAATATGCAGAGCTATTAATAGTAATACTAAGGAACATCAATTTCTAGCCGTGTAGCTTCTACGCAGCTGCACAGCGTGGCTACCTTCGCTAACTGACGTTATTAACGCGCTAGTTTGCAGTATTAACAGATTATATGACTCACGCTTCAAAGACAGTGAAATGTGGGCAGCGACAAGTATCGCACAGGTACCGACCGCTTGGTGCGGTTCCGAAAGTCGTTCTCCGGGTCCCGCAACGAGCCGCACGAGACGGTGGACAGGGGACCAGGAGGCACCCCTACCGTGTGTACATTAAAAAAAAAAAAAATAATAATAAAAAAATAAAGAAAAAGAAGAAAGAAAGAAAAGAGAGAGAACACGCTTTTCCGCATGACATTCGGACTTGAGGAAGAAAGAAATCTTCATCTCTCTCTTTCTCTTTTCTTTCCCCATTTTTTCTCCTCGCGCTTCGTGGTGCACGGTCACCGAGGCGGAGAAATACGGTCCGGAATGGCCAGGGTGGCGCTTGGCGCGACCCGCAGGGTAATAAATACGCTGCGCCGATTTTCAAAATGGCGGGCCAAACTCGCAGGCGTCGGAGCGTGTCGCCTCTCCATCACGTCAGGGTCTGGTGCCAGAGCCCCGCGAGCGCCCAGATCGAGGCACAATTTCAAAAACTCCTCGCTCTGACCATTTTTATTCCGCTCTAGCCACGGGCTCATTGCTATGGCCAGAGCGGGCCTGCTCCCACTCGCTCCCAGGAGACCCTCCTCTTTCCCCGCTGTTGGACCTGCCCTTCCTCCCTCCCCGATTTGAGGCGTTCAAGGAAGGAAAAGTGATCTAGCCCGCACGAATGCTTGGAGGGACCCGCCGATGGGGCTGGTAGCAGTAAGCGCGTCCAGGTTGGTTGGTCTCCTGGGGACTCCGGTTTAATGGTGACGGACGCGGCTGCTGAGCCAATGCGCAGCGTCAGCTTCAAGAGCGCCGGGTAAGCTTTTTTCACGCCGCGAACCCGGCTGAAATAACCGACCGCGAGCGGCGCATTCAGCGTTCAACGATTAGGCTTACACCAGCGTCTCCCAACCACCTTCCAAGCAGCCGTCTTCCGCCCTCGCTAATATTCGACAGAAGCCGTCGTTCCGTGACCGCGCTCGAATCGGCCAGGTATCGAGGCACAAATTGACCGAGTCATCTCGCGCGTCCAAGGTTCCTCACAGCTCAAGCCGTACGGGATCCCTCCGGACTACCCGTAATTAGACGTATGCAAAAAAGAAATGAGGAGCGCGCTCTATTTTACATCGTGCGGGCCGTTATCGTTGCAGAACGCCCGCGCTGTTCCTTCCGCGCCCGGAGAGAGAAAGCAAGGGCGCGCATAGCTTTCGAAAATGGAACGCCCCAGAGTCGGCCCGAAACTCAGTCAAGATCCCGTTGCCCCACACGCCGGCTGCCGCCCCGAAGGCTTCTCTCTCTAGTCATCTTTCCCATCCGAAGCTTCCCCCGACCATCGCGGAGTCAATGGCGCGACCAAGCTTCTCTGCCGCGCGCGCAACCAAAATAGCCGCGCGGTGGCAGAGCCCGCGCAAAGGACGCTGACATCGGTGACATCCGTCGCAGATTTGGAAGCGCGCGCAGCTACTAGAAAAATTGCACGCCCAGATGAGCGCTCCCGAGGCCCGCTGCTCGCTCGGTAGAAGACGCGTCGCGAGAGCGGCACGGTTGGCCGGTCTCGCGATGGTCTGCGCGCTGCCGCAGACCGTTCGTCCCTCGCCCTGCCAATTAGGCCGCAGGAATGCTCGCGAGGACATCGCTCCGCCTTCTCGAGACGCGTCCCCAAACCGGGAGCCCCATGCACGAAGTGCACCGCTTTCGGCCTCCCGATTCCATTTGATGGTTCTTACTTCAACTGGAGCGCATTTAGACCGCACGGTAGAGAAGTGAATGTTTCGAGCGATGCTCAAGCGAGTATTTATATACTTGTCGCAGGATCATCAAAACATGCCACGTTGTTGCCAAAAAGTACACATAGCTTGAAACATAAATGAAGAGGGGCGGATGAGTTTAACATTGCGTGGGCGTAAGGAAGTTCTTCGGCATTCCAGTCCATGCCCGTTTCAAGAGCAGCTGCTGCTGTTCGCAGTCGTTCGGCATCGAACCACGTGTGAAGTTTCCTTCTAGAGCCCACCTAGGGCGTGTTGGCGACGTGCTTCATTTGTTACGAGTCATTACCCACCGCCTACGCGCAGCTTCTTCGCAGCCGAGATGGCTCAATATAGCGCACACGTGAGATTAGGAGCGCCTCGTGGGCTTCCTTGCAAAACGGAGTCGCGCGAATGCCGAATCCTTCATCGTACGTCTTTGTAAAGATGTATGTGTGAAAAGTAACCGAGCACGTGTCACGTGCGGCTGTCCCTGAAAGTGAGACGTATTCTGCGCAGCCAAGTCATGTTCAAGCAATGATTCGTGCGCAGCACTGAAATTGTTACTACCGATTGATTCCAGTAAAACTTTACTGCCTCCACTGCGCACCAGTTATATATCTGTTTAGGTGCTGTTTAATGTACTAGTTCAAGGGACCAGTGTAGCTTTATTCGGAAATGTCTACCGGGGCACTACGATGTGGCCACGTTTCATCTACTGTTCCTACAATTGCGATACTTTTGTAAACGATGAAAAGACAAATGATTCGTTGGCTGATCGGATCAGTAAGGCCAGCCGAGAGACTTGCTGATCGCATGTTTAAAAGAGAGTAGGAACGCAGCGCCCTGGGTCTCTGCTCTAATCTTACCATCTGGACGTCATGGACGCTTCGTGGCAAACTGAGTCGCTGTGTTTCCGCTTGTGCTTCATCGGGCTCGCGTTCGAACCCTAGCCCCCGTCATGTGTCGAGGAGCACCCCATCCCTGCCATCTCAAGGTGCCTAGCTCCGGTCTCCTTTCGAACGATAGGCCCTGTCTGTGCCTTTCCGAAAAGGATACCTGCCTGCTGAGGCGTTTGACGGGTGACGCGTCCAGAAGTCCCGTTTCGTCGATCCCCCGGCTCGGCTGCTCTTGGAGCGTAAATGCATAAAAGAATGGAAGCATCAGTGCAGATACCAGTGATTGATTGATTGGTTGATTGACTGACTGGTGTAATTCAAAACATTATAGAAGGGCGGATTTTCTAAGTGCATTAACTATAAAAAGTAATTTACAACCTTCAGCTGCAGTAAGAAGGAAATTTAATAGTGTTGCTTCATGGTTATATCTCAGAAAATCTGAAGGCATATCTTCCCGATAGCGAGAAATTAGCGAGCACTAAAAAAACGTGACATATACACATGAGCATTCCATATAGCCCGAATTTTAGCTCGAAGCAATAGGTTTGAGTTCAGTTTTTTTTCCCGAAAACTGTCGCGGAGTGGAATCTCCTTTCTTCGGTCTGATGTCAATCAAAGTATTTCATGAACAAGTTGGAGGATTTTTTTCTACCGCTCCTATAGGCAACCTGCACTGCCAAGGCGGCGCTGCAATTGTTCTATAGCTCGCTTCAAAAATGCGCCTGTCAGCCGCTTGGTTCGTTTGGTTTGTGGGGTTTAACGTCCCAAAGCGGTTCAGGCTATGATAGAGGCCGTAGTGGAGGACTCCAGAAATTTCGACCACCTGGGGTTCTTTAACGTGCACTGACATCGCACAGCACACGGGCGCCTTGCTTTACGCCTTCATTGAAAAGCGGCCGCCGAGGCCAGGATTCCATCGCGCGCGCGCCCTTGGGAACAGTTGTCGAGCGCCGTAACCACTGCGCCACCCCGGCGGGGCCGCTTGGTTGGTGATAAACGACCGAGCATATTCAGCATTATTATAGATACGCGTGTGACAGATAACGTCCTTGTCCAGGCGCTCTCGATGTAGTCCAGTTGTCTGACACACACCATGTAAAGCTTCGACAGAGCATGCAGTCTGATTCCTGTAATGGCGTGAAAACGCCGCCTCAAAAGTACTTGCTCTTCTTGCTATAGCGTTAGGGCGCGGCGATCGACGCAGCTAACTTAATTGCAGGTTGCCTATAGTGCTGGTGTTGCGATGAATCCTGTAAGTGTATTGCGGCTGATGGTTTTATGGTTAGTTCAGTCCTCAGGTAAATTGAAGTGCAAGCGAAAGACGGTCCACAAGGAAGAGGCAAACACAAGGACAGGCGCTAACTAACAACTGCTTTATTCTTCATGATAAATGCTCAGCCACCATGGCACAAGCAGTTTTGCTCTGCTTGTGTCATGGTGGCTGAGGGCATATATATGCGTTATCATGAAGAATAAAGCAGTTGTTAGTTAGCGCCTGTCCTTGTGTTTGCCTCTTCCTTGTGGACCGTCTTTCGTTTGCGCTTCAATTTACCTGAGGAATAATGCACCAACTAGCCCCAACCGAAATTTTATTATAGTTCAGTCGTGTACCGCTCCTGCTTGGGTCAAATTTAGAGCTCGCAGTATGCGCCAATAAAATTATCTTGCACTTTTCGAGAGCCTTGTCACGCTCACAATGCTCCGCTGAAAAGAGTCCGGGCGCTGTTACGACTGCCACTTCCGTAACCAATGTTCGATTGTTCGCAACACTAGCTGCACCGCGCACACCGGCCGCCTCGCCTGGCGCTCGCTAAGCGAATTACCGAGTCAGGAAAGGCGCTGTCTGAGTCACCACCAGATCGAGATCCCCGCTCGAGTATCGGCGCAGCTCCTGCCTGGAAGCAGGCAGACCGCAACGGCTGCCTGCTCCAGACAGCGATCCTGGTGCTCTGGGCGCACGCTCCGTACCATGCACTAGAGACGGCTAGCGTCAAGCGGGAGCCGGCTGGAATCATTACTTATCCCTATAGATTCACGCGTGCGCGAATTCTGAGCCGCCACCATAGCGATCGCTTTGCAACATTTCCGTGAAGTTTTGATGGAGTGTACGCCGCTTGCGGTTTGCTGCGAGCGCGCCTGTTGGTACGCAGGATGCGTGCGATCTGAGCAACGCACCCAACATATGCTGCCTACTTTAGCGTGCTGTTTGACATGCACTTATTGCGGCTGTAAAACGCCTCTATTTGTGGCTCTATTTGTGCCGTTATTGTGCATTTCTGGTACAGTGGAGATTATATGAATGGTTATTGCCGTGATCTTTTTGCAGGGATACCTGAACCGACGAATCCGAATTATGGTCACCATCAAACCCCGGCGCTGACAAGGCGACCTGGTAAGTTATCATCGAATTATTGCGCAAGGAGGGAATATGAGAATCAATCGTTCAATTAGATTGCATGCATGTCCCGACAAGCACATTCTTTTTCTCTAAAAGAGTATGCTTGTTCGAACATTATAAGCGAACTAGACTTTTTATTCGTTATGTGAAACAAAGCCTCATACTGCCTGAAAAAGAGGCACCTTGCCAAGTGTAACGCGACCCTATCCTTGACTTTGATTTTCTGCATGCACGGCTTGAAATAACTATTGGTTTCAGCGCTCGCAATGTACACAACAATCAATTTGAGCTCAGCGTTGGCCACCTATACCTTTTTGGCTTAGCTCTCTTCGAAGTGACCACGTAAAGGCTACGTACGTACGTCCAAAACGTGGCAGAAAATTAATAAGAAAGAAAGAAGGAAAACAAAAAGAAAGAAGAGGACGAAAAAAAAAACAATTACGAACTGGCGCTACAGGAGCGGCGCGAAGTATCTGGGATCGTCAATCTGTCAAACGCGTTTCTTCGCCTCGTGAGAATGTGGCGCAGACCGAGCGCTGCGTATAAAGAGTCAAAATACAAAACAACCACCGTAAAAGAACACCGCCGACAAACGACTGACGTGGATGAAAAGCGTTGACTTCCAGAGGCAGCGGGCGCGCTGAACAATGGCCTGTCACGAAGGGAAGCTGCACCAGCCGGTCAGACGGGGAACTCTGCTGCGGTGTGCGAAGGTGGTCTTGTCTGCCGCTGCGGCCAAGCAGGGTGGCAGTGCGCGCACACCCCCGCGGTTGTGCCACAAGCGAAATTAGCGTCGCTGATCGACGGGGGTTCGCTGCGCCACGTTAGCGCTCAGCGGTGTGCTCATATGCGCTATGTACGGCAGGCGCTCGATGTAAATAGAATAAAGCAAGGCGGCGAGGCTTTAAAATCGCGGGGTGCTTCCGATGCTAGATTTTCGTGCGCAGACCGTTTCGTCGACTTACACACTGGACAGCATTGTTCTTTCGCGATTTTTTTTTTTTTTTCGGGCCTAGATTCATCGCACTGGCTCCCCACGTCGGCTCCGGTTTACGACGGGGCCGTTTGCTTACGCATTTCGTGAGGCGGATCTAAGAGCTCCTAGAGTAACATACCTGCGCAAAAGTTGGGGCGAGACGCTTTGCCGTCTCCACAGCGTTTGTTTTCCTTCCCTGACACCGTGTTCCCTGCGAACCTAGCGTATACCTGAGCGCGTGACGTCAGCACTGGCATCTGATCCAGCGCTTGGTTTAGACATGCTATCGGAGTCTCGTTACTTGTGTGCAAATTGTGCTCCATGTGTTCGTTCCTGGAGTCCGCTGGATGCCGCGACTGCTTGTCACCAGCGGTCTTACCTTTCCGCTTAGCCATTCTAAAAGTTGCAGTAGCACACACTTCAATCGTCCTCTTGACTTCAGTGCACCAGGTGTATATTCGGAAGCAGCCTCTTAACGCGGTAGCGGAATGACCCCCTGTACGAAAGGTATCGCGGCCGCTAAATGATTCTCGGTGCGAAGGATATCACAGGATATCCCATGGGACTCATACCAAATATCGAAGTGTAAGGCTGGCATTTGCTGGATTGCTGGCGTTGGTCGGCTGGTTACCAATAAAGGTGGAGAGTTTGAAAAAAAAAAAAAAAAGAGGCAGAAAGATCGATTCGAGAAAAGGAGCAGACAGTTTTTATTTTATGGTTCCTGGAGGTACCAGCTTAGGTATACCAGGTCGAAAAAAAAAAAAAAAAGGCTTGGTTTGTAGGGGCTTAACGTCCCAAAGAGACTCAGGGTATAAGGGTCGCCATATAGTGGAAATCTCCGGAAATTTTGATCATCTGGTGTTCTTTAACGTGCCCCGACATTCCACAGTACATGGATGCCTTGCTTTTCGCCTCGATCGAAAAGCGGCAACTGCGGACGGGATTCGGTCCCGTGTCCTTGGGTTCTGCAGTAGAGCGCCCTAATCACCGAACCGGGAAGAAAAACTTGGGACGCTTATGCTCCGCCTAGGAGTCAATGCAATAGCGAAGGCTTTTCTTTTTTTGCTGCTTTAATTTTACTTTTTATTTTTACATTTTCTTTTTGTACGCACTACAACGCGTTCAGCAGGTGCCCCTCTGACGCGTCTGGTACCGCATACTGATCTGTATCTGTGTGGTGTTCTTTAAGCAGACATATAAATAAGATTAATAAAAAGCCCTTCGCGCCTTATGGTTTCGTTGCCCACCTGGCATGCACAGGGTCCGAGCTCGAACCTCAATGGCGGAAAATTTATCTTATTGGATTACATCTGTTTTCTGAAATACCCAATTAGAGGAACCTCCTCTACAATTTATGGTTGCATTTGAATCATCCCTCAATTCGTTCGCTTTATTTGAATGTGGGGTGTTTGAAATTCCTGCGCGAGGTCAGGTACGGTTGTGCGACAATATGACCTTGTAGATCAATCAGGAATTTTTCCGACGTGTTAATTGGCGACCGTTACGGTGACGACTTCTCGGCACAACGTGCCCAATTGAGTAAAACCTTGGGTAGCAGTTAACTAGGGCTATGACTTCGAAGCACTGTGCCACCGCAGTGATGATTCCATCAAAGTGAATAAGGTCGGTCTTTCGAGCACGCGTTATATACCATTTGTGAAAGATCAGTGCACGAGCAACGTCTTTAGCAGCTGCTTATACAATTATCTGAAAGTTCACGTTGTGGCGCATGCTGGCTTGTTTCGACGCATGTTACAGCGAACCGAATATGCTGTCTTTTCCCACTCGAAAAAAAAAAAGAAAAACAACTACAGAACCGTGTAAAAAATACGATAAAACAATTCTGTAGTTCTGACGTTTACGCCAGAAATTCTGTCTTAAATGCCAGAATTTTCCTTAGTTCTGTAGTACCTGCCAGCGGTACTCTTTCTCCGTAGTACTTTTCTGCAGTCTGTAGTTCTGTAGTACTTTTTAATTGAAATAACAAAAAATTCTGATTTTGAAAATTTTGCAAACTGCAAAAAAAAAAAAAAAAAAAAAAATGAGAGAGAGAGAGAGACTAAAAAACTGCGCAGAATTTTTTTTTTTTTTTTTTGTGATTACAGGAAACGCTACTTTAGTAGGCCTTCAGTGAAGCTCTTGAAGAAATTCGTGTCAGCATATGCCCACCTTAACGCGGGAAAGTCGGAATTCAAGCAGTGCTTTCTTTCAGCTCGGTTTAAAGCGCTCTGCAGGTGGAATGAAAATGAGAAAAAAAAAACGCATTCTTTTTTCGTTATTGAGAGAGGCCGTAAAGATGAAATACTTCATTGTGGAAGGAGTACGTGGTTGAACTCTTTAATTGTGTCGTTTTGCTCATGACTACGAGGAAGAAGGACAGAACGGCTTGACTTCAGCGAAAGTGCTTGAAATCACTCGAAACAAGGAAGCGACTTGCATTAACCCCCCCCCCCCCCCCCCTCCCAGTTTTTAGCCTCTGGCGTTCCCGGTGGTAGGTTCGACGTTCGTAATTTCATACCGCGCTGCACAATAACTACTCCTCCTAGTTCTTCACCACCGGGAACTTTGAAACGGTCGGAATTCTTGTCAAAAAATTTCTTCCAGCTTCAAAAGCGCTACCCGCCGCTTATGAAGTATAGTATGTCCAATTGGTGGAGAAAGAGAAATAATTAGTCAGGCGCCACTTGCTCTGGCAGGAATGCTGTTTGCGTCGGTTCTGTAAATGGACAGCGACGAACTATAGGAATGGTTCGTCGCTCTGGAACAGTTCGTTGCTTTCGTTTAGCAGGGCAGATGACCAACCAGAAGTTAACTTTCACCGGTACACTGCGATCAATCGCTAGCTTTTATTCTGTCAGGTTTAACTTTCAAGCTAGATTTTTGTTCGTGGAATGCTTTCGGCCACGGTAAGGTCAGGGTTTAAATTCCAAAGGTCTAGCCAAGCTCGGCATTTGGCCTCGGGCCGACCTTGGCCAGGCTGTCGAAACTTGTCGATCTATTCACGTCGGCGCGGTGGCCCAGTAGTTAGGGCGCTCAACTGCTGTACCCAAGGACGCGGAGTTGAATCCCGGCCGCTGGGGTCGCTTTTCGATGGAGGCGAAAAGCAATAAGGTGCCCTTGTACTGTGCGATGTCAGTGCATGTCAAAGAACCTCAGGAGGTCGAAATTTTCGGAGTCCTTCACTGTGGCGTCTCTTGCATCCTGAGTCGCCTTGGGACGTTAAACCGCGTAAACTAAACTGAACCAAACCAAACCACTGGACACGCGCAGCAGACTTTGCGAGTGGTGCAAAGCGAGATAGCCAAGTGATAAAAGAATTCAGAGCTACGCATTAGGGAACAGCAGTCGCTAGCGCCTTGCAGTTGCCATCATGGTTTGAGTGATTGTGCTTAATAAGGCTACACGCACTGTACAGACACGATCACGTTCGTGTAGACCACTCGAGCGGTGCTCTGCGGAGGAAATGAAGCGACATTCTAAAACAAGCAGCAACTTCCGCTGATAATACTTGCGCTGGAGCTCAGCCCAGTAGATACAACAACCGCACAGCCACCAGCGGCTTGCCCCTATACAAAGTGTGTGCGATAAGATTTCAGCTCATTTCCTTCGCAAAGCACCACTCGAGCACTCAAGTGTGGTCGGATCTGCACTGCACGCTGAGGAGGGAAATAATGTGATTAAGCCGGTTCTATTATATTTTCGGCAGCCAAGGTCCCATCGTTGAAGTGATATGCTCCATCGGTGCAGTTATGAAGTGCCATCTTCAGAAAAAAAAAAAAAAAAAAACTGACTTGTTTGGACCTGGCGTGTTTGGCACAGTGTTTTGTGTTCCGAGAGTAGTGTAGCTATGCGGAAAGGCTTTAATGACACGCAAGAGGCGCGCAAGAAAAGCCCTCCGACTTATGTCGTGTCGCGGGGCCGTCGGATGTGCGGTGTCGTTAAAGGCACCATTGATCTAACACATCAAGGACGCCGAGTAGCAGCCACCGTGAGTGAAACATGCTCCGCGATCGTCGCCTCCCACGAAGCACTCTTCGTCATTCGACCAACAAAAACTTGCTTCTCTCTCGCGGACGCCTCATGAAGCGTACCGCACGCGTGAGCACAATGCGACGAATGCATAGGACTGTATTGTTGCGGCACGGGTGTTGTATAGTGCGCGTGTCATCATTGTGTCGGCTGACACGTGCTTTCCGTTTTACGAAGTACTCTTGCGCACAGGCACGAAACCTTCCTGTGCGAATTTACTCTCGGGAATACGGTATAGTCGAGCTTGTTTCTAACGAAATGAAGGGGTTCCGATACTCGTTCGTTATATCAATTGCTTTGTTATAGCCGAGGGAGAAGTCGGCTACAACTGCTCACGTCAACACGTGCTTATCAAACAACATCCAGTCACTGAGTGCTCAGACAGTCGTGGCCATAGTGCTTGTGTTTTCAGAGCAAGTGAGAACGAGCACCCCCCCCCCCCCCCCTTTATTATTATTATTTTTTTTTTTACTGGCTTAAGTCGACTTCATCGCACAGAGCATGATGGGGCTAAAATATTGGAAGACGTCTTTTCCTTGCCTACAATTTGCCTCGATTTCTTGAATGAACCCGAAGCCGATCGATACGGCCCGAGGCACGGTGGAAGTGGGTTCAGCCAAATGCAGGCGCGCGACAGTTCTGCCCCTAGTGCTTCTGCTGGGGGTGCACAATGCAGTTTCGAGCACACTGATCGGAACAGTTCCACTACGCAGTTTCATTGCAACGCAGCATTTTCTTGTGGAGGAGAATGAATGCTCCAGACCGATGTCAATTAGTGCTTTGATGACGGTCACTTTTTTGGGCCCGGAAATCTCTTTCGTTTCGGCAGCTGTCACTCATCTTGGCACTGTGAAACTCGCAGGCCTTCGGTACAGTCAAGTACGATAAGCACTCTGCGAGATGGTCATATCACCGTGACCACAAACCCTAAAACAGGAACTCAACTGCCGACGATATACCCGGTGAGCATAGCACGCTCAAATTGTTTGTTGAGTGAGGAGGTTTGGAAAATGTATCAAGGGCGGGAAGAGGAAAAAACCTTGGCAACTATTTGTAGGCGAGCGGGAAACGCGCTGCTCGAGATCATTCAGCGGGCGGGCCGCTCACTCGAGTTTCAGCGCAGGCGGGCGCGCGGACTTCAATATTTTGTCTTGTCTTGACCAAAGGATCGTCCATATACATGCTGCATCCAAACCTATCTCGTAGCGGGAAAAATTTTGCTCGTGTATAGTGTGGTCCAGAGTCTGTTATGCGCGATTTGCCTTATCGAATGGCGAAGAACTGTTGCACACCGTTATCTAATCGATATACTCCTTAAGATATTGTTTTACTGTTGTTGGCAAGACTCATAAAACAATGAGTATTGCGAGCAAGATAACATCCCGCGATTAAAGTCAAGTGTATCTTTTGTCAAGCCGCGCTATAGATGCAAACAAAAGTGCATATTTTGTAGCTTCATTTTTTTTTTTGCTGATTTTCAATTAATTTAAGGTGGCGGAGTGCTGTTAGGGGTGGGTGATTAATTGCGATATTACCGTATATATATTCAGAGTGAAATGGCTGAAGTCAATTCGTCTGATGTTCGTTATATTTTTTCGTAGGAAAGCTTTACTTTCCAACAACGAGGCATCAGATATGTGGTCCTCCATCAGAGCTTCCAAAGATAATAGTTATCCCTTTGATATATTCTTTATTTTTTAAAGGTAGTTTTGTTATAGTTTGTTTATAACTATGGTAATGACATAATTATGCCAAAATTTCCTCATTCCCACCCCAAAATTTATAAAAAATGCGAAGTAGAAAGATATTTTAAACCGACATTTAGGTCAAAACCCCTCAACAGAATAAGATAAATAACTTATGGCTTCTCGTTTCTAACATCTGACACTTAATACTTTTATACTGGAAGGCAAAATGTATACAGTTTCTGTACGTGAAACGGGAATCTATTTATGAAACCAAATAGGGGTATGAATTCCTGTTTCATACACGCGTCTTTATGGTGAGAGCAGTGGATATTGCCGCAAGCCATTCAAATCTTTATTCGTTCTTTCTTTCGTCAGCCGCCGGCATGTGGACTTATCACTCTGATTCCGGCGCGCGGATCAATTCTGCATTGTTTGTTTGTTAATGCTCGTTGTCGCGGGACGCAACTTTATCAGTTCCTTTGTCGCCCAAGATGAACCGAAATGTGTCTCGAAGATTCCGGCCACTCGCGTGTGTTTCTGCAGTGTTCCAGGTTGTGCCAGTAGCAGTTTGCGGCTTTATCTAGATGCTTCTTCGTCGCCTTTAAATTAAACGTTGACGGGTGCGACGGACATTCTTAGTTAGACGACCGATGAGCACGTTTGTTATCATCGCCGCTGTCAATTCGCTTAGTTCTTTGGCGGGCGCAAGTCAGCGCAATTAAGAGTTTCATTTAAGTGCAACGCCAGTGGCTTTGTGGCTACCGGGGCTTGTCATCGCTACATGTGTTATATATATATATATATATATATATATATATATATATATATATATATATATATATATATATATATATATATATATATATATGTGAAGGAAAGAAGCCAACAGTCGGCGAGGCCAAGGAAAGCGTTGGGGATGGTACTTGGTCTTTTTTTTTAATTGTTTACTTGGATAATCACAGAAATTAGTAACGTAGTGTTTATGGGAAAGGTAATTAAACACAAAGTAGAAGAAAAAACAACGTGCCGATGGTGGGAACCGAACCCACGACCTCCGAATAACGCGTCCCGTGCTCTTCCAGCTGAGCTACATCGGCCGCTGTCCCCCCTGCTACTTGCTTGGGTATTTATGTTGTCTGTATACGAACCTTGAGAGTGTTCACCAGCGCCACCCTCAACCATAGCGGCGGACGTAGAACGTCCTTTGTTACCGCCAGCGTCACGTAGAACGTGATCAAGAGCGAGGGCGAAAGCTGTGCTAGAACCCTCTTACGCTACCTATGGCTTCAAGACTGCCAGAACCGAGACCCCCGTAAGCTACAAGCAGATCAATTAAGGGGAAATGAGGGTGCTCGTTATAATACATGAAGGAAAGAAGCCAACAGTCGGCGAGGCCAAGGAAAGCGTTGGGGATGGTACTTTGTCTTTTTTTTTTTATTTTTTTGAATTGTTTACTTGGATATATATATATATATATATATATATATATATATATATATATATATATATATATATATATATATATATATATATATATATATATACACACAGAAATGTACAAAATTCTTAAAGGATAACTGCCTTTATATTAACTTCAGCTCTGAGAATACGTTGGGGCTACTGCGGACACCAAATGAGGCGTAATTGGAATCAGTTAATTCGCTATTTAATTAAATACGTTATTTTTTTTTTAATTTTTATTCTGCCCCGCCTTGGTGGTGCACTTGTTATGGCGCTCGACTACCGTTCCCTAGGATGCGGGATCGAATCCAGCGCAAGCACTGAGAGCGAGGGTAGCTATTCAAGTGTACGCATAGTTTTTAGTTGGTGACAGATGGCATTCTCGAGGCATTGCAGATGAAGCTATGTGATGTTAAGAAGATAGTGAGAGACCGGAAAGCGTGGCGTGACATGGTCCATAGGGTCACGAAGAGTCGGACACGACTGAACGCCTGAACTGAACTGAGCTTAAATCCATTGCCTATTAATAGAAACGCTCATAAAATTACGATAAACATTTTAAAACATTGTAATTGTCAAAAAATGTATGAGTAATATGAAGTGCCCTGTTGTCGAGACTACACACTCGCCTGCCGGACAAAGTGTAGTGAGTTCCCCAAACTCACTTTGCGCTGAGTGTGTTCGGCAGCGAGTGTCATTATAGTTCATCGTGTGACACGATGGGAATGACACTAAAGGCGAGTGCACTCGTTGAAAGTGACACTAAACTTGCTCGTCTGACCGGGGTATAAGATGCGAATAAAATACTTCTTCGCCAACGGTGGCTTTGAGCACAGTCCAAGGCAAACAGATAAGCTTCGCTTGCCACAGCATTAGACCACTGCGCAACCTCGGTAGCCGGTTTCGATTAAGTTCCAGTCTTTCACGATCAGCTTCGGGAGCCATCTTCCTTAATCTGTTCTAAAAATGTTACTCGAAAGGCCGGATTGGGTGGTATTCATTTTGAATGTGTGACTGTGTTTTGGCGCCTGGCCTCCAGGTGGCGCATGGAGAGGACAACGTTGGACAAGTGTATAGTATAACATTACTTGAAAAAGAAAAGACGAGAGGAAGTAAGGCGTCCGAGATCATGAAGATTCCGGGCGACATACGGCACATGTCACGGCTCTGGTTTGGATGCCCGGGTCGGAAATGTCAGGGTTTTCCGGGCAGATGCGCTAACCTTTCGGGACATACCTGTACACTGGTTCAATATAGGCTGTTCGCGCCATTCACACCAGTCGCATTCCCGAAGAACTACAGGATGATTTACACAAAGCTCTTCCCAAACTACATCCCACACCGTCACACTGAGGCGGATCCCTGATCATGCTGAAATACCAGGCAATGAGGTAGTGCATCGCCTCGCCCGCGAACTTTAACACTGGGCTTCTGGGATTCCTTGGCCTTACCCACCCACGTGGAACGCTACTCTTCACTACAAATAGAAATCGGTCTTCACTATGACAACATTACAGAAACTCTTCGTACACTTCCACTTCCGGGTAAATCCATCACTGCCACGCCAGATCCTTTGACGCATACACCTAAATACACTCTTTACTCCTGCCCGATAGTTTCACTGCCGCATCAGACATTCTTCCGCGTGACAGAATTGCCCTGAACCCTATGCTAACTTAGAACACTGTATTTTTTCCTGCCCTGCTGCAATTAAGTCACCTTAGTTACTTTCCAAACCTTTCTCCCTCAACGTGGCGGGCTTCGTTAGCCTCTGACCAGCTGAAAGACCAGTTGGCCTTGATGACCCTGGTCCAGGACATTCTCGACGCTTAATACTGCGTTTCATTATAGTTTTTTCCTCCTCCTTCTCCTAACCCATACTTCATTCCACGTATCAACTGAGGGATCAGGCAGGAGTTCTGTAGGAGGTAGATGGGCCCGACAATCCCAAATTATGTGATTTAATGTTCTGTTTCGCAACAGAAGCGACAGGTCGGGCTGATTTATCAGTTAAAGAATCATAAAATGAGTTATGGGTTAGGGAAGGTATAATTTTCATCTTTCCCCCACGGTACCTGTTGCTCTCTGCAGGATAGTGATCTGTGCGCTGGTGGGTAGGTTATTCTCCCGAGTATCTAGTGTGGGGCGTAATCGTGGTATTAGGTGAACGCCAGGGCCCAGGTCCTAGGCGAAGTTCACAGCTCGGTCGGCTTATACTCGAGTGTGTGTTGCCTGGGTTCCCCACGTGTGCTCGCACCCATATTAGATCAATTATATTAGATATTAAAGACAATTTTTGTATGTAAACAAAGGTGCCCTACGCTGTTGCGATGCAGAATACGTGGGTGACCGCCGACACACCTTTGTGGCTCATGTTAAGAAGTTGAATCCATTGAACGTTTTGTCCTCTTTTGTCAGCGTTTCACACTTTAGAGAAGGAGGAGGAGAGGAACTTTCATTGAGGGATGAAGCGGGTGGTTGGAGGAGCAGGGGGAGTTCTCACTCAACGACTCCAGTGGCTATGGCCGATGCTGTGAAGATAGTGATCATCGCCTCCTGAGCTTCCAGGGTGGCTTTGGTCAAGAATTACCTGGAAGTCCCTTTCTCAAGGTTAGGGCTCCCCTGTCACTCCCACTTTTATGGCTAGTTCACACTTGAGCATTCGGCGGCGAGAGCGAGCGAATTCTGCCGCCACGGGAGAGAATCCGCCGGAAATCTCGGCGGAAAGCCAAGTCGGTCCGAGACCGATTCTCGCCGCCGGATTCATCAGCCAATAGGAAGGCGAGGAAGTTGAGCCGGCGCGGCTTGCGACGTCAACCGGTTAGCATCCCTCAGGGGCCAACATGGCAACAGCGTACTCGCCATCGACCCTCACAATTAGTGACGGCCACAGCCGAAATGCTTTCGATGCCGTGACGCCGTGAAGCTATATCGTGTATCTTTTTTCGAGAGTTTCTACGTTTCGTTACGTCTTTCCGAGCGTCTCGAGAGAGACGATGATCGGTGCGGCTGACTTTGTCTCATAACAAATTGGCGATTAACGTACAACTAAATCTGGAATTGAATAATGTAGTCTACATGCACAGCTGTTCTTGAGGTCACTCTAACACGATGATTACTGCCAAAATGTTCACTGCAGGCCTACGCATCAGAGAGCGAGCCCGCACCGTGGCCCAGCATAAACAGCAGGGGGAAAAAAATAGATAAAACGAGGAAGAGAGTAATTTACCGAGTGATGGGCCCATGAAAGAAAAAAAAAAAACAAAACAAAATAGAGTGCTTGTAATGCACAATACTTTACGTGTTTCGAAAGCTTTTGGGCTCCTTCTTGCAATGCGTATAAACAAACCGATCCCTCGGTCATCGCAACGCTTCCCGAAATGTTTACATACAAATAAGATTTAGTTACCAACAAACTAGTGTCCTCGCTGCTGCGCTTGCAGGTTTTGAAGCTTCGTCGCATTTTTTTTTTCCTTGAATGTTTGTGCTACAGCTCCGTGTTCAGCGAAAACTACGTCCACGGTAGCAGAGCATGACCGAAGAGCCGGCGCTCCTAAATTTGCCAGCGCTGTGTAATTCCACATGTTAAAATGATTCCAGTGCACAATATAGTGCGCATATATGGTATTCAGAACATATGTTGCAACTCCTGAGAGTAGGCAGCAAGCTCTGATGGTCAAGAAGTTGCATTTTTTAGAGTGGCAGCAATGGCCTGTACACCTCGAAACGTGAAGAATTCCGTTATAAATGAGGCCTCGACATATAATGAAAAAAACATTTCTTAGCAACTGATATCTCGGCGTGGCCGAGTGGTTAGTGCAGGACGCTACGGAGCAAGAGATAATAAGCTTTGAGCTTAAATCCCGCTTGCACTACAGTTTTTTTTTTCTTTTACAAATTGATTTTTTTAGCTTTTTTTATTGTATTTGAGGGGCTTCGTTACCTTTTAGTTTTTACTTTTATCCGAAGCCCTTTTTCGCCGGGAGACCAGCGCAATAGGCAAGGATGCAATAGGGGAACAATGACATTTGCAATAAGATCGACGCTGTCCTTAAGTATGAGCGGCAGATATGCACCTTTTGTTTACCATGCCTGCTAATAGCACGTTGAAGCTCTTACTGCCACATTACGTGGCTCAAATGTGCCATGATTTAGTGAACAATTGAATGATAATTCATTTTTCCTTCGGCACTTAGCATAGCTGTATGCTTTTCGTGGCATTCGTAGCTGCAGTCGAGCGGTCAGGTCAGGGTTAACGGGTGCTTGCAGTCGAAGCGGCGACGGCGGCGATATGTTGGCTCAGAGGTGTGAACGAAGGAGCGTGTCGGCGGCAGCGTATTTCGCTCATGTGTGAACGAGGCATTACTGTCGTTCGGTGCGAAAGCCAAGGGATCTGTTTTGGTTGTCATTTGTGGAATTTTCATGACTACCTAACTGCATCGGGTGGGTTCACTTGTTATTTCCAAAACTCTTGCAGATGTTTAAAAAACATAGGAGGCCTTTCTTTTGCTTCAAAGCTGTTATGGTTTTCATCATCATCATTAGCCTGACTATACCCAATGAAGGGCGAAGGCCTCTCCCATATTTCGCCAGATAACCTGGTTTTGTGCTAGCTGCACCCACTTGACCCCTGCGAACTTCTTAACCTCATCCGCCCACCTAACTGTCTGCCGCCCCCTGCTACGCTTTCCTTCCCTTGGAATCCAGTTTGTTACCCTCAGCGACCATCGGTTATCCTCTCTTCGCACTACATGTCCTGCCCATGTCCATTTCTTCTTCTTAATTTTACTAGAATGTCGGTAACTTGAGTTATTTCCTGACCCACTCTGCACGCTTTCTATCTCTTAATGTTACCCCTACCATTTTTCGTTCCATAGCCCTCTGCGTTGTCCTCAACTTAAGTAGAACTCTCTTGGTTAGCCTCCACGTTTCAGCCCCATAGGTGAGTACAGGCAAGATGCAACTGTTGTATACTTTCCTCTTGAGGATACCGGTAAGCTGCTAGTCATAATCTGCGAGTGCTTACCAAATGCGCTCCATCCCAATCTTATTCTTCTTGATATTTTCTTTTCATGGTCCGGATCTGCGGTTACTACCTGTCCTAAGCCTACTACTTCCAGTGCTTCGCTACCTAACGTAAACTGCTGTTCCTTTTCGCTGCTGTAAACTCCTGTTCCTCCTTTATTTGACTCTAAATATCCTTCCACGTTTTTGCATCATTGCACTATTTCACGTACCCGCTTCGCGCCCACAATTTTCTTGCAATCGCCTCGGGGAATTTTCTTGAATGCACCACCACACCTTGGTCACTAGCCCCCCCCCCCCCCCCCCCCCCTTACCTCCTCCGTAGGTGCGTACCATATTTTGCAGAGGCTAACAACAACAAACGATTGTGCCTGCTATTTCGCTTTAGCACGGAAGCTGGCCCGGAAGCTCATTTTAATTGCCTGATGTTAAGTGTCGCTGCGCTTGTCGACGGCAACAGCAGCGGGCAAGACGACAACGGCAGTGGAATTCACCACATCGTACGGTTGTGGCTCAGCAGACCAAAGCAATTCTAAACCAGGGCAAGCAGTGCTACTGCACAATATTGAGAGCTTAGCTACGCTATAAGCACAGTTTACCATTTCTTTTTTTTCGGCTGCGACTGCTTGTAGTTACGTTTCCCGTCACTCGCGAGCTCCCATGATAACAAATATTTCCCTTCTAAAGGACTGTAGCCAGTGCAGTCGTCTGCGAGTATACCGTGACGGACATCGATTACCAATTGGGCAGCTTCTTATCAGATAGAGTAGTTACGTAGGATTGGAGCGTGACAACGTGTGACGCTAAAAGCAGACAGCCAACCTCTCAGAGCAGCACGCTCGAGTTTAGCAGAATGAAACGAATGAGTAATGCTGAAACTTCGCATCATAGCGTCACGGGAAGAGCGTCTTCTTTCAAGTGAAGTTTTATTGTGATAGCAATACTGCGCCAGGTTTCGAGCGTCGCGTATCTTTAAACAATCGAAAGTAAGCCTTATGAAAGGTTCGATAGTTCTTCATAAACCACGAGGATTATATTTCTCCCCAAATTTAACAGTTCGTTCGAAGGAAATGGAGTGAAATTCCATTTCCGGCCTCGGTAAATACGCGCATTATATTTCAATTTTCGAAGTGACTTGTGCGCTGTCAAGCGTTGCTGCGCGCGACCGTGAGGAAGATAAAAAAAAAAAAAATCCGCCTACGTTCCAAGTGACTACCAGCGCGACCCACTGGTTTCTCGAGGCGCAACAGAATCGTTAGAATGCGTCTAATGGAAAAAGTCTGTCTCTTCAAGGTTTAACGAGCGCCCGGGGTTCAGCGACAAACCGGAGCGCGAGCGAAGAAAGCCGCTCAGTTCCTTTCGGAGGCGCAAGGATGGACCGCAATGAGCCGCCCTCATTGAGCGTGGCACTGGGCGCCTCATCGATTTGCAGCGAGCGCCAGAGCCGGGCGCACAAAGGAGGGCTGGGCCGCGAGTCAATTGCCACCTACCACGGACCCTGACGATTTCGCGCTGAGCAGTCCGAGGAGCCGGTCGCGACATCTTGCACCGCCAAAAGGGCGCGAGCCATACATCAACAAATGGGTCCCTCCGAAACGGAACTCGCGAAATCGGAGGGGCGGCACTTCGCGGTGTTGGCGGCGTTCCATGAGATGGTGATGGGGGATGGGAAATTCGTCATAATGTGTGAGGTGAAGATATTTGGTCCACACTTGCGATCGCTGGTCAGCTTTCCGCAATGGGCAGTCTGGTTCTCGCTGATGCTATTTTTTTTTTCTCATTACGGAACGCTACAGCTTGTGACAGCCATAGACGTGCACTACCCCAACAGCATGTAATGAAAACTCAAATCATCAGCTTGTTAACTCAGGCCAGTTGGTTACGCTCATTTCGTATGTTGCAGCGGCTCAGAAAAAAGAAAAAACAAGCAAACCAGAAACCAAACAGGTAAACGAGCAAACAAACGTTTCAGTTTCACCTCCGCACTCGAATATGTTTCTTTTCTCCCATTGGGGTAAAATTCAGCGGTGCTTAGCAACTATTTGATGCACGAGCTCATGCAGTCAAGTCCGGATATATCGACCACGGATATTTCGAATTTTCGGCTATATTGAATACACAGATTATTCCTTTGAAAATCTTGTGTAAAAGTATAGGAAAATCGCGAAGGTCGGTCTATCAGCATATTAAAATCGATTTTCGAAATACGAAGTTTCACAACTCTAATTTCGAAATCTCATTTATCGAACGCCGTGTCTCTGTATGGCACTTTCCCTAAGAACGCGGAGAAGCATCGGCTGCGCTGCCTTGGGCACCTGGCGGACGAGATGAATGTGGGGTGCGCTTGAAGGCTACCGTAAAACTCGACTTACGCTATGCAACGCAAGGTATTGGAGCCAGGAGGTCTCAGTGTTGTATATATGTCAGGTGTCCCAGCCAAATGTAATGGAAGATTTAAAGAGGGCGCGTCTGTTAGTATAGCAAAACTAGATGACGGCTATCGAAAGCCGACTCACCCAATATGCGATATTTGTTTCGTTCAGCAAAGTTAATAACTGGTAAATACTAATTAGCTCGCCTTTTAAGTATTGTCACGAGGAATAAAGGGCTGATGTAAAAGTCATCTTGGAAAACAGCTAGCTATGTTGTTCACGCCATGCCAGCGTTTACTTAAAGTATTCCATATACCGGCCGTAAACGGTAGCTAACTCATTAAGGGGAGTTGGTGTGGGTTCACTGTTAAAAAAAAAAAGAAAAAAAAAGAAAAAAAAAAACTGCTCATAAACGACAACAGACCAGAAGAAAGACAGTCACATGAGGAGCGTTTAACTCATAACTAAGGCTATATCGATAAACCTGGGATATATAAAGGAAGAAAGGCATGACACGTGAAAACGAGGAAAACATAAGAAATTGAAGCTCGAAAACGGCCAAGAAACACGAGCTCATTGTCAGATAAAACAACGGGAGGTTTGCTAACAAAGTCATGTTGCAGCTTCGCGATAAAATATGCTTCTGCCACTTCCAGCGCGGCCGGCATGGGCCTTGTGGGCGCATGTACACTTTTGAAGCGAAAGCTTCACTGGACTGGCGGCGACGCCTTTCGCGTACGCCGCAGTTTGAACTTCAGCCACCTTCAGCCGCGTGCCTGTGCCTATCGGCGCGCGGCCTCCTCGCCGCCCACTTCTTCGCACGTGTGGTGCACGCTACTGTTTCGCTTCTTCTTCTACATCACACACCTGGCAAACTTATTATTACCGGTAGATATCGCCGGCCTCAGCGGAGCGCCGCGAGTGTCGTCATCACTTATCTATGCGCCTCACTGCGCATGCGCGGTGATATATATATATATATATATATATATATATATATATATATATATATATATATATACACGATGAGACTGCGGCGAGTTTGTAATGCATGCCATAGTGCTATGATGCCATGTAATGCTACGCTTAGTATAGGAGCGCTCGCTACGCTCGCCTGCAAGCCGAATCTATATCCATCCTGTAGAAATCTCTCGCGGTGAAGAAGCGGCACGTAGGAAAAATCAAGCTGAGAGAACTGAACGAGCGATGGAAACTCCTGAAGAGCGAGAAGAGAGACTTGCAAAGCGACGACGCAAGGAGGCGAAAAAGAAGGTGCGACAAGAATAAAAACAGACAAATGATTCGGTCTCACTACTGCTTTTGATTTGTATATCCTGGCTTAGCTGAGTTAAGACACTAACAATTTTGCAGTTGCACATCAAGGTCGGTACTTACTACTCGATACATCCCCTCGCTGGGAGCAGCTACCCGCCGCCTTTGTATAGAAGGCGCAGTACGACGATAATTCATTTTTTTTTTTAATGCGTAAGCATTAAGTGGGCATGTTTCCAAGCTTGTGTCACCAGAAGTTTGCCCGCGGGATTACGTTCGAACGAAACGCGTTATAAGAAAACGAATGGTTGCACTAGATAGAGGAGGAAAAATCTCGCTGGGGAAGAAATTTGGTGCATGCGGAGTAATTAGTTAATTAGAGCCAAGTAAATCAGACGTCCAAATAGCCAAGGGGGTAATGTTGGCGTCCAAGCGAAGTCACGTGGTAACTAACTTCCATGGTGTGTTACGTCATAATGTGACGTCACAAACCGGAAGGGTCTTCTTCTTCCGTGTCTCTTCTTTCTTCCAGAAAGAATTTGCTTGGGTGCCGCAGTGACCTCAAACGTTGATTATTTTATCCTTAGTTGTGATTTCCGCGCTCATCCTGTGTCCACCGCTCTTCTGGTCCGCAGCCTTTTATGCAGTTTTTTTTTTTTTTTTTGCAGCAATGAACAACAACAACAAAAGAATTTTCCACGTGATGGCGGCGCCATTTCAAAGTCTCCGAGACGCTTCTCAGATAAAAAATAATCCGCTTTTCTCCGGAGCGCTGTCTCTAATGAAGCTTTGTATGCGCCCTGGGCGAACTACTTAGGCTAGTAGCTGGTTACATGACAGCTTTCTTTTTGAAGGACAATAAATAAAGTTACATATATCGCAGTTTAATGAAACGAACATAGCTGGCCGTTTTTCGAGGCTATCTACAACGTTTTGCATTGACGCTTTGTTCATCAAACCAATAAATAAAAAGTTAGCTGATTAACCGTTAGGAATTATCTTTGAAAATAGCTGAGATATAGAATAGATGACTGTCAACAGCTCTCAGTTAATTTCACTTTGGCTCCGGCACACTGTAGTTTTCTTTATATACATATATATATATATATATATATATATATATATATATATATATATATATATACAATATCGGCTACATTTAGCTGGGATATTGTTGGGCTCATGTGCTCGCCAACGGTCGGTTGCCCTCTGCATGGTCGAGATAAACTGCCTGGAACCGAGAAGCGGAGGCGCAAGCCGCTGTTCACCCAAGACCGACAGCGAACTGCAGGGGTTTTGCCTTCATCCGGTTATGCGGTGAAGGTAATCACCGAAAGGCCTTTTGTTCGCTTTACTTGCAAAAGCGCTGCCAAAAACCAACTGCACCTTAAATTTAATTAGTGAAGTAGTATTTACTGGTTGTTAAATACCTTTCGATTGACAATGGCCACTTCCAAAGCATCGTCCGCAGCTGCTTCGCTGCGAACCAGCTTAGGCGAGAGCGATGCGCAGCCAGCTCGCTATAGCGCGGATGAATGTATTCTTGCTTCTAGGTTGCAGACAAGCTTATGTATTGCCACTTCTATATATATATATATATATATATATATATATATATATATATATATATATATATATATATATATATATATATATATATATATATATATATATATACTTGCCAAATTACTAATGTATTTTACTTCGAGATTTTCTTCCTTCGGATTCGATATATTCTGGTTCGGCTGTCACAAACCTCCTGCGGCGTACCGAGAGGGAGCGAACGTTCCCTTCCAGCCCTTTTTCTCGGCAATGGGCGCAAAGGTAGGGAGGCTTTAAACGTGTCACTCCGCCGTGTAGTTCGAGCGCGCGGCTTTCGGCCTGCATGGATGTTGCAGATCATTTTCTTCGTTTGCTTCGACAGCCAACGTCTCTTGAACTTGACTCGAATCTTGTCTGGTGAAAACGCTTCCAACCCTTGCGGAGTAGACGACATAAACAACCGGAATTATCCGAACAAGCGGCTGTCGCCATCTTGTTTGTAAAGTCGGCGAGTCTCGAAAACCCGCGACAGACATCAGACGACAAAACCCGGTGGGACCAAGAAAAGTGTTTTGGGCATGACAGCTTCATCTCGGAAAATTGGTTCCGTGATAAAAAAAATATACCGTGAATAACTAGCACTATGATTTCAATTTGTTTTTGCAGAAATTGCTCACATAACTAGGGACTATATTCAGCTGCGCAGGAGGATGATTCTTTTCGACTCCGTAGCTTTTGGCTCCATTGTCAAGAAAAAGTGTCCCCGAGTAGATAAACGGGGAAGATCCCGGAGATCCCTCCACGTCGCGGCAGTTGTGTGGTTCGACACGTGACGTAGTCTGGGCCATCCGCGAGCTCCAGACCTTACCTCAGTTTTCTCGGGTCGCACACGCCCATTGGGAGTGTGACATTACCGGTCCCTAACTCCGACAGTCTTTTCAAGTCACGATAGCACGAAACATCGCTTCCGCATAGACGGGCGGCGGCAGTGTGTAGGTGACAGACATTAACAATGGGCCAAACGTGACAGAAAATACATTCTGCACGCAGAATTCTCCATGTTCGAAGGCCACGTAGGATGACGCTCGTTCATTTCCGATACGCCGGCGAGGAGAGTCTCCCCGCGAATGTCTTTCCTGGGAGACTTTACAATGCCGCTTTTCTTCTGAGCAGGCCCATCCCGAGAGCGAATAATTTGTGGGTGGCGTTCAGGCTTTCGAGGCTGTTTCGCAATTCCACTATGAATCGCCCCTTCTTTCGTCATTAACGCTCTTTTTAGCAGCAGTTTCATTCTCTGCCGTAAGGCCCATAGGAGGAGCCGCTGCTCGTCCTGAAGTATACGTGCGCCGAGGTTCTGGCGCTGACGAAACTCTTCGCTGTCCCGCCACGTCACGCAAGCTATATCGTCTCGCCTTAGACGAATTTTGTCACGGACACCGCTTCCCACTCGCAGCACGCCATCCTGGGTAGTTAAAGGGACCGTGAAATCGTGATTGATATTCGAAAGGCGATGCACTCACGAATACTACGCCCCCTACACACTACCGACTTCTGAGGCAAAAAAAAAAAAAAAAAAAATCCCGGCAACCTGTACCTCACTCATTTTATTATTGTGCTTTCATAAGGTCGCATTTACTACACAGGTTAAGCTTAAGTAAGTTCCCAGGGCTGTCTTTAAACCAGTACAATGGACTCGTAATTCCACGCGTGCGATAATTTCCTTTACCTCTCTGCACTTCGTGAAAATTGGCCTAGATTCAGCTGACACGCCGTGTTAGGAAATACGACGTTCCGGTCACTGTGTCAAGCAAGTAGCACAAGCCCGGCGCTCTGACCATAGCTCCCTCAGCGGCTGCTTGTTGTTTAACTCTAGAAAAAAAAAAAAAAAAAAGATTGGAGGTACACTTCAGTTCATACCTTTCAAGGTATCATGCGGCACTTTGCTGCTCGCTCATTTTATTAAAAAAGCAAAGCAAAATTAGCTTTGCTTTTTAATGAAGGGGGCACTTGAGTGAGCGCAAACTTTATTAAAGCATGCTGAACACTCTTGAAAGAAAATCGGTTATTTTTTCACGAGATGAGGTGGACGTGGTGTACTACACTGATAATGTCAGCGTTTCGCCGCTATTATAGTGTCTTCAATTTGTTTCATGTTATCTTCAGGGCCATATTAAAATTATAAATCCTGGTTCTTCGGTCCCGTCCTCATCCCTTAATCCACTATCTCACCCTCGCATCTCAGACAAGCTGCCCAGTTTGACAGCGTCAGCCAACTCGGCCATGTCACGTGGTCTCGCTACGTCAGACAACTCGACGACCAATCCAGTGTCCGCCCATGTCGGCTGCCTACTATACCACCTGTCAGAAGCATGTTCGAGATTGCTAGCTCACTAAGCCGGTCTTTCGCAGCCCTCGGTTGACCCATGGTTTTTCATATGGCTTTCGGAAGGAAGAAAAAAAAAAGAAAAAAAAAAAACTAGCAGAGCACGCGCAATGAACCCCTGCTGCTTTCGAGTCACAGGTACAACAAAATTTAGCGTATTTGGAAGCAGCGTTAGCCTGATGGCAGCACAACGCGCCGAGTTGAAACCACTATCATATCGACGTCATTTAGCTCGCCTAACCTTATTTTATAAACTGTATCATCATTCCACCCTCCAAGATGACTTCTTTTTTGCCGCCTCCTGAACTGTTCCCGCACCGTGATCACAATAAAAAAGTAAAACGCATAACTTGCCGCTCATATCTTTACGCAAGATCATTAATTCCGCGCACAATAGTATAGACTAGAATAATCTCCCATCAGCACATCGCTACTGCAGAAAACTTACGATCATTTCAAAATCTTTTTGCAACAAAAAGGCTGCGTAATGGCGTATTTAATATTAACTATTGTAATGTTTTGTGCTTTTTCGCTATATTTTGATTATGAAGTGTGTTGGGTGAATTTCAGTTGTTCAAGTGATATCGCTGTATTTGTTGTATGTTTTCGTGCGCCCCCTTATGCAATACCACGCAAGAGCGCCTTTAGGGGTACTGGAAATGATAAATAAATTAATGCGTTATTACACAAACGGAAAGCGGACCGTCCACGTCGACTTGGTCTGCGGGCGGGCGTCCTCGAAAGTACGGAGACAGCGCCGCGTGCCGTGCGAAAAGCGCTTGCTTCGCTCGGTGTGTGGAAAAAGGAGTGTGTTTCACCGTCCAAGCGAATGCTCGTCATGGCGAGTCTTTAACATCCCGATGGCATGCCGACGAAAACTTCAACCACGAGGGGCCGAGACGACGCGGCAAAAGCGCCAGCAAGACGCAGAGATGCGGCAACGAAATGCCGGGGCGACAGCGATAGAGCGGCAGCCATGGCGAAGTAAGGAGTTAGCATTTCGCACCTAAACAGTCTTAAATATCTCTACCGACTTTTCTTTTCTTTTTTTTTTTTCCTGTTCAGTGTCAAACACAATTCGAAGGAAAAACACAAACTGAATTCATTATTCTTCCCCGTTAGTAGTCGAACTGTTATGCTTGGAGGTAGCACTTGTGCACTACTTGTCACTCGTTTAGGTTACGCTACGGCCATGCAACTCTGAGGATGGCTTAATGGATTGCAAAATCCTAATCACCGACCCAAATTCGTATGACAGCTAGCCGTCACAAAAATAGCTTCCATGTGTCCCTAAATTTGTTAACCTTCTGTTTTCATCTGTTTTCTTTTTCGCTTTGTCACCGCGTTTTGGTTGGCGTTGCGCACGCACTCCGTCCATGTGCGCTCCTTGCACTACCTGGGAAGAAAAAAAAAAAAAAAAACACCGTCCTCTGTTAGTTACGCGTCCGATGGACGTTGTCACAAGCATGTCTAATTATCACAGCTATGTCTCTCTCGCACGCTGACTCGTGAGAACAGTTCCCTCGCCGGTTGCGGTACACTTCTGTAGACATGCGTGCACACTGGTGGCACGGCGTTAAATTTTCGACTCACTCCGACCTGGACGCAAGTTCGTTAAAGGAGGCTGCTCGCTCAACCAAAGAAAATCAATGCTGCCCAGAGAACAACGCACCCCATCGATCCCCGTTTCGTCTGCCTACAAGAACGCTCACGCTGATCTTTCTCGCGCTTAAAAAGCTGCTGCAGCGCTCGCTTCCGTTCGGCGACGCGATGCCAGAGACGGTTCATTGGGCGTCGTCGCCACGCGGCCAAAGCCACGTTCGGAGCCCGGCGTGTGTGTGTGTGTGCGGCTGGGGCCGGAGTTGAGCCAGCCGGGGCCTTGGCCGGTCTACGGAGAAGAGCGAGACCGCAAGAAGAACAGCGCGCGATCAATGAAGCGTCGACGGCGGGAGAGGCGCGCAAGGTATCGCCGCATAAAGCACGTCGTCGAAACGCGACGACCTGAAGAGGGCTGCGGGGAGGAGGAGGAGGTCACGTCAGGAGCCTCTGCGCTGCCCCACCCTGCAAGGGCATCAATAATGCAGCGCCCGGGGGTCTTTGGGGCACCGCCATCTGCCCCGCCGTCGCCGGCGGCGCTGCGTTGCGCAGCCGCCGCGTCGACGGCCCCCGCGGTTCCTTATCGCCCCGCGTTCTCGGCGGCTGGCGGGCCCTCGTACGTGCGGGGGGGGGGACCTGGCCACTGCGCCGCCGAGTTCCGAGGCCGACTTCCCGCCGATAAGCGCCGGACGCGCGTTTACAAACACGCGCGTCCACGACGGGATCGCATTGCACCGTCCAGTTCTTTGCCTTTGGGACCAACACCTCGCGTAGCATGCATGTTTGGTTTCGAAGACGAATTTTAGTCAGCAACTCCTCGAATAAACTACACTCTGAATTGACCCTCAGGCATGTTTTTTTTTTTTTTTTTTTTTTTTTTTTAAATAAGCACGTCTTGCTCGTGGCAGGATCTGTGCAAAAAGACCGAAGGGCCGCACTGGTAAACAAACAGTACAATAAAGGGACGATGAGAAGGTATGTGTGCGAAAAAGGCGACCACGAGAGAAGAAGAGAAAGGATGAGGCTTCCCATCCAACTCACCCAACGTATCCAGCTGAATAAAGGGACTTCATGTAATAAAGCCACCGTACTTCGCCCCATCGAAGTACGAGGAGGCCGCGGTGTTAGGGCATACTTCATCTGTATAAGTGCGCAGCTCTTCTGAGTGCACTTAATTTTTTCTCTCTCTATCTCCATGGTATTTCTGACATGGGACAAGGGCTGTTTGCCGTCGTGACACGACACCGTGCTATAGCGCCGTGTCCATCAACGCTGACAGCACAGAGTGCACATGAATGGAAACCCGCGCAAATGTAGCAATGATATGGTAAGATGGAGGCATTGCGTTTTTTTACGATCACGAAAAGTTAGCCTCACTACGGAGGCAACATCTGGTCTGTTAAAAAAAAAAAAAAAGAAAGCTGAACCTAAATTTTTCGATATTTCAAGCGGCAGAGGGCGGCAGGCATCCCAGTACTGTCGACGTCTCATGTCTCTGAAACAAACGTGCCACCTTCGGCTTGCCGCGCTTCGACGTCACGTAGTGGACAGAGCAACCAAGTACCAACCCATAACATACACACTGACCCTTCGTTGAGTCCGTGCGCCTGTTCTGTGCTTGAATTGGCTGCGCTGGTAACACTACCGACGCGGCCATATCGTATGCGGCTGTCTGCGCCTACCTCTGAAATGTGTGGCTATCACGTTGCTTACAACGCCACGCATGTGTTCACCACAGGGAGCACCCGCAGTGTCCGTCTTAAAAAGCGTACATACACCGTCCACATGGGAATTTATGGCCATCGCTATCAGCAATTTTTGGCATTGCTTTAGTGAATAATTTCCCGAAACCGCGTGCGTGGCTTCGAACAGCACTGCGACGGACATATTGTTTTAACGACCGAGAAGGAAAGCCTGCATGCAAGGCTTGCGTGTCGCTGCGCATCTGCCCACACAGCGGTCGGATGGCAAAAGTGAAAGGAAAACTGACATCACTTTTTATTTCTTTTCGTGCTTCGCTCAGTCAATTAAGTGCCTTACGTACGTGCGGAAACCTGGGCGCACACATACAGGTTCGCTCTGTAGCAACGTCTGTTATCCGTGCGGCAGCAGAGTCGAGGTCGCCGTAAGCAAGCTCCGAACGAAAGCGGCGACAAAAGAGAGAGAAAAAAAAAAAAAAAAAATAGAGAGTTTGCAGTTCGAGGTAGAATCCTTAGTGATGCAACGGGTGCGGTCGCTGGAATCGAGGGTTTCTGACGCCATTCCCCAAGACGGATGAAGGGGACATGGACATATTGTATTGCGACAGTTGCCGGTCCCAAATAGGCGATCTAGGCATTCTGGAAAAGAGAGAGAGAGAGAGACAGCATTTATAGATGAACCGGCCCTCTGAAGCATATTTCACATAGACTCGAAGAATGACACGTAAACACTATTTTTACAAAACGGTTTTTGCTGGAACTCACTGAATTTACTGTTAGTTGTTAGTCTGTAAGCTAATTATACCGGTGCATTTAACGCCATCAGCGGCCTTGTATTCATCTCTGTGCGTTCTCTTCGCCCTCCCTTTTAGTGAGAAAAAAAAAAAAAAAGGAGAACCTTTTTCCTGCTGCCCACTGTATCCAATGCAATTTGCCAATTTGCATTTAAGGCAGACGGGAAAGATATATTACAAACCTAGGGCGATAAATCACACTGTGTTGCTACTTTAGAAAGGTCCCTTTTGCAAGCTATGTTTGCGCTCGCCACTCAAGATATTTCCTTCCTTCAACGCTGCTGGCAGACTCAGCGACTGAAATCACATTTTCTGTTATTGGTAATTACATCGTAACGTTTAGCCTTTTTTTTTTTTTAATTTCTGGTTCACGGCAAAAAGCCCTTAAACATATGCTTAAACCTCGAATAGAACATACCTGTAATAGAAATACGGAAGTTTGCATTGCGGGATATTTAAATAATAAAGTCTCGGTGGAGAAACTGACGTGGCAATTCCGCACGAACAGCGATAAGGCAACCGCATTATCTGTGCCTTTGTGTAAACGAAATGATTGTAGGTACGGTCTGCATAGTTTGCTTTTCACGAATCCCAAAGGCGGGTCACTCCAGGCAAACTTTTCGCGCAATAACAGATCTCTGCATGTTGTGCTGTATGATTGTGCGGTAGTCGACGATACCAGTTTGAATGTTTGGGGAGGTCATTCACAGGCGCCCGGACGCTAAATTCGTGGGCAAGCGCACGAACGTGCTCATTTCCGTGGATGCCCTTAATGTCCAGGGCCCCATGGAGGGGTGATTGGTTGCTGTGGAGCTGGTAGCGTAGATAGTATGCGAGCTAAACTTATAGGAACGGTGGCTTTTCGGAAGAGTCTGTACGCAGCTTAGGAGTCTGTGAGATGGTCGTGTGGTCTGCGTGCAGTGTACAGAGATGTACAATGGACATATCTATGGCCAAGCATTCTGACTCTGCGATGTTTATTGCCCGGAGTGTCGCTGCTGTTCGGGTATGTGACGGTGTCAATAAAACCATTGCCCCGAAACACGAACTTATCACGAAGCTCGCAAACAGCAGGGCTGGCCAAGATACTTCAAAAAAAGTATCTTCGATACCGGTACTCGATACCATAAAAAAAAAAAAAAAATTGTATTTCCGATACAGATAAAAGATACAGAATCGAAATAGATTTTCGATACAGATACTCGATACTGTGTCGTCGATACTTCGATACATCAGTGAAATCCCAGTATGATAAAGGCGGTAATAATATTAGCGAAGTTATGAAAGTGCACCGTGCTTTCTGAAACCTTTAGTGGATTCCTTTAGCGCAATTGTTTTCTGAAATAGCTTAAACGAATCCGAAAGTACGGGTTTATTGAAGCTTCGCTGTCTGCGCAGCTGGCATTGTCAAAACTTAACATTGAATTGAAGCCATGCATGGTTACGACGAAGCGATCGCTTCCACAATCAGCATAGCGAACAATGTATTGAAGCTAGTGTTCATACTAACCGACCTGTGAGCACTTGGCTACATAAAAATAAATCTGAAAGTTTTTTTGTTGCTTTTCATTTCATACACTACACGTTACTTACCCGGTGGCCCCTCCGTTTTCAATGCGCTCAAATGCTCTGTGCTGCGTGCGCTGGGGGAACTGAGCAGTTATTTTGTCATTAGTACGACTACAGACTTTTTAAGCTGTGCATTCTTTGTTAAAAAGCAGAGGAAAGCAAGAAAAAATAAAATGGCTGAACGTGTTTATTAGTCCCGAAAGAACCCTGCGATGTGGGCGTTCTGTAAGCAAGGCAAATGGGAAAAGCCTCTCTACGTAAGTAGACGAGCACGCTGTACCGCAGTATTTGATGTAGGTGCATTTTATGAACCGATAAGAGTGAAGCATAGCCACGTCGACTCGAGGATGCCGGAGGTAGTTAAGAAAGTCAAGTTTTACTATCGTCGCTTGAGAACTACGGGTGGCTGTAGATAAAAGATAGAAGTGTTCCTTTCCATTTTAACCGAGTATGATATCAGTCAATTCGCATATTTCAGAAAAACAATTTTTTTTCCTTTAAGATACAAAGTTATCTTTACAGGTTTTATTCAAATTTTGCTAAAATGTTTTGGGGAAAAAATTACACCAAAATTTTTTATTAAAACTTAGGGCTAGAAAAGTGCATTTACATAGCTTTCATCTCGTGTATTTCATAAAATTTTAGACGTGATAGTTATTACAGAAAAAAAAAAAAAGCCTAGTGGAAGCCTTCCCTTCCCAGCGCAGTTACAAAGAATGGATTTGTTTTCAGTCAAACTCTGTGAACTACAGGAACACGGATAGTCGACAGCATCGTGACCGAGTGAGGCCTTTGAAGCTCGTGTTCTTGCCGCCAAGCAGAGTCGACCCGCTGAACCCAGTGAATTGGAGAGCTAGGGTTGTGCATAAGTTACTGCGTTCGTCAGCACACTGAGCCCGCTGGTTGACGGGAATCGGGTGGCTCAGAGACGGACAAGGGGGCGGATGGTAAAGGGTGGGAGAGCGGCTAGGGGTACAGCAGCATGCGTGATCCTTATAGTTCGTGTTTGCCATCCTTGCGTTTTCGTTGTCGGCTTTGTTCTTTTGTTTCTGTGTGTCTGTTAACAGCTTAGCGGATTCGTGGTACGCACTCGGTGCTCACAAGTAAACAACCTCATAAGAACCTACTTGCCATTGGCTCCTTCAGTAGGGAATATTCATGAATAGGTCGATGAGGCTGAGGAGACGGGGCGAGTTTGTAGGAAACCCCGAGCAGGAGGGAACTCAGGCGGCAGTGCAAGCCTAACTGCCTTTCGGTTTGTACTACCGCCTGACTAAGCGCGTAAACCCCAATGTCTGATTCACAGCAACTCCAATATTGCAGTATTTTTTTTTTTTTTTTAGTATTGAGTATGGTTATAAAATACACGATACGCTAAAAATGTATTTTCGATACCGATACTCCGATACTTACATTTTCAGCACGCGATACCTAATACCCATACGCAAAATGTATCTAAAGAAAGTATATCGAAGACACATGTATCTTCCATGTATCTTCGATACTGCCCATGACTGGCAGGAAATCACACGCTTCCCACCTCACAAAGTTATGCAACACAAGACAAGAAGTCCTTTATACAGACGCAGCACTGCACCCTCAAATCGTAGACGCCCACACACCCGCTTATTTTTTTTCGGCATTGAGAGACTGGTACAGGGTTTGGTAAAGTGTTAAACGTCTTTAGTTGGTTCGTTTTGTGGAGAAAAAGAAAGACGCAGTATGTGTCTCACTTCTCGGTCGACACCTGTACTTACAATTAACGGCGCACAATTGGAGGTACATACGTCATCCCTGTACATATGTATCCCTGTCGCAAGCTATAGCCCCCAACTAGAATAGCAGGTATGCGTAAATGGGAAGCGAAATGTTTCACCCTGAACGCTGCACAAAGGACGGTTGCGTCGTAATTTTGACACAAAATCACGTGCATCTTTCTGGCGACACTTTTGGCGCGATGCCAGGTCACGGAAACGGCGAAGCCTTTTTGACAGACCGAGCTGTATACTCTAGCGTAAAGCAACGCGATTACCCTAGTGCTCATCCATTTTCACCGCCGAATGGTACGCCGCTGTGAAAATAATATTGAATTAAAGACAAATATTGAAAACAGTATTATTTACACAGACTCTCCAAGCGTAATCACGACACTGCACCCTAAGAATACAATAGAATCCACTATCGTACACAATGCAGTAACAGCTGACGCACGGTGAGAGGTAATAAGTTTTGCTGGGCTCTTAGCAACGCGTCAGTCACCATAAATGAGAAAGCCGATGAATGCTCTACACGGGCCCGTAACGCCGTAATAAAACAAATCAACATGTCTCGTAAGGAATGCATGAAGTTCGTACCGAGTAAAGTGACCGCTAAATGGCAAGCTTCATGAAAAAAACAAAAAAACAAACAAGATCTGTCTAATTAAGCCTAATATCGAAGAATGGAAGTCATATGGAACCATCAAGAGTGCTTTGTCAAAGTAATGCTACGTCGTCTTCGTCATGGATACACACGCCTCAGACACAACTTCCTCAAGCAAGAAAAGCCCACGCGTATGCGAAGCGTGCAGTGGTGAGCTCACAATCAACCATATTCTACTATCGTGCACAAACCTTGACGAATAATAATAATAATAAAAAAAATTCAATGTCTGCATAATGAACACATCCCGTTCCATCCAAGCTTTCTGCTGAGATAAAATGCCCTTGTTAAATTTCCATGCGTTTTTAAAGAAATCGATCTGCTAAACAAACTCTGACTTTCCTATATATATATATATATATATATATATATATATATATATATATATATATATATATATATATATATATATATTTTAACACACCAACAAATGGACCCTGTGTTTGTCGCATGATGACCTCAGTCGTGTTGTCTTCCCTTGACCAGCATTCGATCATATCGCCACAACAATTTGGCAGTGTACTTAGTCGAAGCAAGCTGTTTCTTCTGAAGGAATTTTCCGACCTCCTTCGCGAGTGCTTTGGCGATCACCTGTTTACGTGGTTGGTCTCTTAGACTTTCCTGAATCATTCGGCTGTGTGAACCGCAGTATTCACCTGCTGGGCTTTTATGGTCCAATTTTAGACCTGCTTGATAATCTTTTATTAGGTCGTTACAAATTTGTACGATGTAGAATAAATTAACACCAGGAAAATCTAGCTCCGAAAGGTAGTGCCGTCCGGTTTCATTTCGTTGCCCCTCTTTTTCAATCTTTTTGTTTACGATTGTTCTGACCACCTGCCAAACTGCACGATTTTTTAGTACTATACTAATGCTCTTGTGGTCACCTAACATAACAAACGCAGGGCAGCACTGAATACCCTGCAAGATATCGTTACGCCAACTGTCAAGTGGTTCTGCGAGAACCGCATTCGCTCCGAAGCCTTTAACCCAAAGATTATGTGCTTTGGATCACATCATATATATAGGCAGTTCGTAACGAATGTGCTTTTGTTTTTGCATACTGTTGTGTGTTCTCCTTGTTTTTGTAGCCCTTTGCAACAACTGGACTGTCTTAAATACTCGGGAGTGTATTTTGACAGCGATCTGACATGGCGCACTCATATCGCGTATGCATGTATAGTAATTAGCTCCGTATGCATCATGGCTGTTGTCCAATGCCAAATCTATCGCTCCTTTTTCTGTTCCCAAGATATAGTCGCTTTCGTGCTATACTACAGCACTGGGCGTCTTTTGAAACTGCTCAGCTCGTATTAAAAGAAATGGCTGCGGCTCAGCTCGGCTAAGTCTGGTTATACAAGCGAAAGCTTTGTTATGATGTGTTGCAAAGCCAGGTCAGACTGATATAGATGACCTAGTTTACTGAGGGGAAGCTCGATTAAGCATGGACGGTCTGTGGACGCCAAGGAAACGCAGCCGAAGCACTGGTTCAAGCGCGCGACTCCTCCATGGCTGTCTGCAAACCTCAAGGACACCACAGCCGGGTCTAGACGACACGAAGGTGTCGAGAGCATTTTGAAGGCTTAAGTCCCAGGAGGCGAGCCAGAGGGGTAGCGGTGGCGCTGTAGTAGGGACAATGTAGGCAGCGGACTGGAAGGATATGTGGCATTGTGCGAGGCAATGTTGTATATTTGAGGAGATGGGTAGCGGTGCGAATAAAGTTTACCAGATGTGTGAAGAAGTAGCAGCAGATGCGCGAAGTAGAAGAAGAAGCCAGCGCCGCCGGCTCCGCGCGCCACATCTGAGGTCAAGGTCATTCGACGTGCAAAGTTCTTTCCTCCTCTTTCTCTACGCGGCTAAACTCCCTCGACTAGACCAGTGAAGAAGAAGCGTGGGGCAGAGGTAATCTCCAAATCAGTATATAAAATTTACATTTCTCGCATTAATCTACCGCCACTCTTTCGCTACCCTTTCAGGTGAAGAAAGGAGATAGTCAAGACCAGAATTAGTCCGAGTTTGTTGTCAGGCGCACTTCGTGTGCGCAGAAAACAAAACGAAACTTCCCATAGAGGGCCTTCCTCCGGCTTTGACGGCGAGGCTTGCGGAAGACCGAGGGAGCCAGTGAGCAGCGGGCCGGCTTGCATGTCGATCCACAGATGAACTGCAAACTGAGCTTATGTCAAGTAAAATTCGCTGAATATGATATCTTGACCGACCACTTATGGAAACAGATTAACATATTTGCGTGATAACGCAGCAGTTGCTGCATCACACATCAACCAGAAAAAAAATCACAAGACCGCGTTTTACTGTGCTGCTTTAATGCGCTGATCGAAAGGGATAAAACTGTGTTCCATGTACTTCTGAATAGAGTGAAACCCTTTTTTCAGCGGAAAATAATCTCTTTGAGAGAACATAAACACAGAACAGGTATGAAGGCGCCTTGAAAACACCCAACTTTTTCCTGAGCCATAAGCGTGTAGATTCAAAATTGACCGATTGTGTCTTTAACAAATCACATTGAGGTGCACCAAGTCGTTTGACAAGGAATACCTGATACGGCATGCAGCTGGTTGGTCCGTTGTGGTTCATTAATTCTTACTGGTAAAAGTTCCTTCTTCACCGCATCCAATTTTATGGCGCAGTTGACGGAAGGCTGCAATGTTATTTTTATCAGCAAAACATGTCTCAGTGGTTCGGCAGTCTCAGCTGCGACATCGAGGAATAAGTAGTTAGAATCACCGAAAAAAATCCCATAACAAGTCGCACCACAGACGTGATGAGACTAATGTTTAGTTGCATATTTAAAGGTAGGCCAATGCGCCCGTCTCCAAGAGAAAATTACATTGAGCAGAGTTCATTGACGACAAAGTGCTATTAATAAAGCCCCGTTTTTGGGGCGATATTAAGTTCACTTCTCTTACAACGTTCCGACATTGTTCCCATCCCACCACTTGTCCTCAGAGGTCATGCTCAATTATGAGGATGCCAATGCGGGTGGAGACGACTACTGGCACACGGCGATCATTGGTGGCAGGTCGCGTACCAGCACAATTGCCCCCGCGTTTCGACCCATCCCTCACATTCGAGATGTCTCAGAGTGATGTGAAACCAGTCCACTCTGGAGTAGTAAGGCGCATGCAGCAGCATACAGGGGCGGGCGACGAAGAAGACTACGTGCCTCAATCGTTGCCCAGGGAGTCCAGGTGCCCGGATGACTACTACGTCGAACAGATGGGGCCCACTGTAGTTGCCGTTCCTGCCCAGGCAGCGCATCCGCTTCTTCAAGCGACAGTGCACTGGGCGAGGAGTTTCCATCGCTGTGCGAGGCGATGCATAACTGCCAGCCCCACAGCCGTGGAGTCAGCAGCAGTGCGGCGTCATATGCTAGCAGGAGTGGGACCTCAAGCATGACATTGCATTCAGTCACACGCTGTACAGCCTATCCACTCTTTCGCCCTCCCGTCAGTTCAGGATGCCTTGTACCCACAACCAAGATGAGACAAGCGCTTGCGCTCTATCTCCTGCCGCTCGCAGTCATCCTGTTGCAGGTTTCTTTTGGCCCCGACGCTCCTCGAGCTGTAATAAGTAGTGCACCAGATGCTATTATGCTGCGGTGGCTTATAGGCTTGTTCACCGGCTCTTCCTGGACAACATGGGATCCAAGGAAACAGAGCGCAGTGGGTGCACCGAGAGTGAGGTCTTTTCCGAAGGCCAGGGAGCCGGGCAGACGCCTGGAGGAATGTTAGCAATGGATATACATAAGTTCTTCCTCGTCTTCTCTGACGTCGTGGAGGCTAGACGGCACTAAGGCACCAAGCGCACCATTAGGGTGGCCGCGGGACGGAATACTTTAGAGCCATAATGATCGAGGTAGGTCCTGAGGCAATATTGCGAGTACATCGGCACCGCGGTAGGCTCGTGACGGAAGCGCTGATGGTGTACGCACACGCAGGTCTGCCGCGAGGCAGGGGATGTCAGCAGCATCCTGGACGAGGTTTTCCATAAGTGCGAATGCTTCTTCATCTTCGATGGTGTTGGAGGCTGATGAAACGCGCATGGCAGGTTCCTCGAGATCGGGGTTTGTCGTAATTCTGAAGAGTCATCTGGCAGTCTTGTCGAGAACCAGGAGCACGATGCAGTCACCCTCGCAGCAATGATGGTACACCCTGTGCAGCGGCTGCCGTGACGCTCCCGGTGTAGTCGACGATGAGGTGGTCTCCGGCGTCGTCTCCAGTTTCGACCTGACGTTCGTGCTGACCAGACGGTTCCCCTCTGCTGTTAAGAACAGGCAATCCGATTTTGTGGAACGCGGCAACGAGCTGGTTTTTAGCACAGCAGCGGCAGTGCTGAAGAGTATACGTAAGGACAGCAGGGCATTCTTCGAGACACCGCGGAGTGAAGATGAACGCCTGTTACGCTTCTTGTAGGGTGCGCATCCCCTTGTAGGACGCCAGAGGAATATGTGGCGCAAGGTGATGTCTCCAGAGCCACTATGGGTAATGCCGCTTAGTCCTGTTGGGGTGGGACGCCATAAAAGGAGGGCGCACGACAGCCGACGCCTGGGCAGAGGAGGTCCGCCGGGAGCCCGGGCTGCAGTGCATCGCCATGCTCAGATGAGAAGGGCTCCGTTGTCTAGATTGTGCGAAGTGGCCGTACTGCTCTCTCTAAGCGCCGGAGCCGTCGGTATTCGCTTAACCGCACGGTGAGGCATCGCCTAGTTGCAGTAGATTGGGAGGCAGCCCACAGCGAAATCGGTCGATGAGGGATCACGTTTTTTTTTTTTTTTTTACGTTGTTGGGATGGAGTATATTTTTGGGATGTATTACTACGGACCATAAAGAAGGATTTTCAACTCGACTCGCACGGCATTCGATATTTAGGCATAGAGAATGAGGATGGGGGTTCCATTTGACGTAATTATGCGTATGGGCAGACTCTAGTGTATATATGGCGCTCCAGAATGGCAGACTATTACTGTGTCAGGGATGCCAGACCTGCTCGAATTTATTTTCGAGAGAGTATGGAGTGGTTTACTGCCATTCAAAAAGTGGCTGCGGAACCTCCCGAATGGCTCTCAAAGGCCTTTGTTAAGCGACGAGGCCAGTCTAACATTGGCTGATCATGACACTCATTCATGTGCATTGCCTTGTGTGTCTTTTTTCATGTTTTGATCGGAGTTTCCGTTCGTGTTATGTCATGTGCCAAAGCCAGGCAATAACGAAAAAAAAAAAAAAGAAGGATGAGGCGGCGCAGGCCTAAGGGTCACAGAGAAGCTTGAACGGGCGTGGCACGTTCGTTCGGTGGCTTGCGCCAAAAGTGGCTCGAGGAGATGTATGTCGCGTGCTGAGCGTGATTTGTTACTGATATTGTTGTCCTCATAAAAATGGCGCATACCTAAAAGGAGGATTGGCCACGACCATGCGATGATTACAGTTACTGAGATTCCATTCTACAGAACGGAGTTTAGAAATTTGAGCAAATCCGGTTCACTGACAATGATGGTTTAGGGTGGTGCAAGGGCTTGCTGAAATTTAATGTTTGTGAGATTAAAAAAAAAATTATAACAAAAAGGAAAACATAATTTGGAATAACAAAAAGTATATAAAAATAAAGGACAAAGAATTACAACAAACAGTTATGATGGAAAATGTTTTGATTCTAGAAGAAAATTTTGTACGGCAGAGCATACATTCCCACCGGCACGTTCCAGCATAGAAGCGCCAAGAGACAGTACAACCGCTGACGACAAGTGCAAGCTAAGTTTCGGTAATGGTAAAAGAACAAAAAATGTTCAACTGTTTCTGACTCATCACAATATTGGCACAAAGGAGAGGTTGCAAGACCAGGCCTGTAACGGTAAACATTTAGCTGAGGAACGCGACAACGAAGTCGCGTCAAGGAAACCTCAAGTTTGCGGCACCGTCAGGCTTTACTCCTCCAAAGGAATAGAAGGTGATGAAAATCATGCAAGGAAATAAGCGCAGAGGCGCCGAATTTTCCCATTAAAATTAAGGACGGAAACATGCTGCCGTGATGATCGCACAGGTTGGAAGGAGGCCAAAGATCGGACCACTCAGGGCTGCTTTCGCTAAAGCATCAGCAGACACATTAAAATGAAGGCCCCTGTGGCCAGGAACTCAAAAAGTCGTGATCGATTGGACATGAAGAAGGATGAGAAATTTAAATGTGCGAACTAACTGCGACTCCTTAGACGTAGATAGGGAAGTGCACAAAGACAAAGAGTCTGCAAGTATTAAAGCCGTTGAAAAAGAATGTGAGGGCTTACGGAGGGCAAGAACTACTGCTAGGTACTCCGCTAAATAAATAGGGGTG